>NC_059181.1:24687585-25034544 GCF_019923935.1 Bubalus bubalis
TAAACCAGCCAAGAAATTAACTTTTAAAAAACGTTTGCAGAGTGAAAATACAGACTGAATTAAGGAGTTTACTGGAAATTGAAAGATGGGTGCAATTCCATTCTAACAGACCTAGGAAATGGAATCAGTTTACCTCTCAGGTGTGCAGTAATGACTGTCACCAGCAAGAAATGTTCACTTCAAAAATAAATGCAAGTGTAAACATAATTCTAATGAATGTCTAGCTTAGTCACTATTTAGAAAATTAAATTTGTTTAGTGTTAAATTGCAAATACAAATTTTGACTCAGTGCATACATGCTTCTGCATTCATCACCAGCTGATCAAACTATGCATCAACTGCATTTCACTGATAGACTAAAGCCTTTTGTTTTACAAATTAGTAGGGATAATGAGACTGTCATTTATGCTCTCCTTTTATATACTTTAGCTTTTTACTAAATTATAGCCTACACATGGTAAAGGTGGAAATAAGTACATCTGACTGATTTTCACTAACTGATTTACAGTCATGGGATTAACACATCAAGAAAGAGTACCATGCCAGTACTCCAGAAGTCTCTTGTCCCCTTCCAGTTTCTACTCATCCCCAGCTCAAGATTAATCACTATCCTGTATTCTATAATCACTTTGTCTTATGCTGCATTAAAAAATTCTTAAATAGAAAATCAAGGTGATCCTTGCTTTACATACTCATGTTTCTCAGGGTACTGCCACAATCCTCTTATCATCTCAGTCTATATACACTCCACGTGTGATCAATTATCACCAGTGTAAAGGATCAGAACTTTTTACATTAGCTTTAGGTACTTTGATCTAATTTCATAGTAGATATCTTTATCTGGTTATCAGATGGGCACTTCAAATTCAACACAAAGAACATTAATCAAATCATCATTTACCACTCGGCCATGGGGAGTGGGGATAGGGGGTAGGCGTTCTTTATTGTTTAAAATCTTTATAACAATCACATGTTTTCCATCACTCAAATTGAAATTAGATGCCATTTTTCTTTTTTTACTGTTCTCCAATATTCAAACATTCTGCATATCTGCTGATATTCTTCTCTTAGGTATTTCTTGGATCTGGTCTGTTCTCTTGATAGCCACCTCTATAGCCTATGTTCAGGAGCTCAGCATCTACAGAAAATAGCCTCTAATGATTCTGTACATATTTAGCTTCATTCTCCTCCACTGCATCCTCCCCATAAATCCTAAATGGCCTAGAGGTAGGGAAAGGGGACAGATTTTGGTAACAGACTGACTGTGTTTGACTCAGAATATTGAGCTTCTAGTACTGTTCCTTATTTGTAACATGAGGGCAACAGTATCCCCATTATGAAGTAAATTGTTAGAATTACATATATTGAATTAAAAAAAATGCACAATGTAGGAGTAGCGAGTTAAGTTTTATTTGGGGCAAAATGAGAACTGCAGCCCGGGAGACAGCACCTCAGATGGCTCTGAGAGACTGCTCCAAAGAAGAAGCGGGGGGAAGGATAGTATACATGTGATTTTGGTAAAGGGAGAATACATGCAATCAAGCACACATTTTTTAGTAGAAGGTTTCCACTGGTCTTGGGAAGCTTCTGCTAGTCACGAGAAACAACTGTCACCATGAAGGATGTTAGTGCTTTCCTAGATATGAGGAGATATAAGAGATGGGCTCATAAAATCAGCTCCTGAGAATACCTGACTACCTGAAGACTTGTCCTGATAGTTTTCCTGGAGCACGGAGTGCTTCATTTCTGCTCTCTACCTTGAACTCCTTCAGGGGGTTTTGAAGGTTAGCAGCTGCATCAGCACCTGACTTAATCCTTGTAGATGGCAAGTGCCCATGGAAAGGGCCAATTTGTAGTTGACATACAGTATGATATATATATTTACAAGTTCAATTTATGGTGAGTTGATTCTTAAAAATACTCCGCTCCTCTTGCTCTTCATCTAAAAACAATTTAAATTTTTCCATCACCATGACCTGGATAACCATGATGGTATGGTCACTCACCTAGAACCAGGCATCCTGGAGTGTGAAGTCAAGTGGGCCTTAGGAAGCATTACTACCAACAAAGTTGGTGCAGGTAATGGAATTCCAGTTGAGCTATTTAAAAAAAAATGCTACTGCTAAAGTGCTGCACTCAATATGTCAGCAAATTTGGAAAACTCGGCAGTGGCCACAGGATTGGAAAAGGTCACTTTTCATTCAAATGTCAAAGGAAGGCAATGGCAAAGAATTCAAACTATCATTCAAGTGTGCTCATTTCACATGCTACAAGGTAATGCTCAAAATCCTTCAAGCTAGTCTTCAACAGTACGTGAATTGAGAACTTTCAGATGTACAAGCTGGGTTTCAAAGAGGCAGAGGAACCAGAGATCAAATTGTGAACATTCGTTGTATCATGAAGAAAGCAAGGGGGTTCCAGAGAAACATCTACTTCTGCTTCATTGACTATGCTAAAGTCTTTGACAGTGTGGATCACAACTGTGGAAAATTCTTAAAGAGATGGAAATACCAGAGCACCTTAACTGCCTTCTGAGAAACCTGTATGCAGGTCAAGAAGCAGCAGTTAGAACTGGACATGGAACAATGGACTGGTTCAAAATTGAGAAAGGAATACGTCAAGGTTCTATACTGTCGCCCTGCTTATTTAACTTATATACAGAGTACATCATGAGAAATGCTGGGTTGAAGGAATAACAAACTAGAATCAAGATTGCCAGGAGAAATATCAACAATCTCAGATATGCAGATAATACTACTCTAATTGGAGAAAGCAAAGAAGAACTGAAGAGCCTCTTGATGAGGGTCAAAGAGGAGAGTGAAAAAGTTGGCTTAAAACTCAACATTCAAAAAACTAGGATCATGACATCCAGTCCCATCACTTCATGGCAAATAGATGGGGAAAAAGTGGAATCAGTGACAGATTTTCTTTTCTTAGGCTCCAAAATCACAGCGGATGGTGACTACAGCCATGAAATTAAAAGATGCTTGCTCTTTGGAAGGAAAACTATGACAAACCTAGACAGCATATTAAAAAACAGAAGCATCACTTTGCTGACAAAAGTAAGTACAGTCAAAGATATGGTTTTTCCAGTAGCCATGAGAGCTGGACCACAAAGAAGGCTGAGTGCTGAAGAATTCCCATGCTTTTGAACTGTGGTGCTGGAGAGGACTCTTGAGAGTCCCTTGGGCTGCAAGGAGATCAAACCAGTCCATCCTAAAGGAAATCAGTCCTGAATATTCATTGGAAGGACTGATGCTGAAGCTGAAGCTCCAATACTGTGGCCACCTGATGTGAAGAGCTGACTCTTTGGAAGAGACCCTGATGCTGGGAAAGACTGAAAGCAAAAGGAGAAAGGGGGCGATAGAGGATGAGATGGTTAGATAGCATTTACTGACTCAATGGACATGAGTTTGAGCAAACTCCGGGAGAAAGTGAAGGACAGGCAAGTCTGGCGTGCTGTAGTTCATGTGGTCACAAAGAGTCAAAGATGACTTAGTGACTGAACAACAACAATGATTCACCATAAAAATAAACTCAAACTCTTACCATCAAATATAACCGATTTCTTGATCCATGAGATGCATGCGTGTGTGCTCAGTTGCTTCTGTCGTGTCTGATTCTATGCGACCCCATAGACTGTAGCCCACCAGGCTCCTCTGTCCATGGGATTCTCCAGGCAAAAATACTGGAGTGGGGCGCCATGCCCTCCTCCTGGGGATCTTCCCAACCCAGGTATTGCACGTGTGCCTCTTATAACTCCAGCACTGGCAGATGGGTTCTTTACTGCTAGTGCCACCTGGGACACCCGGATCTGCGAGATATCCAGTTTCATTTTCCCCATGCTTCTGACATTTTTTCAATGGTAGAATTCCACATTGATATATATATATATATAAGTGAGATAGAGATACTGGAGGACAGGGAAGCTTGCCATGCTGCGGTCTATGGGGTCACAAAGAGTCGGACATGACTTAGTGACTGAACAACAACAAAAATTATTAAAATTCACTTCTACTACTGCAATGTAAAACATATAGGGAACAAATCTATTAATACTAAATTAACAGTAGTAGAAATAAATATGGACTCATTAGTTTTACTAAAATTTCCAATAAGTACTTGATAGTTGACCTCTGCATGAAACATCACAGAGGCCACAGAGAAAATGAGTTTTAAAATGTGTAAAGATCATAGGGGAGGAAAAATAATTTTCCCTCTACCCTTCTAGGCTGAGGCCCCCTATAACAAAAGACATTTTAAAAGGAGAATAAGAAATAAAAGGTTAATGACACATATATCTCCTATATACATGGGAGATACCCAGGAAAAATGGAGTAACTCCCCAAATGGCCCAAGTCAACCATTTCAAATTAAAGATAAAAAACTGTTGGTTGGGTAGGAAGTCAGTTTTGGGAGGTGACCAGGAAAGGCACAGTAAACAAGGATAAAGTTGTGATGCAGATTTAAATTGCTGCTTTCTCCATTGCTAAGTGTTTTGAAAGATTTAATCACTTTCCTCTCCTTGGAAGAGAGAGGAAGACAAGTTTACAAATGGTGATTTTCCCTATATATATATGTAAGTGCTTCTTACAAAAGGGTAATTTTTACTTGATTTTCAGAATTTCTCCTGTGCTATTTCTTGAAAATAATCAGTCTAAGATCATCTTTATGCCAAAGAGGCATATTTCAGAGTGAAATCTTCTGCTCCCCATAAGTTCTTTCATTTATCTAAGAAATACAGTGATGGGGGTCCAAATTAGAAGAATGAAGAAAACATGCACTATTTACACTGATGACCAACTGTATGAAAGAAAGACCTGCTGCAGTGGATTATAAAAACTTTCAGCATTACACAATGCAATTATTCAAGTATTTGTCATATGGCAAAGCACTGTTTCAAGAAAGCAAACAATAACTTTGTATATAATCCATAGAGACTAATACATACAAATATGCAAGAGCAGCCTATTTTAAAATATACTTTTGTTTAGAGATAATCAAAAGTTTATATCCATTTAGTGTCCCTGATGGTTCAGCAGGTCAAAGAATCCATCTGCAAGCAGGAAGGAGATAGAGGAGACTCAGGTTCGATCCCTGGGTCTGGATGAGCCCCTGGAGAAGGAAATGGCAACCCACTCCAGTCTTCTTGTCTGAAAAACTCCATGGAGGCAGGAGCCTGGAGGGCTACAGTCCATGGAGTCACAGAGTCAGACACAACTGAATGACTAAGCACAGTGCATAAATAGTTTTGTTTTGTTTTGTTTTGTTGCATTTCATTATTATGACTAGAAGGAAGAATAGATAACATATTTCTTCTGTGAAGTAAGGTCCATAGTTAACATTTACTAATGTGCATCTCAGGGTATCTTTTGAAAAAATAATGTAAAGGCTGACTAATGATCATAATGGGCTGTTGTCTCTCCTTTTTTGTGATGCTCTCTCTTATAGAGCTTTGTAAAAGGTGAATTAGATATTCACTTGCTTCAGTATAGATACTGAATTAACAAAAGAAGAACCTCTAGGCCCTTGAGATTTCCTTTCAATCTAAGAGGACCAACTCTAATTCCTAACTCTGATTAATAATTCTCCCTCTGCCTTTAGTGCCCTGTTGACATACTACTCATGTTGACCCAGAATAACTTTTCCTATTACTTTTCTTTTACATTCAATGCATATAATTAAGTCAAGTGATTCTTTGGTTACAACATTTTGGGAGCCATTAGACATTATAGAACCTACCCAAAGAACTAGTGAACTTAAATGCAGCTAGAAATCCACAAGGGTGAATTTATTACTTTACTTGGTTTTATAAATAGCTGTATCTCTATTAGCAATAATAGTGAGTATATTGTCAATTATCAGTAGTAATTTATCAAAGCTTGATCATTTAGTTTTGGGCTATCTTGACTGGGGATGACTGAGACATTTCTCCTTCATTACTAGTTGTCACTTGCTTACTGTATTGGATTTGGGGAAACAGTACATCTTACCAGAGTATCAACCTTCAAACTAGCAGAGGTAATGAAGCTTCTAATGGGAGTTTCAGGTCAGAAGCATCAGAACTACTGCATATGATTGTACATTGTTGCCATGCACATTGTCACCTGGCTATTAAAAGAATGCATGAATTTCAGTAGAAATCAGAGATACTTAAGTTTTAAAAACTAGGGGATTTCATATTTCATCTATCACTTGCAAAAGTAAAAATAACTGTTAACAATCCACTATCAGAGAGGACATGAGAAAATGCATATTCTAATTCATATTGGTGTAACATTTTGGAGGGCAATTTGAATAAACCAATTGAAATTTAAAATGTAAGTACCCTTGTATTCATTAATTCCATTCCAGTTGAGTAAAAAATATTTATGACACCTTTTTCTAACACTTAGAGCAAATATTATATGCCATAATCTGTCCAAAGTGCTTCGCTTGTTTTCATACACCTACCTATCACAAGGAACCTATAAGTTAGTATGAATATCATTCCCAATTTATGTTTCAAAAACATTCTTTAAGTATACTAAAGGGACCTGAATTGGATACTGAAATAAAAAAGGCCCTTAGTGGAAAACTGGTGAAATGAGTTAAAGTCTAGAGTTAAGAATACTGTACCAGGGTCAATTTCTTACTCTTTATAAATATATCATGATTATGTATGATGTCAGTATTAGAGGAAGCTGGATGAAGGATATATACGAACTCTGTATATACTATCTTTTCAACTTTTTTTTGTAAATCTACATTCATTTTTTTAAATAAAATTAAAAAAAAATTCTTGATATCCCAGAACTAGTATGTGGTCGACCTATTTGGAACAGTGGAAGGAAAAAGTCCATGGAGAGTCATGATCCTTTAGATACCTAAAGGCAGGTAAAGGGAGCTATAAGTTAAGAGAGACATAAGTTGAAAATAATAAATTCTGTTATTTGTATGTGACCAACCATCTGATTGTTGTTGTTTAGTCACTAAGTTGTGTCCGACTTGTTTTGTGGCTCCATGGACTGTAGCCCACCAGGATCCTCTCTCCATGGGATTTCCCAGGCAAAAATATTGGAGTGGGTTGCCATTTCCTTCTCCAGGGGATCTTCCCAATCAGGGATCGAACCTGAGTCTCTAGGATTGGCAAGCGGATTATTTACCACGAAGCCACCAGGGAGGCCCCAACCATCTGATTACAGTCTCTGAACACTACATCACAATTTTACTCTCTATGTAAAAGAAGCTCTGAAGGCCATAAAAACAAATGAGACAGTACTTATATTCAGGTAAACAATTAGGCTAGTCAGACATGTAAACAATTAGCTACAATATAAATTTCTATGGAGCAAATACTTCAGTATTTGCTTCAGTATACTTTAATATTGTTATACTAGAGTCTGTTGTTTTAACAACTGTGTTATCTTTGTGCAATAATTCATAATTAGAAACTCAAATTCTTATCAACAAGAAAATAATTAAGTTAGACTAGTGTCCATATGAAGCATGAAATATTCTATGCCAATTAAAAAGGAGTATCTTTAAGATATTTTGTGAATGGGAAAAATGATATTTGGAGAATGGTATATATTGTGAGCCAATGAGTCTATGGTAAACAGAATGTCTAATATGTTCTAAGAAGCTATCTTGCTGTAATTTCCAGATTCTGTGAATATGACATTTTTTCTTTATATACTTCTGTATTTTACTTTTTTGTTTAATGGGGATGAATTATTACATTAGCTTAGTATTTAATAAGCAATTTTAAAGTATAAAGGCATTTATAGAGACCTAATTGTTCAGAAGGTTGGAATATTCCCATTCAGATTCTCCCTATATTTTATGAATGATTAACTGGGCAAGGCAGTACTAGGCAGTAGGTATACAGTAGTTGATTAGATATTATCCCCAGCCTGGTGGAGGTCAGAGTCTGGTGGAGGATATAAAGTAAAGCCAAGTTTGTTAAGTTCTTTTTGTTAAACAGCTAAGTGAAAGGTGCTAAGCAGATTGCAAAGTCACTTCAGAGACAAGGCAGGAGAAATTGACCAGAGCAGAATCCAAGAATTGCATTGTAAGGAATGTTTAAAAGTTTTAATTTGATTCTGGGCACAATGGGATGCTTGTGAAACATTAAAATAGGCAACGGCTTAATCTTACTCTTTTTTTTTTTTCCTTTCTCATTGTTATGAAATAGTACTCAGGCTATCACACATGCAATACATTGGAGAAGGGAATGGGAAACAGGTATTTGCTTCTTAAGAATGTATTGCACATGTGTTGATATTCCCTTGTCTGTATATTCATTACACTCCACATTTTAAAAATACAATAAAAAGTTCTAAAATAAGCTAGCAGAAGTAGGGATGAGGTGACAAATGTTGAAGATATTTCGGAGGTAGTATCAGCAATTCTTATTGATCTTGATGTAGGAGTGAGGAAATGGGAGAGAGACAGCAAAAATGACACCAAAGTTTCCAGAGATGGTAGTGCCAATTACTACCAAGAGGATACAAGAGGAAGAGCAGTCTTACAGGGAGAGATTGATGACACCCATCCTGGGCTTGCTGGATTTGAAGTATTTCTGAGACATCCAAATGCAGATGTTAGACAGACAGCTGAGTTCTAGAGTTCAGGGGAGCAACTGGGATTTTATATCATTTTCCTCCCTAGCTTTATTGAAGTGTAATTAGTACACAAAAACTGCACATAGTTAATATACACACTTTAGTGAGTTTAACATATGTATTGTACACACTTGTGTTACCATCACCACAATCAAGGTAATAAACACTGGATTTTATGTCTTATGAAGGCTGTTAACACTGAAATAACAGAAAATAGGACTAATAGTAGCTTGTAAGACACAGGTTTATTTTTCTTACATGAAAAACAATTAGAGGTGGCAGCTTCAAGCACTAGTTTAGTGGCTCAAAAATGCTATCAAAATCTTGCTTCCTTTTAGGTTTCTGTTCTCCTATTTCTAAATGGCTTTTTTTTAATGTCTCCTTTAAGACATTTTTTAATGTCTCTTTTAACTAGCTGCCATAGATCCAGACATCACGTCTAAGTTCAAAGGATGAATGAAAAGGGAAGGGAAGATATGGGCCCAAGATTTCCTTATTTTTATCAGAAAGCTCCCTAGAAGACTTCCCTTACAGTTCATTGTCTTTAAAGTGGGAGATGACAGGGAATAAAGAGACTGATCTATTAACAGTATAGTAGCTGGGTTAGTGATGCAATAAAATAAGTCCCCAAAATTTCATAGATAGCATTTCAATCTATGGCACCAGGTCCAGGAAAAGTGTGTAGAATTAAAAATATTTGTTCTTTTGCACATCTGATAAAGAACTATTATCCAACAACAACAACAACAACAACAACAAAAATCTTCTTAAAACTCGGCAAGAAAGTTCACAACACAATCATAAATGGGCCATAGATATGAACAGACACCTCATTAAAGAAGATATACAGATGAGAAATAAGCATATGAAAAGATGTTCCACATCATGCATGATCAGGTAAATACATATTAAAACAACATGATACTACTATCACCTATTAGAATGGCCAAAACACTGAACATGGACAACAGCAAATACTGGTGAGGCTGTGGAGCAACAGGAACTCTCAATCATTGCTGGTAGGGATGCAAAATGACAGGGTCACTTTGAAAAACACTGGCTGGAAGTTGAATCAATCACTGATGGCCAATGATTTAATCAATCATGGCTGTGTAATGAAGCCTTCATAAAAACCCAAAAGGATAGAGTTCAGAGAGCTTCCTGGTTGGTGAACACGTGAAGAGTAGCATGCTGGAGAAAACACAGGAATTCTTTCCCTTTTCCCATGTCTTGCCCTATGCACCTCTTCATCTGGCTGTTGATTTGTATCCTTTAATATCCTTTTATAATAAATAGGTGGTTTAATAAGTTTAATAAGAAAATTAATCAGCTGAGGAGAGGGTTGTGGAAATCTCTGATTTATAGCCAGTTGGCCAGAAGCACAGAAAACAACTTGGACTTGGGACTGGTGTCTGAAGTAGAGGGCAGTCTTGGGGGATTGAGCCCTTTACCTGTGGTATCTTGGTTTTAGCTCCAAGTAGATGGCATTAGAATTGAGTTGAAATCTTGGACCTGTGCTGGCATCCAAGACCTGCTTGTTGGTGTGGGAAAGCCTACACACACACACATGTTGAAATTGGGTTCAGGAATTCAAAAGAGGGACACCGTGCATGTGTGTGGGGGCAGAATGTATATGAGAAATCTCTGTATCTTCTTTTCAATTTTGCCGTGAACTTAATACTTCTCCAAAGATATAGTCTTTTTAAAAAAGTCAAATCATAATAAGTTATTTGGGAAGCATGAAATCACTAAGAGAGCATTAATTTATTCACTCATCAAACTGACAATCAGCACATTTGTTCTAGACACCCTACCAATCACTGGCGATCCAGCCTGTATTATAATGCAAGGTGACAGGAACCCAAATGAATGCCTATGTTTGTCCTGCAATGCCCGTAACAGACATTAATTCCAGACCTCCTTCCCACTCATGCCAAACATGACTTCAGAATCATTACCAACACAACCCAACAGGTCACGACTACCCATTGATCAGAATGCAGCATATAACCTATTTCTCATCTCTTATCTACTGCATTGTACATATGCCAGATTTTAACCTTACTTAAGTATGATAAATAAAACAGATTTTTTATTTTAAAAAAATCAGAGTTCTTATTTAAATCTAGAAATACACATTTTAACTAAAACACTAATCACATGTGCATTACTATATTATACCAGTTTTTTGTTTCCTGATTTATAGGTTATATGCTAAACATGTACATATTTTTCCTTCCTTTTTATCCACCTCATATATTTACAAAAGTGCAGAATGCAAAGTCATCAACATGATTAATGCAGAGCTTAAAAATTTCCCAGAATATATTCTCTCCTTCTTTTATATATTCAAATAGATAAAATCTAAGAATATATTAGGCTTTGAAAATTACCGGAAAATATTTCTCAAATGTGGCTGTCTTTACTGTATGTGAAATATAGTGATTGCTGGCATATTTGGTTTTGCATCCATAACTGACATGTGAATTAGTTGTTTTTTATGCATTGGTTTGAGGGATTTAACCCTCAACCTTCTACTAAAACTCGCAAGCCCAAAATACAAGTTTTGTCAATCAACACAGGTTATCTGTTTGCCACAGGAATGGTTTTACAAATAAGGAAATCTAGTTAACATTTTAAAAGATTACAGTGAAATGTGACCCCCTACCAATAATAAATACCATTTCTGAGCACAGAATCTCTGATAAGCAACTTACATCACATGTAATTGTCATGATGTATTTAATTATCACACTTAATTATCTCAATTGTCACAAAGCAGTCCTGCAAGGGGTCAGCATAACCATTTAAAGATGAAAAACAACTGAAGTTTAGATTCAAGATCAACATACGTATAAGTTGTAGAGCTAGGAACTGAATTCAAACATAGTCTTACACTTGGACTTCCCTGGTGGCTCAGACGGTAAAGCGTCTGCCTACAATGCAGGAGACCTGGGTTCATTCCCTGGGTTGGGAAGATCTCCTGGAGAAGGAAATGGCAACCCACTCCAGTATTCTTGCCTGGAGAATCCCATGGACGGAGAAGCCTGGTAGGGTACAGTCCATGGGGTCGCAAAGAGTCGGACATGACTGAGCTACTTCATTTTCACTTTCACAATTAAATATGTTACTGAGTAAATAAACTTCGATGCTTTTCAAATGTTGTAGAGAAATGCATAGTTATGTGTTATGACATGTTCATCTAGAACAGAATCTATAGAATTTGAACTGGACATAATGCCTCTCTTCCCTGGTGGCTCAGATGGTAAAGCCTGCAATATAGGAGACCCAGGTTCAATCCCTGGGTCAGAAAGATCCCCTTGGAAAAAGAAATGGCAACCCACTCTAGTATTCTTGCTTGGGAAATCTCATGGACAGAGGAGCCTGGTGGGCTACAGTCCACGGGATCACAAAAAGTCCCAAAGAGTCACAAAAACACAACTGAGCAACTAACAACACTAATGTCTCTCAGGTACAGACTATATTTCCTAGATTCCCTTTCAGCTCAGTAGGCCCAAGACATGGTATTAAACCGACCATATTATCTCCTTAGAGGTAAAGCTGCTTGTCCTAGACTTTTGCTTTCTTCCAGATTTTATTAGTACTTTCTGTAGACTACAGTGGAAACAGTGTCAGACTTTATTTTTTTGGGCTCCAAAATCACTGCAGATGGTGACTGTAGCCATGAAATTAAAAGACACTTAATCCTTGGAAGGAAAGTTATGACCAACCTAGATAGCATATTCAGAGAAGGAAATGGCAACCCACTCCAGTGTTCTTGCCTGGAGAATCCCATGGACGGAGAGCTTGGTGGGCTGCAGTCCATGGGGTTGGGAAGAGTCTGACACTGCTGAACGACTTCACTTTCACTTTTCACTTTCATGCATTGGAGAAGGAAATGGTAAGCCCCCCCAGCGTTCTTGCCTGGAGAATTCCAGGAACAGCGGAGCCTGGTGGGCTGCTGTCTCTGGGGTCGCACAGAGTCAAACATGACTGAACTGACTTAGCAGCAGCAGCAGAAAATAGCATATTGAAAAGCAGAGACATTACTTTGCCAACAAAGGTCTGTCTAGTCAAGGATATGGTTTTTCCAGTGGTCATGTATGGATGCGAGAGTTGGACTGTGAAGAAAGCTGAGCACCAAAGAATTGATGCTTTTGAACTGTGGTGTTGGAGATGACTGTTGAGAGTCTCTTGGACTGCAAGGAGATCCAACCAGTCCATTCTGAAGGAGATCAGCCCTGGGATTTCTTTAGAAGGAATGATGCTAAAGCTGAAACTCCAGTACTTTGGCCACCTCATGCAAAGAGTTGACTCATTGGAAAAGACTCTGATGCTGGGAGGGATTGGGGGTAGGAGGAGAAGGGGACGACAGAGGATGAGATGGCTGGATGGCATCACTGACTCGATGGACGTGAGTCTGAGTGAACTCCGGGAGTTGGTGATGGACAGGGAGGCCTGGCGTGCTGCGATTCATGGGGTCGCAAAGAGTTGGACACGACTGAGCGACTGAACTGAACTCAACTGATAGACTACATGTTTGTGTCCCTTCCCAAATTCACATGTTAAAGTCCTATCCCTCAAGGTGACTGTCTTAGGAGATGGGGCCATTGGGTATTGATTAGGCCAGGAGGAGGGAGTCCTCATGGATGGGATTAGTACTGATATAAAAGAGGCCCCAGAGATCTCCTTATCCCTTCTGCTATGTGAAGTTACAGCATAAAAACATCCTTCTGGGAAGTGGGCTCCCAACAGACACTGATTCTGCTGGCACTTGACCTTCAACTTCCCAGCCTCCACAACCATAAGAAATAAATGTCTGTTCTTTATAAAGCCACCCAGGCTGTGGTATTATTTACAGTGGCCTGAAGGGACTAAGACAGGACGTACACTCTTCAGCCATGCCATATCATGGAGGGAGGAAGATGAGTGGAATCCTCTCTTGTTTTCAATCCAGCAGAATATTAGACATGTAAAGAAAGAAATCCCATCACAGTGTATGTGGTAGTAAAGAACACAGTCTTATGGGAGAAGTTAGGAAAAAAATCACTTATTTATGCTAGGGATTTCAGGAGGGTTTCCCAGATTGTATTAGTCTGCCCAGGCTGCTGTAACAAAATACCACAGACTGAGTGGCTTAAACTATAGGAATTTATTTCTTACAGTCTGGAGGCTGCGAAGTCCAAGGTGAAGGTGCTGGCGAATAGGATTCCTCAGCAAGGGCCCTTTTCTTGGCTTGTGGATGGCCGCCTTCCTGATGTGTCCTTACATGGCAGGGGGTTGGGGAGCACTCTGGTTTCTCGTCTTCTTTCTAAAAAGACATTAATCCCATTATGGGAGCTCCATCCTCAAGACTTCATCTAACCTAATTATCTCTCAAAGACCCTACTTCCAAATACTATTACATTGGGGGTTAGAGTTTTAACATACAAATATGGGGGGGGGACACTTATTCAGTTCATAACTCACATGATGTAAAAAAGTGAACTGAATACTGACGGTTCTCTGGCTTCTAGTCTTGGAGTCGAACCTGTTTTTCAGGCATTCGGGATACTGGGGAAAGCTCAGTGCTTTCTGTATTCTGCAGATGCTGTGGTATCTGGTTTATCTTCTGCATCACACTGTAGAAAAACTATCCCTTCTCATTTACAAAGCTGGAAATCACTACTCAAAAATATCATTATTCATTAGAAGGACCTTTTCCATAGATTTTCAAAAAGTTATTTTGAAATAATCATAGGGTCACAGGAAGTTACAAAAATATAATAGTACAGAGATGTCACATGTACCCTTCATCCAGCTTCCTCCAATAGTAACATCTTATATAACTATAGTATAATATCAAATCCAGGACTACACAGATTATTTAGATGTCACCAGTCTTTACAAGAACTTGTATGTGTTTGTGTATATGTGTGTGTGCAGTTCTATGCAATTTCACTACATAGATAGATTCATGTTACCACAACCATGAACAAGACACCAAAATGCTCCATCATTAAAAAGGAACTCCTAGACTTCTTTGGTGGTACAGTGGATGAGAATATGCCTGCCAATGCAGGGGACACTGGTTAGATCCCTGGTCCAGTAGGATTCCACATGCCACTGAGCAACTAAGCCCATGCGCCACAACTACTGAGCCCACATGCTGCAACTACTGAAGCCCGCACACCTAGAGCCTGTGCTCCACAATTAGACAAGCCGCTGCATTGAGATCCTCAAGCACCACAACGAAGTGTAGCCCTTGCTCACAGCAACTGGAGAAAAAGCCCATGCAAAGCAACGGAGACCTAGTGCAACGAAAAATAAATAAAATAATTTTTTTAAAAAACAGGAACTCCCTATAATTAATCCTGAGCAAAATCTCTCTCTCGCTCTGACCTGTAAAACCAAACAAGTTATGTGATTCTAAATGAAACAGGCATAGGATAGATATTTTCCATTCCAACAAGAAGACATAGTAAAGAGTAAAGGAGTGACAGGTCTCACACAACGTTAAAACTTAGCAAGGCAAACTCCATGAAATCTTAAGGCTTGAGAACAATCTCTTTGACACAATGCTCTGCACTCAGACCTGCTGGGAAAGCAACATCACCCCATGACTCAGCAGGGTGTTGCTCATGCCTTGGCTCTCTGTGGCACCCCAAGCTATGCTGCAGCTCTGCCAGGAGGGGTCTGACCCCAATAAGTTCTGTTGGAGGTCACTTACCTTTTAGAAGAAGAAAAAACAGAGCTCCCTTGTGTTACTCCTTTATAGTAGCATAGCCCCCATACCTAACCTCTGACAACCACTGTTTTCTATCTCTATGATTTTGTCATTTCAAGAATGCTAATAAAAACCACTACAAAATTGTAAAGTAATTAGCCTCCAATTAAAATAAATAAATTTAATAAAAAAGAATGCTAATAAATGGAATAAAATAGTATATAATCTTGCTTTTTAATAGCAAATATACAGTACAATATTGGGAGAAGGAAATGGCAATCCACTCCAGTGTTCTTGCCTGGAGAATCTCAGGGACGGGGGAGCCTGGTGGGCTGCCATCTCAGGGGTTGCACAGAGTCGGACACGACTGAAGCGACTTAGCATAGCATACAGTACAATGCATGTGGCCAAGGTCAAGCAAATATTGTCTCTTATCTGGCTCAGTGTTTTGGCTTTTCCTGGATGTTTCCTTGCAATATCTGCTAGTACCACCCTTGGGCTCTACTCTGTTGATCTTGGGAACAGGAGCCAGACCAAAGGTGGCCATACCTGCTGATTAAGAGATATAGAGGGCCACATTCCTAACCACAAACACTCTGAAAGGGCTTAACAGAGCTCAATTTTCTAGTTTACATGTGAGGTGACAGTCTTCCCATAGTGCATTCAGAGGGATGACAAGACTAGCTCACTAGCTGTGGGCAGCAGGTGGGGTTATTATTCCACTCAAAGTCAAGTCAAAGTCACTCAGAAGTGTCCGACTCTTGTGACCCCATGGACTGCAGCCCGCAAGGTTCCTCTGTCCATGGGATTCTCCAGGCAAGAATACTGGAGTGGGTTGCCATTTCCTTCTCCAAAATTATTCCACTAGAGGGCAACACATATTCAGTGGTGTTAATGAGCAGTGCTGTGTCTTTAGATGAAATAACAGTGAGGGGGAAGAAAGCCAACTGGCAACAAATAATGAGTATCGACAGTATGGTCCTTCATTGCCGGACAGTCACAGGAAGTCAAAATAGAACAAAGAGACCGGGTTGCTGGTGAGCGTTGTTGCACCAGGACCTAGAGTGAATTCCAGCACATTTTTTCTTACCTTTGGTGAAAACAAGCTAGCTTCATTGCTGCCTGCTCATCAGGGCCAAGGGGCAGGTGTGCTTTTTCTGTGGGAAGTAAAAAGACAAAAGATGAGTTTCTTTTTAACTCAAAATCCTCCTCATATAAAATAGTCTTAGATGGATTTCTTCTGATATAAAAAGTTAATCTGTACAATTACTGGACTAAAACATAGACACACATTTTATAATTTAGGGTTTGAAAAAACTTTTCAAAGCATTATAATAACATAAATAATTGATGTCTTTTCAAAAAGTTTTAAATAATAAATTAAAAAGTTTGGCAAGAATCTAATGTATAAATTAGAAGGCAAGTGCCAAATGAAAAACCACTATGTATTTTGTAGTTAACAGAGTACAAAGGGTTTCAGTTTCAGTTCAGTTGCTCAGTCGTGTCCCACTCTTTGCGACCCCATGAATCGCAGCACGCCAGGCCTCCCTGTCCATCACCAACTCCCGGAGTTCACTCAAACTCATGTCCATCGAGTCGGTGATACCATCCAACCATCTCATCCTCTGTCGTCCCCTTCTCCTCCTGCCCTCAATCTTTCCCAGCATCAGGGTATTTTCCAATGAGTCAGCTCTTCACATCAGGTGGCTAATGTACTGGAGCTTCAGCTTCAACATGAGTCCTTCCAATGAACACCCAGGACTGATCTCCTTTAGGATGGACTGGTTGGATCTCCTTGCAGTCCAAGGGACTCTCAAGAGTCTTCTCCAACACCACAGTTTAAAAGCACCACAGTTTGGCGCTCAGCTTTCTTCACAGTCCAACTCTCACATCCATACATGACCACTGGAAAAACCATAGCCTTGACTAGATGGACCTTTGTTGGCAAAGTAATGTCTCTGCTTTTTAATATACTGTCTAGGTTGGTCATAACTTTCCTTCTAGGGAGTAAGCGTCTTTTAATTTCATGGCTGCAATCACCATCTGCAGTGATTTTGGAGCCCCCCAAAATAAAGTCTGACACTGTTTCCACTGTTTCTCCATCTATTTCCCATGCAGTGATAGGACCGGATGCCATGATCTTAGTTTTCTGAATGTTGAGTTTTAAGCCAACTTTTTCACTCTCCTCTTTCACTTTCATCAAGAAGCTCTTTAGTTCTTCACTTTCTGCCATAAGGGTGGTGTCATCTGCATTCCAACTTGTGCTTCCTTCAGCCCAGCGTTTCTCATGATGTACTCTGCATATATGTTAAATAAGCAGGGTGACAATATACAGTCTTGACGTACTCCTTTTCCTATTTGGAACCAGTCTGTTGTTCCATGTCCAGTTCTAACTGTTGCTTCCTGACCTGCATACAGGTTTCTCAAGAGGCAGGTCAGGTGGTCTGGTATGCCCAGCTCTTTCAGAATTTTCCACAGTTTACTGTGATCCACACAGTCAAAGGCTTCGGCATAGCCAATAAAGCAGAAATAGATGTTTTTCTGGAACTCTCTTGCTTTTTCCATGATCCAGCGGATGTTGGCAATTTAATCTGTGGTTCCTCTGCCTTTTCTAAAACCAGCGTAAAGGGTTAATATATTAATTATATGAAAACATGATATACATTATATTTATATGTTAATATACTAATGCGTGTGTGCTAAGTCAGTTCAGTCATGTCTAACTCTTTGTGACCACATGGGCTGTGGCCCCCCATGCTCCTCTGTCCATGGGATTCTCCAGGCAAGAATACTAGAGTGGGTTGCCATGCCCTCCTCCAGGGGATCTTCCCAACACAGGGATCAAACCCATGTCTCATTTCTCCTGCATTGGAAGGCACATTTTTTACCACTAACACCACCTAGTTAACATCTTTTGATAATTAATGAAAAACTATTAATTCTCCAATAGAAAAAATGACCTAAGATTTTTAGAAAACAAACAAAGATATTTATTGAGTATTACTTTCTGCCTAGTATATTGTTATGTATTGGGAATAGAGCAGAAGGTCTGAAATGAACAATTTATTAGAAACTTACAGGAGATTCACAGTTTAATAGGAATAATATCAGTGGTTAATAACCAGGTCAAAAACAGATACAGTCTTACACTTAGCCAAATAAATGAAAATTAAAACAATCATAAAATATAAATCTTCAGCTGATCAAACTGCCAATAAATGAAAAAAGAATAGCCAATGTTGACTTGAATGTTGGGAAATAGGCATTTTTGTAATCACTGACAACTTTTTGGATATAATAGTCAAATTATATTTGAATTATTTCATAATATATGTGTATGGGTATTTACACATATAGAGAGAGACATAGGCATAAAGGTTCTTATCATAGCATTGCTTAAAATTGTAAAAAAAAGGAAACAATATAAATAATCAACAAAGGGAGAATGGGTAAGGGAATTATGTTACACACCCAGAATGGAGTCCCTAGAGAAAGGAAATGGCAACCCACTCCATTATTCTTGCCTAGGAAATTCCATAGACAGAGGAGACTGGAACAATCCTGCCTGCTTTACAAGGACAAAGACAAAAGCATGCTTAAGCGTATGCATATGTGTACATGAATATACACACAAATTACATACATAAAGAAGAAATGTTTTTAACTTTTTAAAATTTGTATTTCCTAAACAGGTATTGATATTGCTATTTTGTTGATTGATGTTGTTTAGTCAATAAGTGGTGTCTAACTCTTTTGCGACTCCATGGACTACAGCCTGCCAGGCTCCTCTGTCCATGGGATTTCCCAAGCAAGAATACTGGAGTGGGTTGCCGTTTCCTTCTCCAGGGGATCTTCTCCACCCAGGGATTGAACCCGTGTCTCCTGCATTGACAGATGGGTTCTTTGCCACTGAGTCACCAGGGAAGCCCATTGTTATTTTACAGATGATAAAATCAAGATTCTTACTCTGTGAATATGACTGAATTGACTAACATACTATTCCTGAGTCTCCCAGCCTGAACTTAAATCCAAGTTTCCTGGTTAAAAAGACCATGCCCTCCCCATTAACATCTTGCTACCTCAACGGTCCTGCAAATACTTTCTGGCTCTGAAATGCTAAAACTTAGATTCCCTGTAAGAGAAGTGCCTCAAATTATGCAGTAGGTTGCCTTCTCAGAGTGAGGAGTCAAGCAAGACAAAGTAATTAATCAACCAGAGGGTGAATGCTAAGTATTCAATAGATCTCAAATAGTTGTGGGATCCAGACCAGTGCCATTACATCATGGGAGCTATGTGTTCACCACTGTATCTGCCTTAGCAATCCTGTAAGTGAGAAATGTAACCTCCAGCCCATTAAAACATTGCTAGCATGGGGTCGCACAGAGTCGGACACGACTGAAGCTACTTAGCAGCAGCAGCAGCAGCAGCAGCATGGCCATATACATTCGAATGCGTTCCAATAAATATCTGGTGTTTTTACTTTTGCCAAGTCCCATGGTGCCCCACCAAGAGAAACTGACAAAAGAACATAAACTGAGATTTGGCAAAAAGCATAACAAATAACCATTCAATCGCAAAGTTCTTTTTCCATGGCAAATTTTCTGAGTCATCCAAGAACTGGAACTCCTGGAAATTCCTTTTCAGTAGGACACCAAAGCAATTCTCTTGCCTCCAAGCTCTTGATAACTTAATGCAGTATAGAGTTTTTTGGAGGAAAAGCTTGGTTTCTAAATTCTCACTTATCCTGTGTTTTCTACTGTGAAGCTATGAGTGGATATATAACACTTTACTGGTGCTATAGTGCTCTTCTGAGGAGCCAGAGACCTTCAGAAACTCCCAGATTTCATCATAAAGAGGATTACAATAGATTTATTGTACATAGGAAGTGAGTTATGAAGTGTTTTCTGTTAGGCATCGTTTTAACAGAGAATCTTTCTTGAAAATTCGGTGTTGGCAGAAAAGAACACTCTTGCCTGAATGAACAAATTATTTTTTTGAGCAGAGATTTTCCCATAAACTCAGTCTTCCTTGAAGAGTTATCGATTTACTTCTTGGCTTATGAATCACTGGTAAGACTAAAAGAATCAAAAGGGAAATTAAAAATATACTTCAAAGTGAGCAAAGAGCTGAATCTTTATATTTTTTATTCTCTTTGATATAACTGTGGTTAGAGAAAGCCCAGGAGCAGCTATGTAGCCATTATTTGAATAATATAGTTCTTAACGTAATCAGACTCCACCCAAAAAATAACCATTATTAATTAAAAGGTTAAATGTGGGTGAAATATTGTAGGCATTGGTGCCCATTATATTTCTGGGATCTTATTATATTAAATTTTATTCATCATCAAATCAGGAAATAGATGTGTTCACTAGAATGGCCATGCTTGTGTGCAGCCCAGAACAGTTTTCACAAACCTCAAATAATGAAGAAAAAGACAGGTTCTCATACCACTTATCTGGAAAGCTTCAAGAACTGATTTTCTTTCTTTTTAAACACAATGGAAAACACACACTGGTTATTCTGTTTCTTGAATACTACATGCCCCTTCCAGATTCAGGAGGTTTTACATACACTTTTTCCTGTGCCTAGAAGGTTTGTTTGTTTGTTTTTTTAAACTTTTTATTTTGTATTGGAGTATAGCCCATTAACAATGTTGTGATAGTTTCAGGTAGACATTGAAGGGATTCAGCCATTGATATACATCATAGTCATTCTCCCCCAAGCTCCCCTCCCATGTAGGCTGCCACATAACATTCAGCAGAGTTACATGTGCTGTACAGTAGATCCTTGTTGATTATCCATTTTAAATACAGCAGTGTGTACATGCCCATCCCAAACACCCTAACTATTCCTTCCCACCCCATCCTTCCTGCCCACCCTCCTGTCCCCCTTCCTGTGCCTAGAAGGCTTCTGCCCAACTGTTTATTGTCCTCAGGTCTTAACTTAAATGGCAGATATTTAGAGAGAGTCTTTCTCTGACTCAGTGAGTGTTGTCATACACATGCACCCCATTATTCTTTTTCCCCCATATTACTTATAATTTTTCAATATTTGTTTACTTGTTTAATTTGTGTGGCTCTCTTTGGAATATAAAATCTATAAAGCTACTGTATCTCAAGTGTAGTTTGAATGACCATGACACCAGTGAAGTGTAAGCTTCAGAAGCACTTGCTTGAGCTATACTCATAAATGTATCTTATTTTTATTTTCTTCAAGAGAGTTCCTAAATATAAGTATTAGGCCCCGAAAATCTGGATTTGCTTTGCCCACTGTTGCAGACACACTCTAAGGTTATCCTTAGTGGGTCATGCCCTTGTATAATGCTTTCCTCTGAAGTGTAAGTAGAACTTATGACTTGAACTAGCCACTGCTGCTGCTAAGTCGCTTCAGTCGTGTCCGACTCTGTGTGACCCCATAGACGGCAGCCCACCAGGTTCCGCCATCCCTGGGATTCTCCAGGAAAGAACACTGGAGTGGGTTGCCGTTTCCTTCTAATATATGGCAAAGGTGAAGGAACAGGCATTCTTGTGATGGAGTTCCATGCTACAAGACTCTGTCTTTACACTGGAATGGTAGATTCTCCTGCTGGCCTTGAAGAAGTAAGTTTTCATATTTTGAGAGGGCCTATGAAGGCAGCCTTCTAGGAGATAACTACAGGCCTCAGCTAATAGCCATCCAGAAAATGGTGTCCTCAGCCCCACAACCACTATAAACTGAATTCTACCCACAATCACAAGGGCAGAGAAGAGGATGCCAGGTTTCTGAAGGGAAGACAGCTTTGATTTAGCTTTGTGAAACCCTGAGCAGAGGATCCAGCTAATCTGTGCCCAAACTCCCAATCCATGGAAACTATGAGATTAAAAAATAGAGGTTGTTTTAAGCTGCTAACTATGTGGTTATTTGTTATATAGTAATAATAACTAATACAATCACCAGTGTCTGCTGTAGTGCCTATTACACCCTAAGAACTCAAACATATTTAATGAAACATGGATTATATTCAGGCTTCAGAGCTTATCTAAAGAAGAGATCAACTGAATTGGAACAATCTAACTTAAAACATTTCCTTAATTATACTATCTTGTTTTAGTTTGTCTCATTAAACTAAAAATATTCTTAGTTTTGCTTTTTATCCATCTAGAAGACTTAAGTCCAGTTACATTTATCATAGTACTGTAGTTTAATGTCTATAATTTTATTTTGTGGGTTTTCTTTTTCTTTTTATGTTACCTGGTTATCCCTTATTTATTTTCACTTTCAATTACTGAGCTTTCATCCTACTTATGTTTAACCCTTATATGGTTTGCAAGATAAAATAATAGATTCAAATAATAAGGTAAAAAGACTAGGAAAGTTATTTGTACCTGGTCAATGGAAAAATATTCAATCTCTGAATTAAAATACAGCCAGATACAGGGACACAGGAAATACCACTCTTGCTCAAGCTGTTCCCTATTCCCAAAATGACCTCACCTATCTTCTCTGCTTGGTTTATTTTTCAATTCTCACAATAACAGTCTCCCTAAAGTTATACCTACCCCTCTTCTCACCTCGTGAGTTAGGTATTACTAAAATATACTGCTTTAGTTCTTTGTAAACATCTCCATCAAGTCACTCTCCCCAGGCATTCTTCTTTCTGTTCACTTGCCTACCCTCACAGAGAGACTATGAGCAACCTAAGAAGTGGAAGGGAAAACTGTATTCCATTTATATACCTTCAGCACTGAGCAGAGTGCCTGGCAGCTTGGAGGGCTCGCTATGTATTTGATGACTGGAGAGAGATATAAATGAACTAGAACTAGACTTTAGTAAAAGGTACAAAGGGCAGAAAAGGCTATAAGGAATGTAAGGTTTGATCTGAACCCAACAAATAAACTGACCTGACTTAGTGGAGAGGAAGCAGTCTGAGACCAGGCACAGGGTGGGATGAGGAAGGAAGAAATATGTGGAGCTATGAGATTATGCTGGCCAGAGGGAGATTTCATAGGAATGGGGATACTTAAGGCCTTAAATAGCAAATAGAGCAGTTGGTTTTTGATGCACTAGGCAAAAAGGGGTGCCAGTGCTATTATAATCAGAGGCCAAAGGAGGTTGTAAAGTTTTCATTGAAGTTGCTGAGTCTTGATATTCTTGTGGATTTTTCCTGAGAGCGTTATGCTGTGATTTCTTTCTGGTCTTGTTCTGTGTGACATAATTAATATGGCTCCTTTGGACAGAACTGTTAGGGACATTAAATAAAATTATTATGATCCTACTGACTGTTGTGCAAGCATTTAAAGCCAGAGAAAAACTTTGGTAATTGAAAAATCTTATAAGACATAAGCTTGCAACCACTGTTTATGCTTTAGCAATGCATAAAGATGCAGTCAGCCCTCTGTGTTCTGCATCCATGGATTCAACCAACTTCAGATGAAAATAATTTTTTTTTCTAGATTCCAGAAAGTTTCAAAAAGCAAAACCTAAATTTGTGGCACACTAGCAACTATTTACATAACATTTACATTGTATTAGACATTCTAAGTAGTCTAGAGATGAGTTAGAGTTTACAGCAGGATACAGAACCAACTCATTGGAAAAGACCTTGATGCTGGGAAAAACTGAAGGTGGGAGGAGAAGGGGATGACAGAGGATGAGATGGTTGGATGGCATCACTGACTCGATGGACATGAGTTTGAGTAGGTTCAGGGAGTTGGTGAAGGACAGGGAGGCCTGGCGTGCTGCAGTCCATGGGGTCGCAAAGAGCTGGACATGACTGAGCGACCGAACTGAACTGAACTGACACGTAGGTTATATGCAAGCACTATACCATTTTACCGGAGAAGGCAATGGCAACCCACTCCAGTACTCTTGCCTGGAAAATCCCATGGACAGAGGAGCCTGGTAGGCTGCAGTCCATGGGGTCGCGAAGAGTCAGACACGACTGAGTGACTTCCTTTTCACTTTTCACTTTCATGCATTGGAGAAGGAAATGGCAACCTGCTCCAGTGTTCTTGCCTGGAGAATCCCAGGGATGGCGGAGCCTGGTGGGCTGCCGTCTATGGGGTCGCACAGAGTCAGACACGACTGAAGTGACTTAGCAGCAGTAGCAGCAGCATACCATTTTACATAAAGAACTTAAGTATCTGAGAATTTCAGTATCCACAGGGCTCCTGGAACTAATCCCTCATGGCTATCAAGGGTCGGCTGTGCTAAGTGAGAAAATCAAGGTACTGCTGTTGTTAATGTCAAATAATACCTATTTAAGTGGAGAGGCAACTATTTTTGGATAACAATACATGATGTACTGCAGAACAAATACTCTCAGTTTCAAAGAAGTTTTTTTTTTCTTATACTAGTGAAACTTTAGTTATCAAATCAAATATAAAAGAGAAAAGGCTCTTTAAAGCTCCTGTTATACATTTTCCATGTAGGTAGCAACCTTGTACTTAGCTGTTAGTTTCCTTATAATCATGATTTAGATAAGTGAGGCTTCTAATTGTATCTTCTGAATGAGGTTCTCATCTTTATGCAACAGAAAAAGTTGATTACATTCTACTGAAAAAGGTTAAATTTTGATCAAATGTGCCTGCCTTCATCACATAATTCCCTACCAAATGAAATTAACATTGAAAAGTTTTTCAAGATGATTTTTCTTGTGCCTTTTATGTCAAAGTTTGAGGCCATATTAAAGTTATCAAGTACTTATCCCCAAGTGCTCTATTGTAGATGCAAAATATGATCAAAGAGGACTCACAACTAAGTATGCCTAGAAACTGAAAAACATCATGAGTAGGATTGAATTTCAGAAGTATCTCCACAGAAGTTCATTTTTTAATATAAATTACCTTAAATCTTTTTGTTTTTCCTTATGAGAGCAGAAACTATGGCAAAGAGAACAGAATACAGAGATGTAATGACTTTGATATCTTGGAAAGGAAATGGCATTGATGAATTTAACCCTAAGGCAAGCAGAGTATCCTTCCTTATGTGTTTCATTCCTTCAACAATTAAAGCTATTCATGGGCTGCTCTGATGCAAAATTAAAGTGACATCAAAACTTCTGCAGATAGACTTTCTCCCAAAGGAGACCTAAGCAATAACACTGCAATCCCCATTGGAGTCTTAGAACACATTTTAGCCCAAGCACAACTGTATTCATGATAGTCAGCCAGGGCTTTGTAGCTGTAGAAATTGCAAGCCAGGCTAAAACAGGATAGTCCCCAAGTTTCCCGGTGTTTCAGTATCTATTGCTATGAAATAAATCCACCAGTTGCTTAAAAAACAGCAATGAATCATTTCTTACAATTTTCTAGGTGAGGAATTCTGGCAGGGCTTGGCTGCAGTCACTTTCTCAGCTGCATTTGACTGGTGGTTGAGCTAGTCTGGGAGATACAGAAAGGCTTCATTCAGAGGGCTGGTTCTCTCTATCCTCATATGCTGTCTCATATTTCAGTTTTCTGGTCTAAGCTTCTTTACATCATGGAGGCTAGCTCCTAATAAAGAGAAAACAGTAGATGCCTCGTCAAAGTTAGACCTGGAACTTACCCGGTGTCACACCTGCCAAATCCTATTGGTCAGAGTATCACAAAGCCAGCTCAGATTCAGGAAGAGAGGACCCCAGCTCTTGATGGTATGGATACAAGAAATAAGTGATAGTGGTCAACTTTGAAAACAAATTGAACACTGCATCTCTATGTTGGTTACTCAGAGTCCCAGACTGGCCTTCCTTCTGTTCCCAGAGGAGCTCACTGACCTTTGCACATCCTCTGGCAATGTGGTATAAACAAGTAGAGAGCAATGTGCAACAGATCTAGAGTTTCATTGTGGTTCCATCTCTTCTGAGTTAAGTAATGCAGTGTAATAAACGCCCATCTGAACATTGTTTTCAAAATCTATGAAATTGGGATAATGCTATTACCTTGGATAGTTATAAGAATTAGAGACAAATATAGAGACTGGCATATATCAGGTGCTCATAAATGTTTGTTGTTGTTGTTGTTAGATGATTGATGGGGAATAGCTCTCTAGCATACTTCTACCTAGAATCCTTATTATTAAGAAGGGGAAGTGAAAAACAACTGTGAAGCTCTTCTGAGACATCTCAAATCACAGAAGCACTCTGGCCTTCAAACATCAGAAGCCTCTTAAATGGGAGGAAATCTGAAAGAATTAAGGATAAGTCACACACTCAGAATTTTAGTTCAACCCTGAAAGTTGTGGAGAATGTTGATCTTCACTCCTCTTCAACATAGGAATCAGATAAGATCCTGAAAGATGTATTTAGGATACTACAGACCTTCTATCAATGCTTTGACTACATAGCTCAAATAAATAATAGTAAGTATATAAAGTAGACTCTCCATGTTGAAATTATATGGCATAATATACAATAAATATGTGTTTATTCATATCTATTACATATATATGCAAATATGTATACATATGCTAAAAGAAATTCTCTCTGCTAAGCTTCCCAAAGACAATGATTTATTATTTTTGTTATACGAAAGAAAGTGCATTCTATACACAGCACATACTCAATCAGAACCAGCTTCATGGACATGCTACTGCTGCAGTTGAAAAGGGGACCATGCTTAGAAATCCCCATGCTTACTTCAAGGCTCTGCTGTCACCATCTTGAAATCCTTAGTAATTTCTGAACAAGGGCCCTACATTTTCATTTTTCACTGGGCCTGGAAAATTACTTAGCTGATCCTCACTTCAATATACTGTTAACTATAAATTCATATAATCCTGATGAGAAATTTTAATATATTTATTTATATGTGCTTATGAGTAAACCGATACATGCATAAAGTATTCAATAGACACAATGTATTTTATATCATATAGACAAAATGTCATTCAGCCATTCAACAAATAACTACTGAGGGCAGATTTATACCTATATTAAGGATATATTACTTCATTTTTTATTGGTATATTATTTTACATATTTTTTCTCAGGAAGAGAGAATGATCAAGAAGTTGTGTGATTCCTGAGACAAATGTTCCAACAGATGTTACTTGGAAGCTCCTCATTAACTATTCAGTAGAGGACCAGTGACGTGTAGATGCTTTTTCCCTAAGTATCAACCCAGAGGTGTCTCATGGCCCGTTCAGTTCTCCATGTACGCAGTCAAGAGTAGTACCTTTACCATCAGAAAAATAATTTTCATCATGTAGAATATAGTGATTCAACTGCCAAAGGCAATCTTCATGACATAAAACAGCAACTCTTTTTTCTCTTTTTACAAATAAAATTAAGTATAATATTAATAACAGTATGATAAACTTTAGGAATGATGAAATTCTCTTATTTTTTCTGTATGTGGTTTCAGAACTCCTTTGGTTAATGAACAAGAGTAATTCCTTTCTGTAGAAACATTCTGATATAAAACATCAGGTGATTTTCAGAAATTTTCATATTTTGAAACTTAAAAAGATAAAATATAAGTTGTCAAATTAAGCAACTTAATAAAGGCCATGATAGTGAGGGAGGCCTCATAGTTTCCAGTGGCTTTCAAAATACAAACTAGTAAATCAAATTTCATTGTGTCCTCACAGAAATATCATAACTCATTCTCCATCATAGAAGTGGGATTAGCAAGTGTTTGCTTCTAACTAATGATAGCCCTGGTAAGAAAATTGCCAATCTTTAGCACATTCAAAAGTCCCAAGCCTTTATTAAGCCCAATCAACAAATCTGCAGTTTGAATTCTATTTTTGCACCTCCCTAACAAAGCTCTAATTAAAAATACAATAATTTTTACTATCTCACTGAGGCAGTGGATTATATTTTATGCCTTCTTGTTTCTAAATATTAATATGATAGTCCAATCATCTAGAGAGTCCTCCCCACCTTTTAAAAATGTTGACAAAGAATTTCAAAAAACTAAGAATGAGCAAAATATCTGTATATATGTGAGAGAGCTTTGATTACATAGGCCTGTGGTGCAAAATGCCCTCAGGTTTTTGCATTATGAACAAATAATGTCTTAAAGATTTGCTGACCTTAAAACACTTTTAGCTACTGTGCTATTTTCTTTGTGAAACAAGAAGAAAATAGTCTGTGTTCTGGGGATCCATAATAAAAACTCAATGGCAGATTCCATTCTGATTAAGATATGGATGATAGATTAGGCTATTGTTAAAACAGTCACCCCCCGACCTTCTCCACACTGACCTGGATGAGAAAAGTATATATCTATGATTCACTGATGCTGGGGTTGGCCATGACTTGATTTTGCCTACAGGATGTTAGTGGACATGACAAACTGAGACTGGAAATGTGCTTATATGATTGTGGCCTACAACTTGCTCTCATACATGCATATTGTATCACTGCCATGAGAAGAGGCTACAAAGTAGCCCCTGGAGCAAAGACAGTGAGAGACACATGTAGCAGACTTGGATCCTAGCTTCAATTTGGATCCAAGCCCAAACAAACTCAGCCAAAATCACAAAATTTCAGCCAATTTGCATAAGCATGAGGGAGAAATAAACACTTGCTGCATGCATTGAATTTGGGCTTTTTAAAAATACAACACAATTGTGACAAAAGCTAACTGATTCAACAAATCATTCAAAGAACTAAACAAGTGTAGCTCTTCCAGGGCAAAATCTGGTTCCATATCTACTCAGGCAAGGTACATTAGATTCATTGCTAGAATTGTTAAACTGAGACTTTAAACAACATGAAATTACTTGAAAATGACATTCCCTACAAAAATTATTCATGCAAAATGACTAAGCATTCTTTTTAAAATATATATAACTTTCAATTTTTTTGTACCATCAACAATATGTTCATCCTGACATTCAGCAAATATGTTAAAATGTCTATTATAAGTTATCAGGCACATTCAAGCATCATTTAGACCCCTAACCAGGTATGCACAAGGACTGGTCAACAGTTCAATAAGCACAGGAAAGAAGATCCATCTAGGAACTTTCTGACACATTCTCCTTATCACTTTTATCTCATGGTGTCTTGAGTTGTTTACTATAGTCTTTACCACTGACTTGGCTAATTCTAGCAGTTTTACTACTATTACTGTTCACTACATTTCTCTACCTATTTCCTCCTCCTTTCTTTTTCTTTCCTTTTTTTTTCCCCCACAGCATTTTAAACAAAAGTATCACCATGAATAAAATTCTCCCAGAACAGCTATCTTTCTTTTTTTTTTTTAATTTTATTTTATTTTTAGACTTTACATAACTGTATTAGTTTTGCCAAATATCTTTCTAATTTAGAGCAATTAGTTCCTGGGAATAGAAGGAAAGAATGGTAAAAAATTCAAATATTGAAGTATTGAATGGTAAAATATTCAAATACTGAAGGGCTTCCCTGGTGGCTCAGATGGTAAAGAATCGGCCTGCAAGATGGGAGGCCTGGGTTCGATCCCTGGATTGGGAAGATCCCCTGGAGAAGGGAAAGGCTAGTATTCTTGCCTGGAGAATTCCATGGACAGAGGAGTCTGGCAGGCTACAGTCCATGGGGTAACAAACAGTCAGACACAACTGAGTGACTTTCATTTTCACACTCTGTGAAATGTATTTTTTACACAATTCAAACAAATCATTTAGCTTAACCGTGCCTCAGTTTCCTTTCTCATCCGTGCTCTGGGAAAAAGAACAATATATAACCACACGTTTTAGCATTGAGATGATCAAATGTTGTGTCTGAAAACACTGAAGTAATATGTCATTTTTTCTTCTTTATTTAAAAGCAGCTTTCAGCCATATCAAATTCTCTTCTTACAAAAAAACAGCCTTTCACTATTGCAATAATATACCTCTTTTTATTTTTTCAATAATATACCGCTAGGTATTTCGTCTTTACAAAAGCCAGATAAAAATTTTACAGGATGGGGAACACATATATACCTGTGGCGAATTCATTTCGATATTTGGCAAAACCAATACAATATTGTAAAGTTTAAAAATAAAATTAAATTAAAAAAAATACATGACTACTGGAAAAGCCAAAAATAAAAAAATAAAAATGCCAAAAAAAAATTTTACATGTAAAAACTTTTTTTTTCTAAGTTTCTGTTGTAACATGGCTATTATGTATATACTTGATCATAAGTTTATTGCTACACAGTGGTGCAAATGTTCAGAATACAGTGTGTCAAAGAACAGATTGCTATTGTGATTGACATGTCTGCACCAGGGTTATAAGTGTTTCACAAAATATGTATGTTGTTTTGCTTTATTTGGTTTTGTTCTGTTTTATTTCTTCATAGTGTTTTTGTTTGATGTTGATGTGTTTAGTTCAGCTATGGCTCGGTCACTGCTACATGACTTCTCTTTTTTGGTGTTTGTCTTTGGATTATTTATCCAGTCATCAGTCCAAGAATCAGGAAAAGGAAACAAAAACTAGTTTCATTCAAACAGGAAATGGTTTGGCATGGAATTATAAAAGGGAAGAGTTGGTTAAAACCATTGTTGAGATTTTCATATATTATCTCTGTACAGAGATAATATATGAAAATCTCAACAATGGTTATATTTTATTATCTATATATCCTACCCTTCACTGCCATGAATATCTCAGAGATTTTTTATTGTTTAGTGAAATCCTCTACACCTTTAAAAGTGTCAAATCATAAAAACTGAGTTCAAAAAAAAACTATCCAGTCACTAAGATAAAACACATATTTAAAGACCTAGATTAAAACTAAAGTTTAATAGGGATTACTTATTTTTATTTAAAAGCTCAGTGTCCTCTACACATAACTTCCTTAAAAGGACAATAAATGTACATATGTCTCAATAACCATCAAAATATTAAATGTAGATGCAATGGAACATGAAATTTAATAATTCTGGAGAGTTTCGTAAGTTTTGAAAAAACATTACTCTAAGCCATGAAGAAGTTAATTACTTCAAAGCTTATTGATTCATTCTGAAAACATAAATTTTTAAATATCTTAGTCATCCTAAGGTTCAGTCGGTGCCTTACATTATACATAATACAACTGCAACAGACCCATCAACTATGTATCACTGAAAATAGAAAACAATTGTAATGTAAATATAAAATATCACACATTAATCACAATATACTTTGCCATCAGTTTCACACTTATATATAAGTACAATGCACATAATCATTTTCTTTTAAATAAATTTTAGGTGCATTAAAAATGTATTATGCTTGCAGATATTGGCATTTTTAAAAGCTGTTCAAACTGAAATCAAATTAGAAAAAAAAGTTAATATTCATTTTAATAGGAACACAGATGACTCAGTCTAGGAAAAGCCAATGATGAGTTGCTCTATTTTATACATTTAATGTAAATCTAATGTGTTGTCCTTCACATAGCAACATGATGCCATCATCAATAGAACATATGCTTTATGCTATTTTTCAAATGGTGATAATGAGTTTTTCTGAAGCAAATACAGTACAGAACTGAATTTCACCAAATTCTATAGATGCCATAACTAGAGTAATTGAGTATATATTAATAGATTTAACTCTTTATGTTGTTGCTGTTGTTCAGTCATTAAATCGTGTCAGACTCTTTGAGACCCCATGGACTGGAGGCAGTCCAGGCTCTTCTGTCCATGGGATTTCCCAGACAAGAATATTGGAGTGGGTTGCCATTTCCTTCTGCAGGGTATCTTCCTGACCCAGGGATTGGACCCAAGTCTCCCTTATCTTCTGCATTACCCCAGGTGGTTCTTTACTACTGAGGCACCAGGGAAGCCCTTATATAGGACATATTTATTTCTTTATTCATTACTTTCATATGCTTGTAGCTTAACAAGATTTTGGGTGGATTAATTTGTTCATCAACATTGAATAAGAAATTACTATCTCTGCTGATTAAAAGTAAAATGTTTATTGGATATTCATAGGAATTGCAAGCTGTGGCACCAAATTATTGTATGTATATATATATGTATATATGCAACAGAATTATGGGTGATCAAATAGCTTTCTATATGTTCTAAGTCTTCTACAAAGAGTATGCTTTCTATCCATTTTTAAAATGTTGGGTTGCCTTCATACTTTTTATTTCACTCTGTACTCTCTTCCTTGTCATATCCATTCATGTTCAATGCTTCCATTTTCAAATGCCTCCTCATGACTTCAGATATACATCTCAAGCCCAGATCTCTTCTCTAATATTCAGCTTCATATATATATTTCTGCTTATCTGACATCTTCACTTGAATATTTATCAAAAGCGCCTCAAACACAACCTTCTTTAAACTGAACACACAACCAAAACTCCAAATTACATCCATTTTTATGACTCCCACTTGTGGTAAATTGTACACTCACAGAATTCCCAATCTCAGTAGACACTGCAGTCATGAATGTAGCTGTGCAGACCCTGGATGTAAGCTGGTATTTTTGACACTATGTTCTCCTACACCAGCCATGTGCCAACAAGCACATGAGTCCTGCAAATTGTACCTACACACAGCTTTCTAATCTATCCAAATTTCTCCATCTCTGATGTCACAACCCTGGAATATGGTTCAAGTATCTGGAATTCTTTTTCCTATGTGGTTTTTGTTTGTCTTGCTTTGCTTCCCTGTTTTGTTATATATATATATATATAATATATATAATATAAATATATGTAATACAATAATTATGTAATATAATCCTTATATAATATAATTATATTGAATTATATATAATTCAATATAATTTCTGTCCACATTTTGCTTATCATTTTATCTCAGCTCCCAGCACACTGCATGGTTGAATTCCTTATCAACAAAATACTGTTGAATTAAGGATTATAATGTCTTGCATTCAGAAAAATATTAAAGTGGGAACAAAATACATGAAGTCAAGCTGGTATTCAAAGTGTATAGAATAATAACATTTTCACTTGCTCTAAGAATACATAAATCTGACCTTGAGACTCCACTTTTGACTTGAGTAAAAAAGACATCTAATTGTCTACCAGATTAAAAATAACATGGTTTCTTTTAAAAAGAGCTAATTTAAGAGCATATTTCCTAAAGGTCTTCAACTGAATGTTTAAGATAATTTTATCATGAATAATGTCCTATCATTAAGTGTTCCTGTAATAAATATCATGTTAATTTTTTCTTTATAATGACTTTAATACTAATTTATAGTTGAGACCAATGTTGAACTATTATTTTGCTTATCAAAATTATAAGTGATAGTGTAAACAAAAAAAATGAAAAGGCTAAAACAGAAAGTAATGAACAGGGTTGAATTCAATAATAAAACTGTATAAAGTTGCTTATCTACTGTCAAGGAAACTGCCACTTCTGACCAGGAAAAAAAAAAAAAAACTTCTCTGACACCTTTCTTCTCTATCTCTTTTTCAGTCTAAGCCTTTGGTATCTTCACGACTTTGGTCAAGTTCCTGGTTTAGTAAATAAAAACTAATGGATGAAAGAAAGCTTTTTAATCTTATGAGCCTCACTTTCTTTGCCTGTATGATCCAATAAGTGAAACCCATGCCACAGGTGAAGTAAAACAGACACAGCACACTTCCTTGAATATAATAGGTCCTCAACAAATACATAGTTATTGTTATTTTTACTTTAAAATATTTGCCCTCCCTCCTTACTCTTTCTCTTCATATCTCTGTGACTCAATAACAAACAGATGTTTTAGAGAATGGGGTGGGGAAACCTGTGTGTCCCATTCCATAGTTCAGCCACACTTTAGATTTAAAACAGTCTGGGACACTAGGATAATTAAATTTTCCCAGTCACAATTGCTTCTTTCTTGGAGCACTTCTCACTTATTTTATAGTAGTTGATAACTTGTCTTCCCATGACTTCTTATCTGACCCATGAGTGCACATACATATACTGAGAGAGTTAGTTCTAACATTCCACTAAGAGTGAAAATAATAAGAAAACAGATGAGCAACAAACCAAAACCTCCCAACTGATCAGATTTTAAAAGCATCAAATAACCCAGTATTTGATATTTGCTAACAGTCATCAGGCACAATTGTTTTTTTTTAAAAAAGTAAAAAGCAAAAACAGGACCCATAGCATTAGAGACTTTAAAACCTTTCATTCCAAATTTAGTATAGTATATGCAACTTGGGAGTTTCAGCTACCATTATGGTCAGAAATTCTTCTACATGAAGGAGATTTTTCATGGTGGACTTTGAAAATGGAAAGGGCCACATGGCAAGGAATGCAATCAACTTCTAGGAATTAAGAATGGCCCCTGTCTGACAGCCAGCAATAAATAGGAGACCTCAGTTCTAAAAACAAAAGGAACTTGATTCTGCCAACAACCTTAATCCTTGAACTGGATCCTTGCCCAGAGACTTCTGATAAGAATACAGCTCAGCCAACAAGACACTTTGAGAGTGAGGACCTGAGCAGAGAACACAAATGAACTGTACCAAGACAACTGACCAACAGAACTGGGAGATAATAAGTGGGTTATCTTAAGCCACTGAGTCTGTGATAACTTACTATGTAGCAATGGAAAGTTAAGCCACTGGGTATCTCAAAGAATGGATCAAGACTGAATTTAGGACTTTCTCGAAGTTTCAACCCAATAAATATTTCTAAGCAACTAACAATTTGTAAAGTTTGCAAAGTATTTTCTCACATATACTTTTATTTAATCATCCCACCAACTCAGTAAAAAGAGTATCTGTAGTCTCTATTCTAAACATTTTTTTAACAGAGTCTCTTATAGGGTAATTTTATTGGTCAAGATCACAAAAGCAAACAGTGAAATGATACCTAAAATTCAAAACAAGGCAAGTGATAAGTTAATAATGCTCAAAAGTGTGAGGCCATGATCAATATTAAACACTAAAGACTCACCAGGACCAGGGTGAGAAAAGTCAGGCATTCACTTTGAGTTCAAAATTTGAGGATGAGGGAGGATCAAAAAATCTCACTAATCAAGAAAAATTATGTCTCAATTCAGTATTTTAAAAAATCAAAATAATTGCCAAAAACCATGATAAGAAAATACCATACATAAAAAAACCATTCACTGGCTGAAAACAGGGTTAGACAACTGAAGCACTCACTCTCAGGGTCATACAAGTGCAGGCTCAGATCCTGTCTTTATGTATAACTTTGTATTTATTTATTTAATTATTTAAAATAAAGACAAAGTTTTTATCACTCACCTCACCTTAGTTCTAGTCCTGACTCAGTAACATGTACCCTTAGAACATTTCCTTATCTTCCATTTACTAAGCCATATTAACATATTCTATTTCTGAAATAAACTCTCTACTCAGTTATTTTGGTTGCCTGGCAAGTAGCAAACTTATGTGTTCAAAAACAGAGTTCATTTAAGCTGACAAAGTGACTCCTGGCTATGCCATTCTGAGCATGCTGTCATAGGTATTTGACTCACTGAAGACAGTACATCCATTCCTCTAAAATGGCCTCTATCTAAAATGGTCTTGTTCCTCCTTAATATCATTATCTTGGCTGGAGCGGATGTTTTAGAGGATGAGGTATAGGGATAAGGAAGATTCCAGAAATTCAGTCCTTCATCAGCAGTGTGGCCATTAAAATGGCTGAAATGGTATTGGATGCAGCAGACCTAAGTGTGGACAATTTGTTCAAACTGAACTGAAACAGAAAGTAAAGGTGAACAAAGTCCTCAACTACTGAAAGGCTGCAGTTGTTATCAGGGGCCGAATCACTCTAAATGCCTTGTGCTTCAGAAGGCATTATTATTCCATTCAGGGAGAAGCAGCATGGGCAGAAGCACAGAGGGAGAGGGAGGTTATACAAAGTAAAGAACTCTAAAAATAGTTCTAACAGTTTGTTTCTTACTTAAGACTCCTTACTCACAGTTTGAGTCTCTTTGCTCCAGAACATTCTATATTTCCAGACTTATTACCTTAGAAACAACCAAAAATGTCACCTACTCAAGAAGTAAATATTCATTAAAAAATCTAATGAGGTGGATGAAACTGGAACCTATTATACAGAGTGAAGTAAGCCAGAAAGAAAAACACCAATACAGTATACTAACGCATATATATGGAATTTAGAAAGATGGTAACAATAACCCTGTGTACGAGACAGCAAAAGAGACACTGATGTATAGACCAGTCTTATGGACTCTGTGGGAGAGGGAGAGGGTGGGGACATTTGGGAGAATGGCATTGAAACATGTATAGTATCATGTATGAAACGAGTCGCCAGTCCAGGTTCGATGCACGATACTGGATGCTTGGGGCTGGTGCACTGGGACGACCCAGAGGGAGGGTATGGGGAGGGAGGAGGGAGGAGGGTTCAGGATGGGGAGCACGGGTATACCTGTGGCGGATTCATTTCGATATTTGGCAAAACTAATACAATATTGTAAAGTTTAAAAATAAAATAAAATTTAAAAAAAATTACTAACAAGTGAATTGAGAAGTTGGAAAAATTATTTTTAATAAATTGAGAGAGCATATTAATTCAAAAAATCAGATAAGTTTGCACTGACCACATTAATGGAGTTCTAATATGAAGTTCATTAGGACAGGCCTATATTAAATAAATTGTGAACCCAGAGGACAGAGTGCCACAATTTGTTTTTATGTCTACATGTGTATAAACTAAAGTAGTAATAACACTTACAATACTTGCCATAATCCATGTTAGAATTTATAAAGAAAACAATAAAACTCAACTAGCATAATGATTGTATAGCTATATAGAAAGAATAGAGAAACTATACCCCTTCAAAGAATGCTGACTTTGAATAAATCATAGGAATATTTTCTATGTCTTCCAAAATCATAACTATTTGTAAGCACAAATACTATATCATGTAACAAACTCTAGGGCCTAAACACTGATTACCCCAATGCTGCTTGTTAATAGTAATTAATAGCAGATGAATTATTCAACCAGTTATTAACTGGTTTAGTTCTCAAGCAAGATTTTTTTGCTATTTAAAATTACAAAAAAACAAAACAATTTTGGGCTAAAGAGTGTTCTGATATTGATTAGACAGAGAGATTTAGCTTTCTTTATCAGTCTGTCTAGGCAGTAAAATAGGGCTATTGAAGGCTCACCTCAAAAAAAAAAAAAAAAAAAAAAAAAAAAGAGAGAGAGGATAACAGAGGGTTCTACCTATACATATATTTCAGGTAATAGTCTTGAGAAAGAATGGTAGAATTAGAGAATTACAACTCAGCAGCTTCTAGTGGATTAATGGATGACAGTGATGATCCTCAACGATTGACAACATCACCACAATGGAAACTACAGACGGTATGGATCTCCAAACAGAATTTCAGTGTCACCTCTGGAATGGCTTTGCCAACAAAGTGTATTGGAATTCACTATATTATCAGACAGAGAAGAGAAAGCATTTGATCAAGTGTAGGAGTAAAGAAAAAACCTTTGATAAAAGTTCAACACCAGTTCATGGTAATAACTTTTAGAAAACTTACATTAGAATGGAATTTCCATATTGTTAAATCAATAGCAAACATATATAAGTGTGAAACTTTAGAAACATTTCCAGTAAAGTCCAGAAGAGGGCATGGAGGTACAGTACCAACTCTACTGTTCAAACCTGGACTGGACTGCATAACCAGTATACAGCCATACACAGCAATACCAAAACAAAGTTATGAATAATGAAAAAAGGTAATATGATTCTCTAATTAAAAACCCCAAGGAAACTGGCTGCCAAATATTCAAATTTATAAGAAACTTCAAAAGCTGGTGCAGAAGATCACTATATCAAAAGGAAGATTTTTTTTTTTAAAGGCTGTACCTCGTAGCATGTGGATCTTAGATCCCCTGCAGGGACTGAATCCATGCCCCTGCATTAGGAGCTCGGAGTCTTATCCACTGGACCCCCAGGGAAGTCCCAATAGGAGGACACTTATCACAAAACAAGTAACTAGGATATATAATGGTAAATACATCATTCAAAACAGCAGTGCTATCCAAAAGATACCTCAAAAGAAAACTAACAACAATGCACATGATGTTTATGGATGTAAATGTGAAAAAAATTACTGACAGACTTAGGTAAAAGAAATCTCAAATAGAGCAACATATCTTATGTTTACTCATGGTGAGTAGAGTATTGTACAGTAGTCAATTCTCCTTAAATTATTTACAGATTTATGCCTTGCTTGATTGGTCTGGCACCCTATCAGATTAGTAGCTCACTTACAAAACATCAAGGTAAGAAACTGAGTGAGGACTGAGGGGAGAGCCCACTCCAAAATAAGAGTCCACAAAGACCCGCCCCCCCCCCCCACTATCAGTCTTGGGAGGCCCTAGACATGGTTGCTAGGCTCAGGCTACCCCTTACTTCCTACTGGGGGTTCCGAGGGAAATGAGAACCCTGGTCTGTGGCCAGCTGACTTAGCTCAGCAGAGGAAGAAGTCCCAGGCCCTGTCATGAGTCAGGTAAGACTCCCTCATGTGAGTTCTGCACGATTTCTCCACTTGCCAGGACAGACAGGGAGGCCCTTCCAGAACCAGTTCCCCCCCGCCCTCAATGCTGGGAAACCCAGTTGGGCGATATCGGAAGTGCTTTCCCTGCCTTCCGCTGCGGCAGCTTTGGAGCTTGAGGCTTTAGTTGGAGAGGTGTGGCGTCGTGTATCTACAGAGGGACGAGTTCCAGGATTGGACAGGTGTCCAGGTGAACAATCTTTATTAGAAGTAAAGGGACACACTCCTCCCAGAACTCAGGTGGTCCCGTAGAGCCCCTCCCTATCCTAACTTGCGCCATCCCGACCCTCAACCCCCGAGTGTCTCAAAAGTGACCATTAGGCCCAACACCCCCTACTTCCACCAGGAGAATTTGTGGGATGGGAAGCTGTGGTCTGAAGGGGCAGCCTCAAGTCAGCAGAGGGAGTCGTAAAAGGACTGGTCAGGAGTCAAGTTCAGTATTCTGGGATAGAATTAAGGTGACAAGCCCCTGATGAACAAAGGAGGCCCACAGAGTTCCATTGGCCTCTGTCTTGTGGGTTCCTAAAACGGTACCCTTAAGGGGATCAACAAAGGCAGTTTTCTTGGAGCCAAGATAGAAGAATCTCCCTACAGAGGCTATACACGCCTTCTTTTCCTCTGTCTTCTAGGGTGAGCTCTACATCAACCTTGGCAGCTTGAGCAACTGCCTGCAGTCCCTGACCAGTCATCATGCCTCGGGGTCAGAAGAGTAAGCTCCGTGCCCGTGAGAAACGCCGCCAGGCCCGTACTGAGACCCAGGGCCTAGAGGTTGCTAAGGCCACTGGGGCAGCAGCAGCAGGAAAGCCCCCTTCCTCGGTCTTTGGGGACAGACCTGAGAATCTGCCTGCTGCTGGGACACCCAGCACTCCTGAGGCACCTGAGGGAGCCACCGGTGCTACTGCAGCTAGTTCAGGCACCAACTCAGCTGAAAATATCAATAGCCCAAAGGCGGAAAGCACAAGCTTCCCCAGGGGCACTGAGAGCTCACTCAGTGAGATTTTAAATAAGAAAGTGGTTTTGTTGGTGCAGTTTCTGCTGCAGAAGTATCAAAAGAGAGAGCCAATTAAAAAGGCAGACATGCTGAAGTTTGTTATCCAACAGTACAAGAATCATTTCAATGAGATCCTTAAGAGAGCTTCTGATCATATGGAGCTGGCTTTTGGGGTTGATTTGAAGGAAGTAGATCCTACCAGGCACTGCTACACCCTTGTCAACAAACTAGACCTCTCCTATGATTCAGCTCTGAATGAATATGAGCACATGCCAAAGACCGGCATCCTGATGATTGTGCTTGGTGTGATCTTCATGAAAGGCAACTGCGCCCCTGAAGAGGCGATCTGGGAAGTGCTGAATATGATGGGCGTATATGCTGAAAGGAAGCACTTCATCTATGGGGATCCCAAGAAGGTCCTCACAGAAGATCTGGTGCAGCTCAAGTACCTGGAGTACCGCCAGGTGGCCAACAGTGAGCCTCCACGCTATGAGTTCCTGTGGGGCCCGAGAGCCCATGCTGAAACAAGCAAAATGAAAGTCCTGGAGTTTTTAGCCAAGGTTCACAATACCGTCCCCACTGCCTTCCCATCCTGGTATCAAGAGGCTTTGAGAGATGAGGAAGAGAGAGCCCGAGCCAGAGCTGCAGCCAGGGCTCGTACTGCTGCCCTGGCCAGTGCCCGCTCCAGAGCCAGAGCCAGCACCTCCTCCCAGGCTAAGTGAAATTCAAAAAGGTGTGTCAGCATTCTAACAGTGGAGGGCCAGGGTGGGACTGGAGAAGTGTATACCATCCTGGAGTTCCTGGTATATATTGCTAACTTGAAATTTTACCTTTCTCTTTTTTTTTCTTTTTTAGGTTGAAAAAGAGCAGTAACGTTCTAAGCTGTGGATGACCAGGGTGGGCCCACAGGGAAAACTATAATATCATCTTTGTGTTGCTGTTCTATATGGTAAACTTAGAGTTTAATCTTTTCTCTTTTCTTTTTCTTTCTATTTTTTCCTCCCTCTCTCCCTTCCTTTCTTTCTTTCTTTTTGTTATATTTCAAAGGTTTTCTTTTAAAGAAGATATACATTTCAGAATCTAAACTTATTAGTGATTTTGGTTGCATATTATATTTAACTCAATAGATTTAAGAGTTTTATTATTTTGCAACATAAATGGGGAAACCTTTAGTATATATTGAACTAGAACAACACAACATGGCATGGTAATAGGCACTTCTTTGGACATGTGAAAAAATTCAACAGTAAAATTACTGGGATGAAAACATGCAGGGGGGTAAAATCTTAAAAAATATACAGTTCTTGCTTTCCCTTAATCATTTTAATCTGTTATTCTATAAAAATAAAAGATACATACCTGGCTTTGCTTAGCTTGTTAAGGAACATAAGAGAAATAAAATGTTTATAAACTGGAACTCATGCTGTCTGTCTCATTCATTCCCCAAATATTAATTGAGCATCTGCTGTTTGAAAACTATTGTGTTAGAAATGGTGAAACCATTTCTAGGGGGATACAAAACACCCCTACCTTTAGAATTGTACAGTTAAGGAGCAGTAATTATATACAGAACATGGTGAAATACTCTTTAAGATTTAAAGGAGTAAGGAGGCGAGGGGACGAATATGGGATTGGGAGAAGTGGGAGGGGGAAGGTGTTTGGCTGAAAACAATAGAGTTTAAATTCCCTGGGGAATAGTAGTTTGGGGTTTGGGGAAAATATAAGTCTCTCAGTGGGCTATCCTGTTCATTTAAGCTGGGTGGTAGGCTAGATGAGGCTGTGGGACTGAAGAACAGAGGCCAGGTATACAAATGGTGTTTTCTCAGTGCTGGAGGACAAAACCCTGGAATGCAAACCTGCTTGTAAGTTACTTTAGTATCAATATACTAGAGGAAAAGCTTCTCCTGGGCAGAAATGGAAGGTGTCTGGTGCTCTTGTTCACGTGCAGCTGAACACAGAGCACAACCTACCTGTTTTATGCACATCATCTCCAAGGAATTTCTGAGAAATAAAGGTGATACTCCCTTGAGGTGGAATGCTGAGAACCAGCTCCTAAGGCATTAGAAAGGCATTTTAATTAGGTTATCTTGGGTGTAATTTTGCAAACTCTAAGGGAGGGCTCCATGTCTTGTGGTGAAGAAATGAATAAAAATACAGGCAATTTGGATGGAAAGGCACCCAGGGGGAAGTTTTTGGTCCTTGACACAAATTCTAGGACCTTGGAGTTGCATCCAGCTGGGATAGACAGCCACACACACAAATTAAGTAGTCCTCAATTGGGGGAATTTATTTTGCTTTTTTTGCTAAGCAGAATTATGGGATCATTAGGTGGAAAGCTGCATATTTGGTGATACCATCCAAATTAACAAAAATCTTTGCAGAGGGGAGGGTGGTACCATCTGCAGTAAAAAAAAAAAAAAAATCATATACCTGCCATTCATTAAAGATGTTACTCAGTCAAGTGCTTCATATCCATTGCATATATTCCAACAGTCCTACAAGGTAGGGCTTATCAGACATTGCAGATGAAGAACTTGTAGTTTTCTCAAGCTCACATAGCTGATAAGTGAAAACAGCTGGGACTAGACCCCTGGTCCACATTTTTCTAGAGCCCAGAGTTGTCCACTCCTCCAGCCTAAGGCAGACCTGTCTCTTCATTCTCTCTTATTCTCACTACTACAAGATATATCACATACGATTAAAAAATAAGATGCTGTATTCAAAATACAAAAAGCAATCCTGATGAAGGAAGGTGAATATGAGAATGAAGCACAGTTTGGGGCTTGTCTGTGGGTTTCATTTGCTGAGAATCCTCTTGTCACTAACTAGCCCCAGGGATCTGTGATAGCTGACTCTGCTCACATACAGGCATAAGTCCTGTTCCAGCACTTCCCTGCATTATAGCTTGTTCCCCCCGGGTCTTCCCCAGTGTGCCCTCTTGCCCAGATAAAACCTCATATGCTGATGAGCTCTCCACTGTGACCTCTGGAGCTGCATCCTGCTCCCTGTGACACAAGCAGTCCAGAGTCACCTGCCCTCCCTTGATTAGAGCATTCCAACTCGCTGCACATGAAGGTCCCATCCCTGCCAGTGGAACCACTGATTGTGAAGTCTAGATACCTGGTTACCACAGCCCCACTCCAAGCCCACAAATATCAACGTGTATTTCAAATAAGCTGGTGATCACAATCTTATTTCTTACAGAATACTGGTTCTTAGTACCAGTTTGAAGGTACATGGGGGATTTTTGTAAGTGACCCAAATATTGTTGGTAGGATTCTGCAGGGATGTGTTATTTGATACTGGCCACCACTCCAGTATTCTTGCCTGGAGAATTCTATGGACAGAGGAGCCTGGTGGGCTACAGTCCATGGGGTCACAAAGAGTCAGACACCACTGACTAACACTAACACTGAATACATACACCAATGAGTGAGCTTACAAAAGCCTCCCTTATAAGTTAAGGATGAGAAAAGACCATGGAAATCACTCTCTAGTGAATATCTACTGAGACTGAATTCCTCAGAACCACAGTCCTTCTAGGAGAGGAAACTGATTCCTTGGCACACATTCTGCCTTTGAACAATAAAGATCAAAAGAATTCACCATCCTTCATACACCTCTTATCTCAGTTCATGCCCCAGAGAAAAATCCTAGTTTTCCTTTGTGCCTAATGTCACCTATAAATGTGTTCTACACGTTCGTTCCAATCCACTTGTACTTGGGAAGACCCATGTGACTACACAGACACTGAAATATGAACAGAAACATTGTTTGTCACCCCCCGGGCCAAGGTATTTGAAAGCAAGTACGCCACCTCCAGGCTTTCTGTTCCATTCAGCAGCAAACATGGAGACTGCTCATTGAGAAGTGGAAGCACTGATGGGAGCAGCCTGATCCCTGGGTTGTATGACAGTGGAGGCCCCTGTCTACCCACATCGGACTTCATATGTATAGGAATAAACTGTTGCTTTAAGCCATTGTGGGTCTGCAGGTTTTGTCTGTTGCATTAGTTACTTTATCAGATTAATGCATACCTACTATTTTGGTAGTCAGATGTATTTAAATATTATAATTACAAAGGTAATAAATAGTACATGTATTTTTTCTTGCAAAAATTCTAACAATACAAATATATTACAGTCTCCCCCTTCCCTCAAAATCCAGCCCCCTCCTCAGAGGCAACCACAATTAACAATGTGAAAATGAAAAGTGAAAGTGAAAGTTGCTCAGTCATGTCTGACTCTTTGCGACCCCATGGACTATAGAGCCCATGGCATTCTCCAGGCCAGAATACTGGAGTGGGTAGCCTTTCCCTTCTCCAGGGGATCTTCCCAACCCAGGTATCGAACCCAGGCCTCCCACATTGCAGGTGGATTCTTTACCAGCTAAGCCACAAGGGAAGCCCAACAACCTGATGTGTGTCACTTTAAAGCTAATCTGAGGCTTTCTCATATGTAGATGCACTATAAAAATATATTGAGGACTCTGGTAGTATAGTGGATGAGAGTCCGCCTGCCAATGCAGGAGACATGGGTTCCATCCCAGGAATCTTCCAGGAAAATCCCACATACCGCAGAGCAACTAAGCCCATGCACCACAACTACTTAGCCCACGCTCTAGAAACTGTGAGCTGCAACTACCGAGCCCATGTACCTGAAGTCTGTGCTCTGCAACAAGAGAAGCCACCACAATGAGAAGCCTGAGCACCACAACTGAAGAGTAGCCCCCACTCACTGCAATGAGAGAAAGCCCACACACAGCAACAAAGACCCAGTGCAACCAAAAATTAATCAATTTTAGAAATATATGTTGAATTTAACATACATGATCAACAACGTACATATTGTTCTGCTTCTTGACCCTGTCACTTAACAAAATGAATGCAGGATATTTCCATGACAGCACACATAGATCCACCATACTCTTTTAACTACTCTCTAGGGTTATTTTTCTTTTAAAAAAACAAATCTTTATTGAGATATAGTTAATAAAAAACTGCAGTTTTAAAATGTACAATTGAATGAGTTTGGACATTTGCATACCCCTGTGAGGGCTTCCCTGGTAGCTCAGCTGGTAAAGAATCCACCTGCAATGCAGGAGACCTGGTTCAATTCCTGGGGCAGGAAGATCCCCTGGAGAAGGGATAGGCTAACCACTCCAGTATTCTTGGGTTTCCCTGGTGGCAGAGATGGTAAAGAATCCGCCTGCAATGAGGGAGTCCTGGGTTCAATCCCTGGATTGGGTAGATCTCCTGGAGGAGGGCTTGGCAACCCACTCCAGTATTCTTGCCTGGAGGAGGGCTTGGCAACCCACTCCAGTATTCTTGCCTGGAGAATCCCCATTGACAGAGGAGCCTGGCAGGCTATAGTCTATGGGGTTGCAAAGAGTCAGACATAACTGAGAGACTAAGCACAGCACAGCACATACACCTGTGAAATCATCACCACAGTCATTGTAACAGACATATCCATCTCCTCCAAAAGTGTCCTCATGTCCCTTTGTTTTTTTCTTTCAGAGTGAAAACACCTGACATGAGATCTATGCTCTTTCAAACTTTTTCAGTATTGTTACCTATGGGTACTATGTTGTACAGCAGATCTCTAGAACTAATTCATTTTGCATATCTGAACCAGTATAACAATTGAAAGAAAAAAAAGTGAAAGTGTTAGTCACTTAGTCATGTCTGACTTTTTGCTATAGCCTGCCAGGTTCCTCTGTCCATGGGATTTCCCAGGCAAGAATACTGGAGTGGGTTGCCATTCGCTTCTCCAGGGGATCTTCCCGACCCAGGGATCAAACCTGTGTCTCCTGCATTGCAGGCAGATTCTTTACTGTCTGAGCCACTAGGGAAGCCCATTGAGCAACTCCTCATTTTCCGCTCACCCCAGCCCCTAGTAACTACACTTAATTCTCTGCTTCTATGAGTTTGATAATTTTAGGTACCTCCCTTAAGCAGAACCATGAAGTATTTGTCCTTCTGTGACTGGCTTATTTCACTTAGCATAATGTCCTTCAAGTCCATCATATTGTTGCAAATGGCAGGATTTCCTCTTTTAAGACTGAATAATATTCCATTGTGTACGTGAGTGTATGTATGTGTATGAATCACATTTTCTTTCTTCATTTGCCTTTGATGGACATTTGGGTTGTTTCCATATCTTCGCTGAATAGTGCTACAAGGAACATGAATGCAAACATGCAGAATGCAGAAAAACACCAATACAGTATACTAACACATATATATGGAATTTAGAAAGATGGTAACAATAACCCTGTGTACGAGACAGCAAAAGAGACACTGATGTATAGAACAGTCTTATGGACTCTGTGGGAGAGGGAGAGGGTGGGAAGATTTGGGAGAATGGCATTGAATCATGTAAAATATCATGTATGAAACGAGTTGCCAGTCCAGGCTCGATGCCCGATACTGGATGCTTGGGGCTGGTGCACTGGGACGACCCAGAGGGATGGTATGGGGAGGGTGGAGGGAGGAGGGTTCAGGATGGGGAACACATGTATACCTGTGGCGGATTCATTTTGATATTTGGCAAAACTAATACAATTTTGTAAAATTTAAAAATAAAATAAAATTAAAAAAAAAAGATCTTGATTTCCATTCTTTTGAATACATATCTAGAAATGAGATTGCTGAATTATATGGTAGTTCTACATTTAACTTTTTAAAGAAACTTTCATACTGTTTTCTATAGTGGCTGCACCATTTTACATGTCCAACAATAGTATACAGGGCTTCCCTGATGGCTCAACAGGTAAAGAATCCTCTTGCAATGCAGGAGACATAGGAGATGTGGGTTCTATCCCTGGGTGGGGAAAGAAACCCTGAAGGAGGAAATGGCAACCTACTCCAGTATTCTTGCCTGGGAAACCCCATGAACAGAGAAGCCTGGCGGGCTACAGTCCATGGGGTCCCAAGAGTTGGACATGACTATGCAAGCATGCAGTGCAGAAACAATACACAAAAGCTCAATTTCTCAACATCCTAGCTAACACTTAATTATCCTTTTTAAAAAATATAACCATCCTAACTGGTGTGAAGTATTATCTCATTGTGGCTTTGACTTTCATTTTCTTGATAATTAGTGATATTGAACATCTTTTCATACCTTTTGGCCATTTGAAGGGAAGATCATCAGGAAGAATATGATAGGAGCAATCAAGGTGTTGCAAGTCTTCATTATGCACAGATGTTAATCGCACATCATGGGAACTCCAGTCATCATGTTCCAATCTTCATTCCAAGAAAAAGACAGGTAAGGATTATCTTACTTCTGTTTGTGTGATAATTAACCATTTTCCTCCTGATGGACATTAAAAACTGTTTGAGATTTATCGCTATGAGTAATAGGACTGAAATCAGTATCTTTGAATATGAAATCTTAGACAGATATGCATACTTTCTCTCAGGAAAGACATAGTAACATGCAAACTCGATTAAACTGGGAAGAGTGTGAAGACTTAAAATTTTTACAAATATTGCTGAACTTCTGTTCCAAAAATGCCATACCAATTTATAGTCTCTCAGATTCATGTGTGTGAATGCTTTACATTCTCACAGACATTTTATTTCATCAGTCTTTTAAATTTTGGCCAAATTATGGGATGAAAGATACTGTCTCATTGTTATTTTAGTTCCTTATTTTCAAATAGGTTGAGTATAAAATTAAACTCTCACCCATATGGAGCTGGACTTCAGCATTAATGTCTTGAATGCCAAGATTCTCCTAGGCGTACTTCACATTCTGAAATATCAACAAGACATTCCTCCTTTACTTTGAAATGCAAGAACTCAATGAGAACAATCAGTTGCTGGACAAGAGAACTGGGAAGGACGCCCTTAGGTTGTGAAGATCTGAGATCAGAAAAATTGCCAGAGGTCATGAGATGCCACATGAAAAACCTCATCCAGAGAGCCCATGGTAGGCTGGCAGGCAGCATTCTGGATTTAGAGTTTAGCAGAAGGGAGAGAAGGGACTATAAGGGGAGAAGGTAGAAAATCTGGGCAGAGGTTCAAGATCACTTCTGTTAATCAGCTTGGGAAATCTCTGAATTACCACCAGCAGCTGGAAGTTGAGAAGTCTCTGGGCATATCTACTAGATGAAAGGCATAGAGAGGCATGCCAAACATCTCACATACCTTTGAATTCTCTGTGCCTACCATCAGGCAGAGTATAGGGAGCTTTTCTGTGTCACCCAGTGATTCTAGATGCTGGGAGAGCGCTACATCTCTTGGGTATTCTGGTGGTTCACTGCATCCTTGCTAGTGTTCCTGGCTGGGAGCTGTGCAAATGGCTGCTGGAGACTGGTATTTTCACCCTCTGTACAGGCCCTCCTCCACTGAATTTGGGGCAGTATGAGTGGGAAGGCTCGGGAAGTGGTGACAGTTGAGACAGAACACAAATACCAGTAAGTAGTGAAAGAGGACCTAAAACTGCAGAGAAAGAGAAACTGGCGGGAGATATCCTGAGGCTAATTACCATAATGACTGCATATAAAGAGCTGAGTGTGAACATGTCTGGAAAAAATAATCTAGATGACATCTCCAACTCAGACTGTCCCACATGGTTCCTGAATTCTTTTTTTTTCCCAATTCTTTTCTGTTCTATTTCTTCTCAATAACTGTGTAAAATAGTTATACCTATTTCTTGATTTAACAACTGTGACAGCTGATTTATTTACTTTAAATGTTCAGAACAGATTTTAATTTTTATACATAAAAATTTAATTAAAATCCTAATACACCAAATATTGGCAAAAATCATGAACAATAAACAGTAAACATAAATCCAAATGAATAATAAACATAGGAATATGTTAAACATGAAAAAATAATGTTATTTTTTCACCTATCAAAGCAAAATTATAAACCTAATTGTAATTATGTTACAGTATTCCCATGTATCCAAATAACTGTTTGCTTGTGGGGTTGTTTGTTGTTGTTGTTTTTTTTTTTTTTTTTTTTTTTTGTATCTTTGGCTGGTTTTGATATCCATGTGATGGTGGCCTCACAGGATAAGTTTGGGAGTGTTCCTTCCTCTGCAATTTTTTGGAATAGTTTCAGATGGATAGGTATTAACATTTCCCTAAATGTTTGATAGAATTTGCCTGGGAAGCCATCTGCATGTGGGCTATTGTCTGTTAGAATTTTTTAAATCACAGTTTCAATGTTAGTACTTATGATTGGTCTGTTCGTATTTCCTGCTTCTTTCTTGGGAGACTATACATTTCTAAGAAATTGTCTATTTCTTCTAAGTTTTCCATTTTATTGGCATACAGTTGCTTATAGTAGTCTCTTAGGTTCCTTTGTATATCTGTGGTTTCTGTTTTAATTTCTCCTCTTTCACTTCTAATTTTATTAATTTGAGTCCTCTCCCTTGTTTTTTGTTCATGAGTCTGGCTGAAAGTTATCAATTTTGTTTATATTTTAGAAGAATCAGCTTTTAGGTTCATTGATCTTTTCTATTGTTTTCTTCATCCTATATCATTTATTTCTGCTCTGATCTTTATGATTCTTTCCTTCTACTAACTTTAGATTTTGTTTGTTCTTCTCTAGTTGTTTTAGGTATAAGGTTAGGCTGTTTGAGATTTTTATTGTTTCCTGAGGTAAGATTGTATTGCTATAAACTCCCCTCTCAGAACTTCTATGTTCCATAGGTTTTGGATCATCATGTTTTCATTTTAATTTGTCTCTAGGTAATTTTTTATTTCTTCTTTGATTTCTTCAGTGATCTATTGGCTATTTAGCAAAATATTGCTTAGCCTCCATGTGCTTGTGGGGGTTTTTTTAGCTTTTTTCCTTGTAGTCGATTTCTAATCTCATAGCATTCTGGTTGGAATATATAGGCATATATACATACACACCTATACATTTCTATATAGTCATACTCATACTATACAAAAAAGCTGAAGCTCCAATACTTGATGCTAGGAAAGACTGGGGGCAAGAGCAGAAGGGGGTGGTAGAGGATGAGATGGTTGGATGGTATCACTGACTCAGTGGACATGAGTTTGAGCAAACTCTGGGAGATAGGGAAGGACTGGGAAGCCTAGCATGCTGCAGTCTATGGGGTGGTAAAGAGTTGTACATGACTTAGTGACTGAACAACAATAACAACACTTATACTAACAAATACACACAATTGGTAGTTGTTTCTGTGTGAGCACCCATGCAGAGACTTAACCCAGAAAGGTGACTTTGTTTGTATAGTTCCTTTTGCTCAATTATAAAATGAATGCCCATTACAAAGGCAAATACACTGAAAAAAGTCAATAAAGAATAATGGGACCACATCCTCATGATCTTCTGAAAAGCCTCTGAATACATGGAGCTGCTCTTTTACCTTACGTTGAAAGAAGTAGAATCTACCAAGCACTTTATGGCCTTGTCAGCAAACTGGATGTCACTAACGTTGGGTGTCTGAATGGTGGCAGGGGCTTCCCAAGAGAGTCTTCTGATGAGTCTCCTTTCATGAAAGGTAACTGCCCTACTAAGGAAGAGATCAAGGAATTCTTGAATATAATGAGGGTGAGACGGAGAAAACACTTCATTGTTAAGAGCCCAGAAAGCCTATCACTCAAGATTTATGCAGGAAAAGTAACTGGAGTGCCAGCAGGTGCCAACAGTGATCCTCCATAGTATGAATTCCTATGGGGTCCAAGGGCCCATGCAGAAACCAGCAAGATGAACATCCTGGAGGTTTGGGCAAGGTCACTTACACTATCCACAGTTCCTTCCCACACCAATATGAGGAAGCTTTTAGAAATGAGGAAAAGAGAACCTGACCAAGTTGTAATGAAGGTAAGCACTACTGACACAGACAGCACATGTTCCAGGGTCATGTCCAGTTTCTTCTCCTACACACAATGAGTCTGCGCTGGTTTCTTTAATTTGTTGTTGAAGAGAGCAGTGAATGTTTCAACTAATGGAGAATTGGTACTGGGCTAGAAGAAACAATGTTTATCATTTTGTCTTCCTGTTTTATGTGGTACCTTGGAGATTTCCCTTCCTTCCTTCTTCCTTCTTTTTTTAAAATAAAATTTTCATTCTTTTTAAATTTCTTTTCTTTTTTCTAATTAATTCCTAAATGTGTCTTTTAACAGGAGATTTAACTAGCTTCAGAATATAAGTTTATTAATCAAATCTTTGGTTACATACTTAACTCTGTGTATCAGGTTTAAGAGCATAGGAACTATGTATTTTGGAAAACAAATTGGGAAATTTTTATCTTATTTTGTGATATAAAGCAGAATATTATGCGATTGAGTAGCTGTTTCTTTGGAAATATAAAATAACTCAGTAGTAAAATTGTTGGGCTTAAGAAACAGGTAATGTGAAAGATGGTGACTCATGGCCTTCCTAATACTTTCAGTCCATCATTTTGTAAAATTAAAAGATGTGTACATGAATTACTTAATCAAAGAAAGTAGGAGAAATTAAAACAAATTAGATAGCACTTCATTGGCTCATTTATTCTCTAAATATTAACAGACCGCATGCTCTGTGGAAGACACCTTGATATTCTTGGGGATGTTACCGATTGTGTGTCTAGGAGCAATTAGAAGTTAAAATGTATCACATTAGTGCAATTTAAAAGGAGTAAAGGGATAGGAGCCCAAGTAAGAGCAGGTAGGTGTAAAAGCCCTGAGGCAAATCAATTTGGACATTTGGGAAACTGCAGCTTTTCAGTGTAAAGTAAGTTTTAAGCTTATCTATAAGGTGAATGAGGTAAGGCTATGGGGGACCCTCAGATGGTATGTCTCAAAGTTGAGAGACTAAAGCCTAAAGTATAAAATGGCCCTTAGCAGTTACTCTTGAATCCTAGATAAATTAGAAAGAAACTCTTCACTGGGAGAGACAAGGTAGGTGTTACTAGTTCCAGTGCATTTGATCACAGTTTACAAAGTAGCTATTTTACATTCTCAACCACAAACTCATGCTGCTGCTGCTGCTAAGTCACTTCAGTTATGTCCGACTCTGTGTGACCCCATAGACGGCAGCCCACCAGGCTCCCTCATCCCTGGGATTCTCCAGGAAAGAACACTGGAGTGGGTTGCCATTTCCTTCTCCAATGCATGGAAGTGAAAAGTGAAAGTGAAGTCACTCAGTCGTGTCCAACTCTTAGCGACCCCATGGACTGCAGCCTACCAGGCTCCTCCGTCCATGGGATTTTCCAGGCAAGAGTACTGGAGTGGGGTGCCATTGCCTTCTCCACAAACTCATGCTATCTTCCATAAAAAAGGAAGGATGACTCAGAGGGTAGAAAGGAGAACTCACAAGACTGAGGTGATAACCAGAGTTTTTTCCAGGCTTTGAAATCAAATCAAGGAACTGAAACATTTGTCCATTGCTGTTGCCCAGTGACTCTTATACTTCCCATTTGCTTGTTTCTAAACAAGAATGTCTATAGATTCCTACTGCTATCTCTCCATTGTACATTGGATTTGTTAGAACAGATGTCTTGTCTCTTTATCTTATATATCCACAAATGGAGATTCATTCTGCCCAAGTGGTATGCTTAATGAACTTCCACCCAAGAGTCTCATCATCTGCAGTTGGACCTGGTTTAGATGATGAGACTTGGATTTTAAGTCAATTGTGTAATGAGGCAAAACTTTGGGGGATCTTGAGAGAGGTGAATGAATTTTGTATAAGGTAGGGGCAGGAAATATTGAAGCCTGGAGAGTAAACTGTGGCAGGCAGAACCTCATGGGACTCCCTTGATCGCCAATTCCTGGTGATCATGCCTTTGTATATTGGTTTAGGGTGGGGCCTCTGACTTGCTTCTAATTAATATATTATGACAAAGGTGATGAGATGTCACCTCTATGATGACATTACATTATATGTGTTACAGAAATAATTAGAAAAACAAACCATCCTGCTGATTCAAAAATTCCTGTCCACATATTATACATAAAATAAAAAAACAATATAGATTATTAAGGAAAGATCTTTCTTGAAAAAATTATTACCAAGGTACAAAGGGAATTTTGAAATAGGGGGAGGGGAAATATTGCAATAGAGAAAAGCTGTAACCATAAGATCTCCAAGAATCTCAAGTATTAGGCAAAAAGGGTTTTTCTTTTCTAAATGGGAGTAAACAACACTAGAAAGACTGGGTGTGGGGAGAGGGGATGAAGTGGGTAGCGTGACTGGATACTGAATCAGAGAATGTTTTACCCTGAGGCCTGCCTATTCTCAAGACAGGTAGCTCTGGTGAGAGGAGGCCAAAATTCAGGAGACTGGAAGAAAAAGAGAAGCTTAACCCAAGTTTGGATAACAAGCATTTTGTTTCAACTGATCACTTATGAAACAAAAAGTGGTATTTCTGAGTATCTGTATCTGACCTTGTCATAGGTAAACAAAGGAACATCCATGAGTCTTATTTAAATTATATGGGGAAGAATGGTTCTTTCAGGTAAGCAATTTCCTGAAACACAAAGCAGGAGGATCTCTTAACCTTCACTGTTTTCCAGAATCACAGGGTTCAGATAAAATATTATCATATAGGAAAGAAAATAATTTTAATATTAAATAAACATAAACTGGGATATGATGTGCATCACAAGCAAGCAACTAAAGAGATATCAAAGTCAACAAGAAATCTCACCCTTTTATATAGCCAAGCAGATATAACCCATTACATTCACATTCTCGAGATATAAGATAGCTAGACCTCAAGAAAGAGGACTCAATATCACTGTTGGTGCTTTGCTAAGTCTCTTTAGTCATGTCCGACTCAAACCTAGATTTTTTTTAATATGCTAGACAGCATATTAAAAAGCAGAGACATCACTTTAGTGACAAAAGTCAGTATAGTCAAAGCTATGGTTCTTCCAGTAGTCATGTATGGATGTGAGAGTTGAACCAAGGAAAGCTGAGTGCTGAAGAATTTATGCTTTCCAATTGGGGTGCCGGAGAAGACTCTTGAGAGTCCCTTGGACTCCAAGGAGATGAAACCAATCACTCCTAAAGGAAATCAGTCCTGAATATTCACTGGAAGGACTGATGCTGAGGCTGAAGCTCCAATACTTTGGCCACCTGATGCAAAGAGCTGACTCATTGTAAAAGACCGTGATGCAGGGAAAGATTGAAGGCAAAAGAAGAGAATGGCAGAGGATGAGACAGTTGGATGGCATCACCGACTTAATGGACATGAGTTTGCGCAAAGGCCGGGAGATAGTAAAGGACAGGGAAGCCTGGTGTGTTGCAGTCCATAGGGTCACAAAGAGTTGGACATGACTTAGCGACTGAACAACAATCACCATGTGTTAGACAATTCTTCCAAAATGCATGTGGTAAGTGGGGTGGCACAATGTATTAGCCTTTATCCAAAGGAAAACATTCATGGGTGGAAAAATTGGCAAGAATATTGAAAAGAGAATGGTTTTCTATTTACAAGTTTTCTAAAGTAAATGCTCTAAAAAGAGAAAGTCTCATGCCTTTTTTGGGGCACCAAAAGAATTAATTATTTTTTATTTTTTTAATTTATATTTTTCTTTCCAATACCCTCCCTTTGTTGCTACAGAATAGTAACACTACAGTTTTAACTTCTATTTCCACTGCCATTTCTACCTTTCACCGGGCAAATTACAGCCATCTAAATAACCAATAAATCTATGGCAAATTACAAAAGCAATGAAAATATAAAAATAAAGTAGGATGGATTGAAAAATTCAGTACATTATTTGCCCAGAGGGGAAAACTTTTAAATATGTCACACTAAAGGAGAATGGTTAAAGCAAATTCTTGGTTAGCAATGTACAAATGTTCTCCATCATACATTAATTTCAAAAACTGTTGTGATGCTTTGTTGCTCAAGCCTCCAAATGATTAACTAGTTGAGTATTATTTAGTAGTGCCTTGTAAAACAGTACCCATTCTAAGCCTAAACTTAACTCCAGAGTCTGATAATCTAAAATTTTAATTAGGAGTTTCTCTTGCAAGGGCCAATAAATTTCTGAGTTTCCCTTAATAACATAAGTAAAATAATATTTATATAATCACTTAGAACTCTTAAATAAGTGCTCTATCTCACCACATAGTTCTTACCAGATGTGAAACACAAAGACATTTGGCCATTATTTAGTAACAAGATTTTATTACAAGGCACCTGTTGAAAGGCAAAGTTTGAATTTCCAGTTTCTAATGGGTTATTGTTGTTCAGGTGCTAAGTCATGTACAATTATTTTTGACCCCATGGACTGGATGCAGCACACCAGGCTTCCCTGTCCTTCACTATCTCCCAGAGTTTGCTCAAACTCATGACCATTGAGTTGGTGATGCCATCCAACCATCTCATCCTCTGTCGTCCCCTTCTCCTCCTTCATTCAATCTTTCCAAGCATCAGAGTCTTTTCCAAGGAGCCAACTCTTCACATCAGGTGGCCAAAGTATTGGAGTTCCAGCTTTAGCATCATTCCTTCCAAAGAAATCCCAGGGCTGATCTCCTTCAGAATGGACTGGTCGGACCTCCTTGCAGTCCAAGGGACTCTCAAGAGTCTTCTCCAACACCACAGTTCAAAAGCATCAATTCTTCGGTGCTCAGCTTTCTTCATGGTCCAACTCTCACATCCATACATGACGACTGGAAAAACCATAGCCTTGACTAGATGGACCTTTGTTGACAAAGTGATCCTTCTGCTTTTTAGTACACTGACTTTCCTTCAAAGGAGCAAGTTATTTCAATTTCATGGCTGCAGTCAACATCTGCAGTCATTTTGGAGCCCACAGAAATAAAGTCTGTCACTATTTCCATTGTTTCTCCAACTATTTGCCACAAAGTGATGGGACCAGATGTCATGATCTTAGTTTTCTGAATGCTGAGTTTATTTTTCCTTTTTTTAAAAAAAAATATTTATTTATTTATTTTTTGGAGGCTAATTACTTTACAATATTGTATTGGTTTTGCCATACATTGACATGAATCTGCCACGGGTGTACATGTGTTCCCCATCCTGAACTCCCCTCCCTGAGTTTTAAGCCAGCTTTTCCTACTCCCCTCTTCACCTTCATGAATAGGCTCTTTGGTTTTCTTTGCTTTTTGCCATTAGATTTTTGTCATCTACATGTCTGAGGTTGTTATTTCTCTCAGCAATCTTGATTCCAGCTTATTATTCATCCAGCATAACATTTTGCATAATGTACTCTGTGCATAAGTTAAATAAGTAGGGTTACAATATAGAGCCTTGATATACTCCTTTCCCAGTTTGAACCAGTCAGTCTGGTTCTAACTGTTGCTTCCTGACCCACATACAGTTTCTCAGGAAGTAGGTAAAGTGGTCTGGTATTTCCATGTCTTTAAGAATTTTCCACAGTTTGTTGTGATCTGCACAGTCAAAGGATTTAGCGTAGTCAATGAAGCAGAAGTAGGTATGTTTCTGGAATTTCCTTGCTTTTTCTATGACCCAACGGATGTTGGCAATTTGATCTCTGGTCCCTCTGCCTTTTCTAAATCTAGCTTCTACATCTGGAAGTTCTTGGTTCATGTATTGCTGAAGTTTCGCTGAAGGGATTTTGAACATTACTAGCATGTGAAATGAATGCAATTGTAAAGTAGTTTGAACGTTGTTTAGCACTGCCTTTCTTTGGGATTGGAATGAAAACTGACCTTTTCCAGTCCTGTGGCCATGATGAGTTTTCCAAATTAGCTGGATATTGAGTGCAGCAGTCTAACACCATCATCTTTTGGGATTTTAAAATAGCTCAGCTGGAATTCCATCACCTCCACTTGCTTTGTTCCTAGTAATGTTTCCTGATGCCCATGTAACCTCTCTCTCCAGGATGTCTGACTTTAGGTGAGTGACCACATCATCGTGGTTATCCAGGTTATTAAGAAATTTTTAGTACAGTTCTTCTGTGTATTCCTGCCACCTTTTCTTAATCTCTTCTGCTTCTATTAGATCCTTGCACTTTCTGTCCTTTCTTGCGCTCATCTTTCCATGAAATGTTCCCTTGGGCTTCTATTAGATCCTTGCACTTTCTGTCCTTTCTTGTGCTCATCTTTCCATGAAATGTTCCCTTGGGATATCCAATTTTCTTGAAGAGATCTCTATAAGTCTTTTCCATTCTACTATTTTCCTCTATTTTTTTTTGTTTGTTTGTTTTGCATTATTCACTTAGGAAGGCTTTCTTATCTCTCTCTGCTATTCTCTGGAACTCTGCATTCAGTTGGGTATATCTTTCCCTTTTTCCTTTTCCTTTTGCTTCTCTTCTTTTCTCAGCTATTTTTAAAGCCTCCTCAGACAACCATTTTGCCTCCTTGCATTTTCTTTTTTTGGGGATGGTTTTGATCACTGCCTCCTGTATAATGTTACATACCTTGGTCCATAGTTCTTTAGGCACTCTGTCTACCAGATCTAATCCCTTGAATCTATTCATCACCTCCACTGTATAACTGACTTCCCTCATGGCTCAGCCCATAAGGAGTCTGCCTGCAATGCAGGAGGCCTGGGTTTGATACGTGGGTTGGGAAGATCATCTGGAGAAGGAAATGGCAACCAATTCCAATATTCTTGCCTGGAAAATCCCATGGACAGAGGAGCCTGGCAGGCTACAGTTCATGGGGTCACAAAAAGTCAGAGATGACTGAGCAACTTCACTTCACTGTATAATTACAAGGGATATGACTTAAGTCATACCTGAATGGCTTAGTAGTTTCCTCTACTTTATTCAATTTAAGCCCTTAATTTTGCAATAAGGAGCTCATGATCTGAGCAACAGTCAGCTCCAGGTCTTGTTTTTGCTGACTGTGTAGAGCTTCTCCATCTTTGGCTGCAAAGAATATAATCAATCTAATTTTGGTATTGACCATCTGATGATGTCTATGAGGGTGTTTGCTATGACCAGTGTCTACTCTTGGCAAAACTCTGTTAGGCTTTGTCCTGCTTCATTTTGTACTCCATGCCCAACTTGCCTGTTACTCTAGGTATCTCTTGACTTCCTATTTCTGCATCCCAGTCCCATATGATTAAAAGGACATCCTTTTTTTTTTTTGGTGTTAGTTCTAGAAGGTATTGTCTGTCTTCATAGAATCTTTTGACTTAGTTGTTGGGGCACAGACTTGGATTACTGTGATGTTTAATGGCTGGCCTTAGAAATGAACCAAGATCATTCTTTTGTCTTGGAGATTATACCCAAGTATTGCATTTCAGACTCTTTTGTTGACTATGAGGGCTATTACAGTTCTTCTAAGGGATTCTTGCCCACAGTAGTAGACATAATGGTCATCTGAATTAAATTCACTCATTCTCATCCATTTTAGTTCACTGATTTCTAAAATATCGATGTTCACTCTTGCCACCTCCTGCTTGACCACGTCTAGTTTACCTTGATTCATGGACCTAATACTTTAATGTTCCTATGCAGTACTATTCTTTACTCCATTGGACTTGACTTTCACCACCAAACACATCCACAGCAGAGCACTGTTTCAGCCTTGGCCCATCCTCGTCATTCTTTCTGGAACTATTTCTCTATTCTTCCCTGTCAGGAAGCATTTAACAGGAGGCTTCCTGTGTGCTGTTTTGGATCTGTCAGGAATTTTCTGCTCCTTATTAATTCAGGAATCAAGAGGAGAGGCAAGCCTCTCCCGGGACTGAGGAATCCAGACATTTCCTTCATTAGTTTTTCTATACGGTGATAAGTACCCTCTTCCTTTTTATGAACCATATGGTAAAAGTGGTTATTTACAACTCTCTCTTTCATATGGATGACCTCATGCTTTCTTGATAACTTGTAAGTTTTGATTTTATCTCTGCTGAAAATAGCTACCTTGTAAGACAGTATATATATGCCCACACCATGTTGATTAAAACGCCTTTGCTCCGTCAGGGCTCTGGTGCCCATGTCTTTCTTTCTTTCTCTCTCTTTCTCTCTCTCTCTCCCTCTCTTTTTCAGGCTGATCCCCTGGAGCACAGAGGCCCTCTGAGTTCACTTTCCTGCCTGGGCTTCTAAGAGCCTCTTGAGAAGGCGCTCTGCATCCTCACCCCATCAAGAGGGCGCCTGAGGCCTCCGTGGACAAAGCAAATCCTGTGTCAGGGGCTTTATTGGCTTTCTGTGTAAACCAAGGAATATCAGCCTCTTTCTCTCCTTTACTTTCTTATCGTTGACTCCAGACCACCAAGTTCCGGTCCATTAAAGGACCTCAACAAGTTGCGCCCAGAACAGGAACTTGGTACACATAGGCAGATTCTTGGATGGAGTGACCCCAGGGCCTATTGAGGCTGGTAAGTACTAAGACATGGGTAAAACGGCTGGAAAGCCCCATCACTTTTCTACTTTACTTCATCACTTATTTAAAGTTCAGTGATCTAATGAAACGTATGCTGATTTTTTAGCTAGATTAGAAACTGCTATTTCCCGTACTGTAATTGAAAAAGAAGCCAAAAGGCAACTAGAGAAATTACTTGCTTATGAAAATGCAATTCAGGAATGTCAAAAAGCTATAGCTCCAATTGGTGAGACGGGGACTATTATTGATTATTTGAAGGCTTGTCGCAGTCTAGGATTAGAAACTCAAAAGATGCAAATGGCAGCTGAAACAATAGCTGCTGCCTTAAGAAAGGGAAATAAAGAATGCTTTACATGTGGAAATAAGAACCATTTAAAAAGGGATGGCCCTAAGAAAGCTAAAAAAAAAAAAAAAAAAAAAAAAAAAAGAAAAAATATATAAAAATAAAAACCTCCAAAAATCTGCCCTCACTATCACAGAGGAATTCACTGGGCCAAAGATTGTAAGTCTAAATTTGACATTGAAAGAAAACCTATTCCGGAAAACTCCAAGCAGGGACTCCCCAGATTCCCTTCAACAAAAACCTGGGGCAAATTCCATCTTTTACCTAAAACCCTCAGCATCTGGCAGTGCTGCCATAAATATACCAGCTTTGTTTTTATATAATATGAAGTTAATGAGTTCTATTTAAATTCAAATTCACATGAACTGAAAAATATTAAATATATATATATAATGTTTATTTAAATATAATTTGAATATAATTGTTTGCTAATCTAATTAAGACATGTCTTAAGTCATCAACATTATATAATACTTTTATTATGCCTGCTGCTGCTGCTATGTCACTTCAGTCGTGTCTGACTCTGTGTGACCCCATAGACGGCAGCCCACCAGGCTCCCCAGTCCCTGGGATTCTCCAGGCAAGAACACTGGAGTGGGTTGCCATTTCCTTCTCCAATGCAGGAAGGTGAGAAGTGAAAGTGAAGTTGTTCAGTCGTGTGCGACCCTTAGTGACCCGATGGACTGCAGCCCACCAGGCTCCTCCACCCATGGGATTTTCCAGGCAAGAGTACTGGAGTGGGGTGCCATTATTATGCCTAGGTTTAAGGTAAATTAATTTGTCAACAAAAACGTAATTATATGTATATATAAATATATAAATGAGATAAAAACTTTTAGATAAACTATTAAAAATAATTATATTTTAATAGAATAATCTATTATTATAATCTAAAATAATCTCTTAAGATTGAGATAACTTAAATTTCTAGAGTTGTACTAAACTAAATAATAAAAGTTTATTGAATAGGTAGGTCATTTCCAAATAAAATAAGATTTTAAAACATTAATTACTAAACATTAACTTCCTCTTACAAAAAGTTTTTCTTACAGAAAAACTAAAGAGATTTTAAACTATTAATAAATATATTATATAATGCATAATATATTGATATATATAAATATAGACATATATTTATATATAATATATTATAATATTATATAATAAATATGTTCACCAATCTATAAAATGCTAATATACAAGACACTTCATAGTTGCTAAGGAAAAGTAAGATATATGCTTTTAATAAAAAGATATAAGATATGACAAACTCAGATATACATTCCACATTTTTCCTTGGGGCCACTGCTCATTTAACAAACAATACAATTATTAAAATAACCTGGAAATATGACAAGCCTATTTGAACAGAGCAGTGGCCCCTCACAAAAGAGAAATTACAGGTGACTAAAGAACTTATAGATACACAACTAAAATTAAAGCATATTGAGAAATCTTTTTCTCCTTGGAACTCTCCTTTTTTTGTAATTAAAAAAAAAAAGTCTAACAAATGGCATCTCCTAACAGACCTTAGAAAAGTTAATGCATCTATGAAACCTATGGGTACATTACAACCAGAAATCTTATCACCTACCACTATTCCTTAAAACGGGCATATTATTATTATTGATTTACAAGATTGCTTTTTTAATATACCTTTACACTCTTTAGACCAAGAGAGATTCACTTTCTCTCTCCCTTATCTTAATCGTATTAGACCTTATAAATGGTACCAATGAACTGTACTGCCACAGTTCAGTTCAGTTCAGTCGCTCAGTTGTGTCCAACTCTTTGCGACCCCATGAATCGCAGCACGCCAGGCCTCCCTGTCTATCACCAACTCCTGGAGTTCACTCAGACTCACGTCCATCGAGTCAGTGATGCCATCCAGCCATCTCATCCTCTGCCATCCCCTTCTCCTCCTGCCCCCAATCCCTCCCAGCATTAGAGTCTTTTCCAATGAGTCAACTCTTCGCATGAGGTGGCCAAAGTACTGGAGTTTCAGCTTTAGCATCATTCCTTCCAAAGAAATCCCAGGGCTGATAGGGATGATGAATTCTCCATGTGTCAGTACTACATAGCCAAAGCCCTTGAGCCTGTGAGAAAACAATTTCCTAATTTTCTTGTTATTAACTATATGGATGATGTATTGTTTTTGGCTCCATCTATCTTAAAAACTCAACACATGTTTGATATAGCTCAAATATGCTTAAAAAACTCTGGATTAATCATTACCCCTAAAAATAATTCAAACCTCTACACCTTACAATTACTTGGGGTTTGTTGTTAATAGGCAACACATTACTCCCCAACTAACTCATATCCGTACTGATAAATTATCAACCTTATATGATTTTCAAAAGCTCTTAGGTGATATTAATTGGATTAGACCTTCTTTGCTGCTGCTGCTGCTAAGTCACTTCAGTTGTGTCCGACTCTGTGTGACCCCATAGATGGAAGCCCACCAGGCTCCCCCGTCCCTGGGATTCTCCAGGCAAGAACACTGGAGTGGGTTGCCACCTCCTTCTCCAATGCATGAAAGTGAAAAGTGAAAGTGAAGTCGCTCAGTTGTGCCCGACTCTTCGCAACCCCATGGACTACAGCCCACCAGGCTTCCCCATCCCTGGGATTCTCCAGGCAAGAACACTGGAGTGGGTTGCCATTTCCCTCTCCAAAGCATGAAAGTGAAAATGAATGTGAAGTCGCTCAGTCGTGTCTGACTCTCCGCGACCCCATGGACTGCAGCCCACCAGGCTCCTCTGTCCATGGGATCCTCCAGGCAAGAGTACTGGAGTGGGGTGCCATTGCCTTCTCTGAATTATCAACTGAATAACCTATTTAATACTTTAAAAGGAGATCCTGATTTAAATAGCCCTCATTCACTTCCTCAAGAGGCATGAGAGGAACTCTGTTTGGTGCAAAATAAATTACAAAAACAATTTCTTACTCACATCAAACTAGATTTACCTCTAAAATTGTTTACACTCCCCTCTCCTATATTTCTAGACACTTTAAACAATTTTTACAATCTTTTCCTATTATACACATTACAAGTATTCTTTATAATCCACAGACACAAGACATAGTCAAACAAACACATCACACACTAAAGTTACAAATAAAAAAATTTTAAAAAGGGAGAATACACAGGTACACTACTGTCTTCCTTATCTAAAACAGACTTTACTAGATTCCAACATATTTTCTAAACCTACAACTATTGTTAATACAGCTTTACTTGTTTTAAATTTTTTAACCTCTTCTTAAGATTCGACCCAAGGGGGCCCCCAGCATTCAAAATGGAGATGAAACAAAAACCCCAGAAAAAAAAAATTCAAAAACGGGCTATGTCTGCTCTAAAGATCTCCAAAAACACCGCCTTTGGGGGCATCACCCCAGTGATCTCCCCACTTGGGGACAAATAAAAACCCTTACTAATCAAGCTGAAAATTTGGTCTCTCAACAGAGATTGCCTCCGAGTCCTGAATACATTGTCCTGACAATGCTCAGTCTTTTGACCTGTACCTCCCCCGTGCTCGAGCTCGGACTAATACCCAACCCCCCTATATTACAGGTGGTCGAATAGACAGAGGACCAATCATTTCAACTAATGACTCTATACATATGCCTTCTCCCTGGTAGAGGAAAGGGCCCTCACACCCTGGGCAAAAAAAGAAAACTAATTAACATTTCTTTAGGCTATGAAGTCCTTCCCTTGTGCATGGGCCTAACAAAATTGTACATAAACGTCAGCTGACAAACTTGGGCTTTCGTCCTGCCTCCAAAAAAAGACTTTCAGACATTGCTTAGATTATTTACTGCCCTTTCTTTGTCTATAAACCATGTTTATACTACTGAGACTTTAGGGAAAGAGTTAGAAGAAAAGTTAGGGAAAAAACAAAGAACATTATGCAAAGGGTTGACTTATAAAAACTTTACTTATACTCCTGTTCATTGAGACAAATGTCAATCAAACCAAATCAAAAAAATAAATGTTTGTGGCTAATCATACAATTGTTGATTGGGGAACCCATGGTATGTGGTTATTTGACTACTCAGAAGATATTAACAACACTGTGAGTGATATGGAAGGTCACTGACACTACGATGAAACATTACTATGACAGAAGTCTTCTTGAGTGGCTTAAAGGTGGATTAGCCCCACCTCGTCCTAGGATCGTCCTTGATAAACAGAGTGGGCCTGAACAATGGGACATTTGAAAACTTGCTGTGAACACCAGAGCACAAAAAAACTTGAGACTTGGACTGGACATTTCATAGGAACCAGTCGTGGTCATAATAACTATTTCTTTCGCTATAATCAGTGATATTTTATACAGGCCTGTGTTCCACTTCCTTTTGTTATAGCCATAAAAAATTTACAATTTAATAAGACTTTTACATTCTGTAACTTGTATTAATTACAAACTATATACTTGTCTTAACTCCTCTCTTTCTTTAAGCTACTCAATTTTGTGTTACTCCTGTTCAATTCAATCATAGTGCCTACAACTGGGAACAAATCAAATTTCATTTACAAAATATACATGATAATGCCTCTCTGAATGCACAATTACTACAAAAGAAAATCTTTAAAACTTTTTCTAAAAATCTGCCCTCTTCCCCTAATTTAAAAACTTTAGCTAAACAAATTATCCGGGCTAGACCCTCGAAAATAGTTTCTAACCCACAGTATCAGGTCAGGAAATGTAACTTTGGTAATTGTCTTGATAATTATATTTGTTGTCTATAAGGTTGGTTAATACTAACCAAACTCATTTGGTCAAGACCTTTTTTACAAATATAATAAAATAGGGGGAATTGTTAGGGAGCATTTAACAGCAGGCTTCCTGTGTGCTGTTTTGGATCTGTCAGGCATTCTCTGCTCCTTATTAATTCCTGAATATTCAGGAATTAAGAGTAGAGGCAAGCCTCCCCTGGGACTGAGGAATCCAGACATTTCCTTCATTAGTTTTTCTATATGGTGATAAGTACCCTCTTCCTTTTTATGAACCATATGGTAAAAGTGGTTATTTACAACTCTGTCTTTCATATGGATGACCTCATGCTTTCTTGATAATTTGTAAGTTTTGATTTTATCTCTGCTGAAAATAGCTACCTTGTAAGACAGTATATATGCCCACACCATGTTGATTAAAACACCTTTGCTCCATGAGAGCTCTGGTCCCCGTGTCTTTCTTTCCTTCTCTCTCTTTTTCTCTTTCTCTTTCTCTCTCTCTCTCTCTCTCTCTCTCTCTCCCCCTCTCTTTTTCAGGCTGATCCCCTGGAGCGCAGAGGCCCTCTGAGTTCACTTTCCTGCCCGGGCTTCTAAGACCCTCTCAAGAAGGCGCTCTGTGTCTTCACCCCATCGAGAGGGCACCTGAGGCCTCTGTGAACAGAACAAGTCCCATGTCAGGGGCTTTATTGGCTTTCTGCATAAACCAAAAAATATCAACCTCTTTCTCTCCTTTACTTTCTTATCGTCGACTCCAGACCACCAAGTTCCAGTCCATTAAAGGACCTCAACACTTCCCCAGTAACATATTGGACACCTACGAACCAGGGGGCTCATCTTCTGATGTCATATCTTTTTGCCTTTTTATATTATTGAGAAATATCAATAACCTCAGATATGCAGATGACACCACCCTTATGTCAGTAAGCATAGAAGACCTAAAGAGCCTCTTGATGAAAGTGAAAGAGGAGAGTGAAAAAGTTGGCTTAAAGCTCAACATTCAGAAAACTAACATCATGGCATCTGGTCCCATCACTTCATGGCAAATAGAGGGGGAAACAGTGGAAACAGTGACAGACTTTATTTTGAGGGGGCACCAAAATCACTGCAGATGGCGAATGCAGCCATGAAATTAAAAGATGCTTGCTCCTTGGAAGAAAAGTTATGACCAACCTAGACAGCATATTAAAAAGCAGAGACATTAATTTGCCAACAAAGGTCCGTCTAGTCAAAGCTATGGTTTTTCCAGTAGTCATGTATGGATGTGAGAGTTGGACTATAAAGAAAACTGAGCACCAAAGAATCGCTGCTTTTGAACTGTAGTGCTGGAGAAGACTCTTGAGAGTCCCTTGGACTGCAAGGACATCCAACCAGTTCATCCTAAAGGAAATTAGTCCTGAATATTCATTGGAAGGACTGATACTGAAGCTGAAACTCCAATACTTTGGCCACCTGATGCGAAGAACTGATTCATTTGAAAAGACCCTAATGCTGGGAAACAATGAAGGTGGGAGAAGAAGGGGACAACAGAGGATGAGATGATTGGATGGCATCACTGACTCGATGGACATGAGTTTGAGTAAGCTCTGGAAGTTGGTGATGGACAGGGAGGCCTGGCGTACCGCAGTCCATGGGGTCACAAAGAGTTAGACATGACTGAGTGACTGAACTGACTGACTGACTGTTCATGGGGTTCTCGAGGCAAGAATACTGAAGTGGTTTGCCAATTTCTTCTCCAGTGGACCATGTTTTGTCAGAACTCTCTACCATGACCTGTCCTTCTTGTGTGGCCCTGCACAGCATGACTGATAACGTCATTGAGTTCCAGAAGGCTGTGATCCATGTGATTATATTGGTTAGCTTTCTGTGATTGTGGTTTTCTTTTTGAGGCAGTGGGATTACAGTCCTTTCTTTTTCTGTCTGCCTTCCGATGGATGAGAATAAGAGGCTTGTGCAAGCTTTCTGATGGGACAGACTGGCTGTGGGGAAACCTGGGTCTTACTCTGGTGGGCAGCACAATGCTCAGTAAATCTTTAATCCAATTGTCTGCTGATGGTTGGGGCTGTGCTCCCTCACTGTTTTTTGTTTGGCCTGAGGATTTTTAGTCCTAGAGTCTATAGGCTCTATGGTAGGACTAAAGGCGACCTCCAAAAGGACTTATGCCAACAAGTACCTCCCAGGACTGTTGCTGCCAGTGCCCCTGTTCCTGCTGCAGGCCACTGCTGATCCACACCTCTGCAGTAGACCCTCAAACACTAACAGGCATGTCTGGCTCAGTGTCTTGTGGGGCTACTGCTCCTTTTGCCTGTATTCTGGTGTGCACAAGGTTTTTTTGTGCCTTCCAGGAATCTCACTTCCCCCAGTTCTATGGAAGCTCTGTAATCATATCCCACTGTCCTTCAAAGTCAGATTCCCTGGGGACTCAGTCCTTTTGCTGTATCCCCAGGTTGGGAAGTCTGAGGTGTGCCCTAGAATGTTTGCAACAGTATGAAAACTTTTTTGGTATTATTGTCCTCTAGTTTGTGGGTCACCCACCCAGCAGGTATGTGGTTTGATTTTCATGTGATTGACCCCCTCCTACCACCTTGTTGTGGCTTCCTTTATCCTTGGACATGGAGTATCTTTCTTCTGTGGGTTCCAACATCCTCCTGTCAATGATTGTTCAGCAGCTAGTTGAGATATTGGTGTTCTCACAGGAGTTGAGCAAACGTCCTTCTACTCTACCATCTGAATGTGCATGGCTCTAATTGTTTTAAGCCTTGAGGACACACCCAAGGTCTTTTTAGCATCCATCCAAATCAGTAGTTATATTATTATAGCAGTCAATTAAACGTCCACAAACAATGACCTTTGTTTATCTCCATATATTGGGACTGGAGAGGACCTGTATCCCAAATTAAACAAAGTGACAGTAGACCTGTCCTCTGAAGTCTCTATCAGCAAGTAACAGATTTATCTACTAATTTGATGCTTTGCTTTTTTAAGTTATCCTTCTGTTTCTTTCAGGATACTCATAGTCCCCATACTTAACTGTCATCTTAAATATGAACATTGCTGTAATTTTGAACATGTGATTATATCTTGGAGTGAGTGCCTTGAGAGTTTTGTGTGGTTGTTGTTGTTCCAGGATGAAATAGTCCAAATGGTATGTTTACAAATTTTAACAACTAACCTGTCTATTTTCCAGTAAAACATGACTCTTAAAGAACTTGAAATAGTAAAACATGACTCTTAAAGAACTTGAAATAGCCACTACTGTGAACAGGACAGCAAGGCGATCTGTGAGAATAGTAAGTTTGCTAGGATGTCTCCTTTCAGTTGTATTAAGAATCAATTTAGTTACTCTAGAAAATGTAAGTTTCATGTCCTCTAGAGAATCACAGTACTAGTCCTTCTGTAGTGCTGGCTTCACATGGAAGTATGAATCCATTTGAGTTTATCCTTTTTAGATTCCACATATAAATGATATTATCCAGTATTTGCCTTTCTCTGAGTTATTTCACTTAGCATAGTGTCTCCAAGGTCCACCCAAATTATTGCAAATGATACCATTTCCTTTTTTCTCATGGAAGAATAATATTCCATTGTATATATATATACTACATCTTCTTTATCCATTCATCTTTGATGGACACTTGGATTGTTTCTATATCTTGGCAACTATGAATAATGCTGCAATAAAAAAAGAGGTGCAGACATCTTTTTTATATTCTGTCTCCATTTCTTTTTGATATCCAGAAGTAGGACTGCTGTATGATTTGCTACATGTATTTTATTAGAAAGGAACCAAATAGCCAAGAAATCTTGAGAAAGAGGAACAAAGCCAGAGGCATGATACTTCTGAATAACAAACTATAATACACAGCTGTAGTAATCAAAATAGTATGGTATTGATATAAAAACAGACACATAGACTAATGAAATGGAATCAATAACCCAGAAATAAACCCCCTCATATATGATCAACTCACATTTGACACCCCTTCATGGATCACTGCCTTGTCATGGTGAAGAGGCTTGCATAACTCAATGAAGCAATGCATATAGGGCCACTCAAGACAGACGGGTCAGGTTGGAGAGTTCTGACAAAACGTGGTCCACTGGAGGAGGGCATGGAAAAACACTCCAGTATTCTTGCCATGAGAACCCCATAAACAGTATGAAAAGGGAAAAAAATATGACACCAGAAGATGAGCTCCCCAGGTCTTAAGATGTCCAATATGCTACTGGGAGAGAGTGGAGAGATATTATTAATAGCTCCAGAAATAACAAAGTAGATAAGCCAAAGCAGAAATGACACTCAGTTGTGGATATGTCTGTGATGAAAGTAAAGTCCAAGGCTGTAAAAAACAGTATTGCATATGAACCTGGAGTATTAGGTCCATGAATCAAGGTAAATTAGACATGGTAAAACAGGAGATTGTAAGATGAACACTGATATCTTTAGGAATCAGTGAACAAAACTGGACAGGAATGACTGAATTTAATTCATATGACCTTTATATCTACTACTGTGGGCAAGAATGCCTTAGAAGAAATGGACTAGCCCTACCAGTCAACAAAAGAGTCCGAAATGCAGTACTTGGGTGCAATCTCAAAAATGACAGAATATTATCAGTTAGTTTCCAAGGAAAATCATTCAGCATCACAGTAATCCAAGTCTATGCCCCAACCACTGATTCTGAAGAAGCTGAAGTCTACCAGTTCTATGACGACCTATAAGACTTTCTAGAACTAACATCAAGAAAAGATGTCCTTTTCATCATAGGGGACTGGAATACAAAAGTAGGAAGTTGAGAGATACCTGGGGTAATGGGCAAGTTTGACTTTGGAGCACAAAATGAAGCAGAACAAAGCCTAACAGAGTTTTGTAAAGAGAACACACTGGTCATAGCAAAAACTCTCTTCCAACAACACAAGAAATGACATTACATATGGACATCACCAAATGGTCAATAATGAAATCAGACTGATTATATTCTTTGCAGCCAAAGTTGGAGAAGCTCTATAGAGTCAGCAAAAAAGAAGACCTGGAGCTGACTGTGGCTCAGATCATGAGCTTCTTATTGCAAAATTCAGGCTTAAATTGAAGAAAGCAGGGAAATCAACTAGGCCATTCGGGTATGACCTAAGTCAAATCTCTTATAATTATACAACAGATTCAAGTGATTAGATCCAGTGACCAATAGATTCAAGGGATTATATCTGGTAGACAGAGTGCCTGAAGAACTATAGATGGAAGTTTGTAACACTGCACAGGAGGTGGTGACCAAAACTATTCCAAAAAAAAAAAAAAAAAAAGAAGGCAAAGTGGTTTTCTGAGGAGGCTTTACAAAGAGCTGAGGAAAGAAGAGAAGTGAAAAGCAAGGGAGAAAGGAAGAGATATACCCAACTTAATGTAGAGTTCCAGAAAATAGCAAAGAGAGATAAGAAGACCTTCTTAAATGAACAATGCAAAGAAGTAGAGGAAAACAATAGAATGGGAATGACTAGAGATCTCTTCCAAAATAACTGGAGATATCAAGAGAACATTTCATACAAGGATGGGCACAATGAAGGACAGAAATATCAAAGACCTAACAGAAGTAGAAGAGATTAAGAAGAGGTGGCAAGAATACACAGAAGAACTATGCCAAAAGGGTCTTAATGACCTGGATAATTACAATGGTGTGGTCACTCACCTAGAGCCAGACATCCTAGAGTATGAAATAAAATGGGCCTTAGGAAGCATTACTACAAACAAAACTAATGGGGGTGATGGAATTCCAGATAAGCTATTTAAAATCCTAAAAGATGATGCTGTTAAAGTGTTGCACTCAATATTTTAGCAAATTTGGAAAACTCAGCAGTGGCCACAGAACTGGATAAAGTCAGTTTTCATTTCAATCCCAAAGAATGCATACATTCATGCTAAGTTGCTTCATTTGTGTCTGCCTCTTTGCAACCCTATGGCTGTAGCCTGTCAGGCTCCTCTGTCCAAAGGATTCTCCAGTCCAGAATATTGGAGTGGGTTGCCATTTCCTTCTCCTGGAGAGCTTCTTGACCCAAGGATTGAGCCCATGTCTCTTTATGTCTCCTGCATTGGTAGGCAGGTTCTTTACCATTAAGCCACCTGGGAATCCCAAAGAAAGGCAATACCAAAAAATGTTCAAACTACTGTACAGTTGTGCTCATTTCACACACTAACTAGGTTATGCTCAAACTCCTTTAGGCTAGGCTTCAGCAGTACATGAACCAAGAAATTCCAGATATACATTCTGGATTGAGAAAAGGCACAGGAACCAGAGGTCAAATTGCCAACATCCATTGGATCATAGAGAAAGCAAGGGGATTACAGGAAAACACCTATTTCTGCTTCACTGACCATGCTAAAGCCTTTGACTGTGTGGATCACAACAAACTGTGGAAAATTCTTAAAGAGATGGGAATACCAGACCACCTTACCTGCCTCCTGAGAAATCTGTAGGCAGGTCAAGAAGCAACAGTTAGAAATTTACATAAAAAAACAGACTGGTTCAAAATTGGGAAAGGAGTACATCAAGGCTGTATATTGTCACCTTGCTTGTTTAATGTATATGCAGAGTACATCATCAGAGAAGGCAATAGCAACCCACTCCAGTACTTTTGCCTGGAAAATCCCATGGACGGAGGAGCCTGGTAGGCTGCAGTCCACGGGGTCACTAAGAGTCAGACACGACTGAGTGACTTCACTTTCACTTTTCACTTTCATGCATTGGAGAAGGAAAAGGCAACCCACTCCAGTGTTCTTGCTTGGAGAATCCCAGGGAGGGGGAAGCCTAGTGGGCTGCCATCTATGGGGTTGCACAGAGTCGGACACGACTGAAGTGACTTAGCAGCAGCAGCAGCTGAGTAGATCATGCGAAGTGTCGGGCTGGATGAAGCAGAAGATGGAATCAAGATTGCTGGGAGAAATATCAACAGTCTAAGATATTCAGATGATACCACTCTAAAGGAAGAAAGTGAAGAGTAACTGAAGAGGCTCCTGATGAAAGTGAAGAGGAGAGCAAAAAGGCTGGCTTAAAACTCAACATTCAAAAAACCAAGATTATGGCATCTGGTCCCATCACTTCATGACAAACATAAGGGAGGAAAGTGGCACCAGTAACAGATTTTATTTTCTTGGTCTCCAAAATCACTGGGGACAGTGACTTCAGCCATGAAATTAAAAGATGCTTGCTCCTTGGAAGAAAAGCTACGATAAACCTAGACAGCTCATTAAAAAGCAAAGACTTCACTTTGCCAGCAAGGTCCGTATAGTTAAAGCTATGGTTTTTCCTGCAGTATGTATGGATATGAGACTTGGACCATAAAGAAGGCTGAGAGCTGAAGAAGTGATCCTTTTGAACTGTAGTGTTGGAGAAAACTCTTGAGAGTCCCTTGGACTGCAAGGAGATCAAACCAGTCTATCCTAAAGGAAATCAGTCTTGAATATTCATTGGAAGGACTGATGCTGAAGCTGAAGCTCAAGTACTTTGGCCACCTGATGTGAAGAGCTGACTCAATGGAAAAGACCCTGATGTTGGAAAACACTGAGGGCAGGAGAAGGGGGGCAACAGAGGATGAGATGGTTGGATGGCATCACTGACTCAATGGACATGAGTTTGAGCAAAGCCTGGGAGATTGTGAAGGATAGGAAGCCTGGTGTGCTGCAGTCCATGGGGATGCAAAGAGCTGGACATGACTTAACAACTGAGCAACTACAACAACATATGACAAGATGCCAACAATAACATATGACCCAATGGGAGAAAGCAATGTGTCATCAAAAAAAAAGCTGTTGGAAAAACTGAATAACCACATGCAGAGGAATGAGGTTCATGCCCTATGTTATACTCCTATATTATACTGGTGACAAAAATGAACTGAAAATAGTGTAAAAACTTAAATTTAAAACCTAAAACTGTAAAACTCCTAGAAGAAAACTAGGAAAAGCTCCTTGACATTGGTCTTGGCAGTGATTTCCTGGATATGACAGCAAAAGCACAAGCAACAAAAGCAAAAATAAGTGAGTCTGCTAGGTTTGAAGAGCAAATTTTATAGCTCTATCAGCAAAGTTCTTACTACCTTTAGAAACTTCATCCTTCTGCCCTGAGTTCTACCCTGAATTACTGCCATCTGAGTAGAGAGTTGTAAAGCCTCTAACAAACTAGCTATCACTTTTCCAAAAGAAAATTTTTTTCTCATCAAAGTAAAAATTCCCCATTTCTCCAAATTTACCCTGTGGCATGGCAGAACCAAGCTGGAGGAGGGCATGGCAACCCATTCCAGTATTCTTGCCTGGAAAATCTCATGGACAGAAGAGCCTGGGGGGCTACAGTACATGGATTCAAAAAGAGTCAGACACAACTGAGTGACTGAATACACATATGGCCGAACCAAATATTTATTAGTAGTATATGTATCCATTTTAAGTCTAGGACCAAGAATTGCAGCTCTAGGAGCTGTTAACTCGTCTGCTTCTGCAGACCTAACTCCGGACAAAACATCTAAGATTTCATGTCACTGCTGCAGAGGAAGCCTTAAGACAGCCACTTTTATCTTGAGTACATGACCCAGCAGTAAACATTAACAAATTTGCCTTTTAAACAGAAATATCAAATAAATTATGCCAGATTTTTCAAAATTTAGACTCCAAAGCTTAGGGTGAGAGAGAAGCTGTAGCCAATTTCAATTATTCAAAAGCCTCTTCAGACTCTAGGGATAAACCCCAGAGGATCTAGAGAACAACCATGTAGTTGTTTTGTCAGAAGTTACGACTGTCCTATAAAAAACTAGAATCCCCTGTCCCCAATATCCTACTAGTTCCCAAATTATCTAAGATATTTTTCTGTAGTTGGCGATTTTATCTGCAAAATTGGCTGGCTCCTCACTCATAACACTTTGCCACCTTCCTCTGACAACAGATGGCCTAACTGTTTTCCCTCAGTTTGCCAATATTGCACTTTGCCTAGGGAGGCCTTATGGCCCTGTGAAGAGAGGAATTTTAACAAAGTGTCATCTCTGCATTGTTCTTTAGTTTCTGAGTGGGCCAGCAAATCATCTGCGTATTGAATGATTATCCCTCTACTAGTGGCACGAATTTCTGTACATTTTCCTGTAAATGATAAGAGAAAATAGTGGGAGAGTCCTAAAACATTTGAGGAATCCTTTGCCATAAATGCTGTACTCTTTTTTAAGCAAACACACATAAGAATATAGATCGGTATGCTAGAGGAACAGAGAAGGAGAAACAAAACCAGAATGCAGATCAACTACAAAGAAAAAACACTGCAGATGCAGGTATGAAAGTCATGAGTGAGAACAGTTGGAGGCTTAGGGACTACAGGAATTAATGGACAACAGGTTTACTTACTTCTCTAAGATCTTGTACAAAATGATTTAGTGGTTAAACATCTTCCTAAAATTTCCCTTCCTTCTTTACTATAAGTATGGGAGTATTACAGGGCAAGTATCATGTTCATTTTTTTTTTTATTGTGTCCCCTTTTCTCTAATTCTTTTATAACAAGTTTTATTCCTTCTAACTGACCTCTCAACAAGGGATATTGTTTTACACATGGCCATGACATCCCTTCCATGAGCTATTTTTATTGGTTCCATATGTCTCCATATCCAATAACGATACTGGTTCCATTCCCAGTATCATTATTCCCTAGGGTCCAAAGTGATGCATAGTTCATTTCAGCTTAGGGTGCTTTTCCAGCATGGTATGACACTGCCACTTTCTGCCACACCCCATTTCATTCATAAGGCGCAATGAACCCAATCAGGTTCTTTTCTCCCCCTTGCGTGCTCCACAGATAGTCTGTCCAGTGTATAGAATGCGGTAACCTTTAATTTCCAAGGCATGTCTCTCTCCAGTGGGTTTACAGGAGGATCAAGAGAAAGTAAGAAAGGATTTTCTTTAGTCATGGGACTATCTGTATGGGAATCATGGATGAAAAGGGACAAGAAGAAGGCTGACCCAAAATGCCAGAAACCTGTATTGATCTATCATCAAATGAAAAAGCAAAAAAAAAATCCTGAGGAAATTTCAGAATAAGCAGCACCAGTACCACCAATTCCCACCTGCAAGATTCCAGTATCTGTCCATTTTTAGCTATTTTGCTAATTATCCCTCAATCTCCCTGGGCTTAACTGATGCCCTGATTCTGGCAACTTTGGCATTTGGAATTTCTCTTCAGTTCCTCTTCCAATGTCCTGGCTTCTTGTAAAAATGACACACAATTTCCCTTCTTCACTCCTTTCACAAGTTGGTCAGATTAGGGGTTAGTCCTCTACTAAATATTTTTAACTGAGCAGCTAAGACAATGATTTTTAATTTCTTCTTTCCTTCATCTTTCTTTTGATAGTCAGAAAATGAGGTGGCTGCTGCCAAGATTTCAGTAACAATCTGTCCTTACCATCCTTCCCCCTTCTGCCTAACTTGAGTATGGATAGTCATCAAGAGTGCCCAGACAAAGGTGCTGAAGGCCAGACAGTGATTCTGATCTGCCTTTGGGCCTGAGCCAATAGATTTTGAGACTGCCTCAGTAAAGAGCCAATTGAAATCAGTTGTGGGGGGGCCTCACCAGTTTTCTGGTTACACCTCTGCAATGTCTCTCAGCTCACCTTTAGCAGAAAGGCTTAAGCACGGCTATTAGTAACCCTTCCTGCAGGTCTTTAACGTCCTTGGTTCTTTCATATTTGTGTGAGGGGGAGTGGAGGGGGGCAGAGGTTTCCTTTGGCCACCATACACCTTGATGCATGAATTTTCTGGACCTTGACATGCTTGTTCCATCAAACACACCAAGACAGCTGGTTGAAAAATTCCACACACCAATCAGTGCACATCCCCACACAGGGGGCTGTCAACTGAAAACACACTGCAAAGTATTTCTAGAATACAGTGAAAGAAAGTCTTTAAATGAGTCACATCGGCTTGTTAGAAAGGCAAGCAGATGCCCTCGGAGGCCTAGGTGGCTCCTCAGCACTTGGCATTGCTGGTTATCCAATAGGAAGAGGTGGTTGTTCTCATACTGAAACAAGAAAAATGTAAATTATGTGGTCTTTTGGCTAATCTTTCCATGTTGACATCTATTAGTGTAACACAACACCTCTTTTTTTGTTTGCTTTGCTTCAAGTGCCTAGTGGAATTACTTTTCATCCTGTTTCCTTCAGATGGGGACACAATCTTTTATCCACATTTTCAACTATTACATGATCCTGTTGCTTTAATATTTCTGTTCTCCTACCAACCCGGTGGGGAGGATACTGGAATCTTATAGGTAAAATTAGGCTAAGACATGAAGTGGACTCAAGCTAGGGCATGAAGTACACACACCTGTGTCCTCCAACAGGGCAGATAATAATAACTTCTTAGTAGTTAAAAAGTTATGCCTTAGTCCCTCTGTGCAAGGGAATCACTAATGAAAGGAACTATGCATCCAAAATGTCACTGCCTCCTCTTCTCCAGAAACTGATTTGAGTTTGGGAAAGATAAGGAGAAGCAGGGAAACAGAGAGAGCTGGGACGTCAGGGAAGAGCTGGGACTGCCTCTAAGTCAGTAACATCTTGGTTCTCCTCAGTGTGTCTATAATCAGAACCATATCCCCTAGCCACTATGTCTTTCACTATCATCCAGGTTATGCTTCCTTAAAGTCCAGTGATTGACAGCTCAGTGGGGAGACTGGTGCAGAGGTAGATGGAATGAACAGATCATTGGTCCAGGAAGTGTTCTCCCAAGGCACTGCTAAATTCCCATACACTTTTCTTTGAAAGTTAAAGCCCAAGATGGTACCCAGACCAACTATGCAGGAAACGAGGGAACTGAAGGTGCTGCCATTTCCTCTTCCTCTTCAGCTCACATCAACCCCAGACCTTCTGTTACTCAGTTGACTAATGTACTCATTTACTTTCAGCCTTTTCCTTCCAGCCTTTTCCTTCCAGATGCCCTACCTGAACAATGCTGGTATCTCCCTAGTTGATGGAAAACACACATTCTTTTTGCACATCTCAACTGGATGTAACTTTGGAAAATTACCCTAATATATGTAAAAGGTTCTTAGTCCCCAAAGAACTGAATTTTGCGTCTAGTGTGAGGGAGTGTTTGAGTTGCATTTTTTTTTTGTTCTATTAATATTTATTTATTTGGCTGTGTCAGGTCTGACTTGCAGCATGCAAGTCATCTTCGTTGAGACATGAAAGATTTCTAGGTGCAGCACATGAACTCTCAGGTGCAGTATGTGGGATCTAGTTCCCCAAGCAGGGATTGAATATGGGCCGCCTGTATTGGGAGCACAGAGTTGCAGCCAATGGACCACGAGGGAAACTCCTGCATTATTTTTCAATTAGGATATACAATTGTTCCATTATCACACCTTAGTAAAAAGGCTGTTCTTGCTCCACTTCTCTGCAACGGCAGTTTTAATAATTAGAGGTTCACATGCAAGTGGGTCTTTTACGACATTCCATTCAGTTCTATTGGTCTATTTGCTTATATTGACATATACAACACAAATTTTTAATTACTGCAGTGTTTTTTCCTCTGGAACTCTGCCTTCAGTTGGGTATATCTTTCCCTTTCTCTTTTGTCTTTTGCTTCTCTTCTTTCCTTAGTTATTTGTAAGGCCTCCTCAGGAAACCACTTTGCCTTTTTGCATTGCTTTTTCCTTGGGATGATTTTGGTTACTGACTCCTGCACAATGTTATGAACCTCCGTCCATAGTTTTTCAGGCACTCTATCAGATCTAATTCTTTGGATCTGTTTGTCACCTCCATTGTATAATCATAAGGGATTTCATTTAGGTCATACCTGAATGGCATAGTTATTTTCCACACTTTCTTCCATTAAACCTGAATTTTGGAATAAGGTGCTCATGATCTGAGCCATATTCAGCTTCAGGTCTTATTTTTACTGATTATACAGAGCTTCTCCATCTTTGGCTTCAAAGAACATAAACAATCTGATTTCAGTATTAACCATCTGGTGAGGTCCATGTGTATAGTCATCTATTGCGTTGTTGGAAAACAGCATTTGCTATGACCAGTGCATTCTATTGGCAAACTCTGTTAGCCTTCACTCTGCTTCATTTTGTATTCCAAGGCCAAACTTGCTTATTACTCCAGCCATCTCTTGATTTCCTACTTTTGCATTCTAGTCCCCTATGATGAAAAGGGCATCTTTTTTAGCTGTTAGTTCTAGAAGGTCTTATAGGTCTTCATAGAACCTGTCAGCTTTAGCTTCTTTGGCATTAGTTGTTGGGGCATACACTTGGACTACTATGATGTTGAATGGTTTGCCTTGGAAATGAACCAAGATCATTCTGTTGTTTTTGAGACTGCACCCAAGGACTGTGTTTCAGACTCTTTGGGGGGGGGGCTACTCCATTTCTTTTAAGGTATTCTTGCCCACAGTAGTAGATATAATGGTCATCTGAATTAAATTTGCCCATTCCTGTACATTTTAGTTCACTGATTCCTAAAGATGTCGATGTTCATTCTTGCCATCTCTGGCTTGACCACATTAATTTACCTTGATTCATGGACCTAACATTCAAGGATCCTATGCAATATTGCTCTTTACAGCATCAGACTTCACTTTTACACTAGACAGGAAAAGATATACCCAACTGAATGCAAGAGTTCCAGAGAACAGCAAGGAGAGATAAATAAACAATGGAAAGAAATAGAGGAAAACAATCAAATGGGAAAAACTGGAGATCTCTTCCAGAAAACTGGAGATATCACTCTTCCAGAAAACTGGAGATATCAAGGGAACATTTCATGCAACAATTGGCACAATAAAGAACAGAAACCTAAGGACCTAACAGAAGCAGAAGATATTAAGAAGAGGTGGCAAGAATACACAGAAGAACCATATAAGAAAGGTCTTAATGACTCAGATATCCACAATATTCTGTCCCTAACCTAGACATGGACATACTGGAGTGTGAAGTCAAATTGGCCTTAGGAAGAATTGTTACCAACAAAGCTAGTGGAGGTGATGGATTCCAGCTGAGCTATTTCAAATCCTAAAAGACGATGTTGTTAAAATGCTGCACTCAATACATCAGCAAATTTGTAAAACTCACCAGTGGCCACAGGACTGGAAAAGGTTCATTTGCATTCCAATCCCAAAGAAAGGCAATGTCAAAGAATGTTCAAACTAAGGCATAATTGCACTCATTTCACATGCTAGCAAGGTAATGCTCAAAATCCTTCAAGCTAGGCTTCAGAAGTATGTGAACTGAGAACTTCCAGATGTATAAGCTGGATTTAGAAAAGGAGAGAAACCAGATATCAAAATGAATCATGGAGAAAGCAAGAGAATTCCAGAAAAACATCTATTTCTGATTCACTGACTATGTGAAAGCCTTTGTGTGGATCACAGCAAACTGTGGAAAGTTCTTAAGGAAATGGGAATATCAGACCACTTTACCTGTCTCCTGAGAAACCAGTATGTGGGTCAAAAAGCAACAGTTAGAGCCAGACATGGAACAACAGACTGGTTCAAAATTGGGAAAGGAGTCTGTCAAGGCTGGATATTGTTACCCTGCTTATTTGACTTACATACAGAGTACATCATGTGAAATGTTGGGCTCGATGACTCACAAACTGGAATCAAGATGGCCGGGAAATATATCAACAACCTCAGGTATGCAGATAATACCACTGTAATGGCAGAAATTGAAGAGGAACCAAAAAGCCTCTTGCTGAGAGTGAAAGAGGAGAGTGAAAAAGCTGGCTTAAAACTCAACATTCAATAAACTATGATCATGGCATCTGGTCCCATCACTTCATGGCAATAGAAGGGGAAAAAATCATAAACAATGATAGATTTTATTTTCTTGGGCTCCAAAATCACTGAAACAGTGACTGCAGCTACGAAATTAAAAGACATTTGCTCCTTTGAAGGAAAGCTATGACAAATGCAGACAGCATATTACAAAGCAAAGACATTACTTTAAGAGTCAGACATGACTGAGCACCCTTTCATTTTTTCACTTTGTCGACAAAAGTGCATATACTCAAAGCTATGGTTTTTCCAGTAAACATGTACAGATGTGAGAGTTAGACCATAAAGAAGGCTGAGTGCTGAATAATTGATATTTTTGAACTGTGGTGCTGGAGAAGACTCTTGAGAGTCCCTTGGACTGCAAGGAGATCAAACCAGTCAATCCTTAAGGAAATCAACCTTGAATATTCATTGGAAGGACTGATGCTGAAGCTGAAGCTCCAATACTTTGACCACCTGATATGAAGAGCCAACTCACTCGAAAAGACCGCGATGCTGGGAAACACTGAAGGCAAAAGAAGGTGGTGTCAGGGGATGAGATATTTGGATGGCATCACCGAGTCAAGGGGCATGAATTTGAGCAAACTCTGAGAGATAGAGAACAGAGTATCCTGGAATTCTGCAGTCTATATAGTTGCAAAGAATTGGACATGAGTTAGGGACTGAACAACATCAAAAATTCTAGTGTAGATCTAAGGGAGAGAAGTAATTATGAAATTGTATCCACAATAAGCAAGATCGCCATGGTTGGATAAAGCAGAGTCTGAAACCCGAGCAGGGCCCTCCTCCCCAGAATTCAGTTGGGAGGCTACAACCACGCATTTTCTTTTGGTTGAATAAGATGAGTCAGAAGAGGAATGGTAGTGAGTTTTGGACCATCCATACCCTGGCATTTTGGAAACTGAGACAAATGGAAATGAACAAAAATGCTACCTCCAAACATTGGGAGGTTCTATATAGCCCGAGTTTTTTTCCCACTTGTTAAGGAAGATAGCCATCCAGCAGCAGCCTGAAAACGTGAAGATAGACACTTAGTGAGCACCTCCTTGTTTTCTAGATGCTATCCACTGCCTCCCTGGATTCCTGAGTTCTTTGCAGCCATAAGGCAGACGTCTGTTAAGTGGTCTGTTGACACCAGATACTCTCTTGGGTAGACAGTTGGCCCCTGGTGTGTATACATTTTACAGACTGGGTGGAGGGAATCATTGCAAATAGTGCAGATTGAGAGTTTGGGATTGACACGTCCATGCATGCTCAGTCACGTTGAACTTTGTGACCCCATGGACAGCCCATGAGGCTCCTCTGTCGATGGGATTTTCAAGGCAAGAATACTGGAGAGGATTGCTATGCCCTGCTCCAGGGGATCTTCTCAACCCAGGGACTGAATCTGCATCTTTTGCATCTCCTGCACTGGCAGGATTGTTTACCACTGAGCCATCTGATTGACATGTACACATTGCTATATTTAAGTAGATCACCAACAAGGACATACTGCAAAAAAAATTTTTTTTAAATTATTGGAGTTGATATGCGATGTCCAACTTATGGGCCTGTCCACGTGGCACAGTGGTAAAGAACCTGCCTGCCAATGCAGGAGACCCAAGAGACTTGAGTTCAAACCCTGGGTCACAAAGATCCCCTGGAGAAGGAAATGGAAACTCACTCCAGTATTCTTGCCCGGACAATCCCCATGGACAGGCTCCCATTGAGCCTGGTGGGCTACAGTCCATTGGGTCGTAAAGAGTTGGGCATGGCTTCACGACAGTACAACAAAAATAAGTGTTTTTTTTTATAGTAATTCTTATTATCTAGTAGAATACATCCTCATATTTCTTTCTTTATCAAGAGGAAACTGACACTTCTTGGCCATTTAAAAATTTTATTATGCATATATATATATATGTATATATATATATACACATACATATGAGGCATGGGTATTTTATTTAGTAATTTACAAGTTGCATTTTGTTTAATTTCATGGTGACATGTTTGTTACTGCAGAAGCAGAATGCATGTTTATATACTGACTTTATAATCACCAGCTTTTAAAACTAGTTTTATTGATTTCATAGGTTATTCTTACTTATTGTTGCTTTCATAGATACCCTTTACTTGCTTGGTAGCATAACTTCTTTTATCATGAATGAAAGAAAAAATAAATCTTATAAAACACTATTCTGTATTAATTTAGATGTGATTTTTCTCTCATTTAGTCTATCCACGAGATATGCCAGCCATGGATTTATCTTCTGTCAGATCAATTCCTTACTCTTCTGCTCTGCTCTTTAGTGTAAAATGCCTGACTCCCATTTCTCATGCTCTGTGCTGTCCAACACCTGGATGCCAGTTCAGATAAATAAGGAGTGACAGCTAGAGATTAGAGTCCAGGAGGATCAACATGCCTAGAATTTGTCACCTTCTTACTCTCTGAAGCAGGTGGTTTCCATTCAATGGCTACATGATGTCCATGGCTCCAATTTCCCTCAGTTAACGATACTTTTCCTCTTTGTTCCCCTAGCCTAGAGATGGGAGTGCTTATTTCAAGTTATATTGTTTTGCTCAACTCTCTCCAATAGGCTTTTGAAATAACCAATCTCCTACACTAAATTCTCCCATTTATTTTTTCCTGTGAAAGCCTTCTTTCAGTCCTAATAAAAACTTAACTCTATCACATATGTGTATATACACCAACACACACATAAAAAAATTTGGCAGGCTCCTCTGTCCATGGAATCCTCCAGGCAAGAATACTGGAGTGTGTTGCCATTCCCTTCTCCAGTGGAACTTTCTGACCCAGGAATTTGAACCCAGGTCTCCTGCTGCAGGCAGATTCTTTACTGTCTGAGCCATCAGGGAAGCCCATATTAAAAAACACTAACAGTATAAGGGAGAGATTTATCCAATATTTAAAATTTTTGAGCACTACACATAAAGCTCTACAGTACAGCCTGTGAGAAACAGTTCAAGTGGTACTTGGATATTATAGCCTTAAATAGATCTATCAAAAAATATTTAAAACCTCTAAAATATTTAAAACCTTCTAATTCAAGAGCTATAGAAACAATACATTACACTCAAGTAATTAGAAGGTAGGAATTGATGAAGATAAATGCAGAAGTGATGAATTAGAAGACAGTAGAACAAACTAATGAAAGCCAGTTCTTTGAATTTATTTCTGTAACACTTTCTGTAGGTATTATCAATTACAAAATAAAGAAGCATGTAAGTGCTATTAGTCAATAGAATTCTATAAGATATACCTACAGGAGAGATTTGGGGCTTCCCGGGTGGTGCAGTGGTAAAGAATCTGCCTGCCAATGCAGGAGACACAAGAGACACAGATTCGATCCCTGGGTTGGGAATATTCCCTGGAGGAGGAAATGGCAACCCACTTCAATATTCTTGCCTGGGAAATCTCATGAACAGGGGAGCCTGGCAAAGAGTCGTCATAAAGAGGGTTGCAAAGAGTTGGGCACTACTGAGCACACATGCACTTGCAGAGGAGAGGTTTAAAGGCTATAATAGAACACTATAAATACTTTTCAGGATACCAAATGGTGGATATGGAAAAAAATTCTACCTAAAGAATTTTTTAGCTAATAATCACAAAAGAATGCTAGAATGACCATTCTGCAGCCCCTAATGGATTAACGGTTGAGGGTAATGATCCTCAGTGACTGGCAACATCACCACAAAGGAGATAACAGACACAATGTGTTCCCTGATGGAAATACACAGTGTCACCTTAGGAGTAGGTTATTTACTAGTAATTAAACCTTCATCTTCAAGCTTTTTCCTATTACAACTGAGGATTGTTATGTTAAATATCAGATATGTTGGGTTTATTATTCTATTCTCTGTACTCCTATAAGTCTGAGAATTTTAATAACATGATTTTATTGTAAGCGGCATGTCTTTAACGGCATGTCTTTAAATTCAGGATTGGGAACACGTGTACACCCGTGGTGGATTCACGTTGATGTATGGCAAAATCAATACAATATTGTAAAGTAAAAAATAAATAAATAAATAAAAAAGAAACAAGGACAGCCAAAATTTTGGAAAAAAAAAAAAACAATTGAAATGAAAGGTTTTTTAGCAAAATATAAATGACTAAATAGGTCCATAAAGAAACAGAAAATTAATATAAGAATAAAAACTAAAATTGTAGTGAAAAATCACAGCATCCTCAAAATGTTCCTGGAAGCTTCTTACACTAAATAAAAGAGAAATGAACTGTTGCAAATCATACCAAAAAATAGGAAATGACTCATCCACTCTAATGGGCTAATGCTCCTTGATACAAAGACCAGGTAAGCCTACCCTGAAGAAAGAACACTTGAGTCAAGCTAATTCATATAGAGATGAGTCTTAAATAGCCTCATAGCACATGCAATGTAGTGGTGTACTAATAAAAAATCAGACACTGTCAAAGAAATGCAAAGGATACTACATTAGAAAACATGACTTGGAAGTCACTATACTAACAGATAAGGGAGAAAAAAAGCATTTGCTCATGTGCAGGGGTGAAGAAAAAGCTTTGATTAAAAAAACAGCATAAATTAATGGTAATAACTTTGAGAAAGCTTATAAGAATAGAATATCCATTATCATCAAGTTGTGAGCAAATATACATAAATGTGAAATATTAGAAGCATTTCAAATAAAGTCTGGAAAAATACACAGGTATGGTACCACAACACGAATAATGAAAAAGAACATAATAATAATACCAAGATGGGCTTCCCTGGTGATTCCATGGTAAACAATCCACCTGCCAATGAAGGAGACATGGGTTTGACCCCTGGTCCAGGAAGATCCCACATGTCACTGGACAACTAAGCCCAAGGGCCACAACTATTGAGGCTGTACTCCAGAGCCTGGGAACCACAAATATTGAGCTGACATTCTGCAACTACTAAAGCCCAAGCACCCTAGAGCCTGTGCTCCACAAAAGGGAAGCCACCACAATGAGAAGCTCCTGCACTGCAACTAGAGAGGAGCCCCTCTCGCCGCAACTAGAGAAAAGCCCGCACAGCAACAAAGACCCAGCACAGTCAAAATTAAAACAAATAAATAATAAATAAAATCATTAAAAATTATAATACCAAGATGATTTTATAAGTAAAATGCCTAAACTAATAGGCAAACATGATATTCCAATATATAAGGAGCATAAAAACTCTAGCATATTGAAAATCATAGAGCAAAATCAGCAGCCTGGTCACACAAAATTGATAGCTAATCAATACCATTCACAGCAGCAACAATATCTAAAATGTACCTGAAATTAAGTGCTTCCCTGGTGGCTCGGTGAATCCACCTGCCAATGCAGGAGACGCAGGTTCGGTATCTGGGTCAGGAAGATCCCCTGGAGAAGGAAATGGCAACCCACTCCAGAGCGCTTGCCTGGAAAACTTCATGGACAGAGGGGCCTGGAGGACTACAGTCCATGGGGTCACAAAAGAGCCAGACACGACTTAGTGACTGACCAACAACAATGAAAATGAAAACTAATAAAATTGTATAAGATCTTTATGGAAGTAACTACAAATATTTACTGATAGAGAAAAAAATGTCCTGAATAGAGCACTATAATATTTTTATTCAGGGGAACAGAATACTGCAAAGATATCAGTTCTCCCTAACTTATTTACAGTTGTAGTGCTGTACATGTAGCTTCCAAGATGACAACCAAACTCAGGGTGCTATCTCCTGTGCCCCAAATCAACCCTGGAAAAACTAAAGAAGGAATAAACCAAATGATATCAACAATAAGAGTGAAACAATAGTGAGAAACCTGAGGATAACAAGAAAACTGAGGATAACAAGTCTGTACTGTCAAGTGCTTGTGTGAGGGCAGGTAAGAGAGGTCTAGGTAAGACAAGGATCAGTTGAAGGAAAGGTTTTAAAGTTTGGCCCTTGTATCTTCTGTTGTGTCCTGAGTAAACGAATTTCTACTGCCTCACAGCACTTAAGGGAACTTAAGGCAGCATCTCAGAGCCTGTATGCCAGGACTATTGGGTTATGCCAGGACAATGGGGTGATATCAGGACAGCCCCAAAGGTTGGTTTGTTGAGACAATATGAGTCCAGAGATTGTCCTAATAACCACCTGAATCTTCTTTCGTTGGTGAGGATGGGGCTTTTTTTAATGGTTCTCTTAAAAAGACTATAAAGCATGAATCAGAATAGTAAGAACACTTGAACTCTACTCTTTCAGCAAATTTCAAATATATAATACATTATAACTAACTGCTGTCACCATGCTGTACAGTTGATTTCCAGAACTTATTCATCTTATGACTGAAAGTTGTACCCCTTGACCAGTATACCCCTACTCACTAACCCCTCAGCCTCCGGGAACCACTGTTTTATTCTCTATTATTAGGAATTCAACTTTGTTTTTTAGATTCTACATATAAGTTAGATCATTAATACTTGTCTCTCTGTGTCTGACATTTCACTTAGCATAAAGTCCTCCTAGGATCATTCACCTAGTTAAAAATGATGGGAGTTCTCAACAAACACAAAAATATCGTAACTATGGGAGGATTTAAGTTACGTAGTTAGATCCTGGCACTAATTTCACAATGTATGCAAATATCAAAAACACTGTGTAAAAAAAAAATATATATATATATATATATAGAAAACAATGTACGTTTGTCAAAATATAAAGAAAAATATCAAAATAGAATAGCAAGTAACACAGTAATTGCACACAAGGACAAAATTTCATTTCAGAAAATTTCATTAATGACACTGGTATCAGTGAAGAGAGAACCCACAGAGAGCTGTCTGCCTAAGGAGTTGCCTCTATTTCTCCATGGGTTCTTGAGGACCCTGGTGCAGTTAGGGGTCTGAAGTTAGAAAAGGAAAGGATTCCGGGAGTCCTAGAACTCGATGCAAGTTCCCTAACTGGGAACACTGAAACCCACAGATTTCTCACCTCCTGCAGGAATTTCCAGGAAGTCTCAGGTATATAAGTGTCCAGGTGAGATGTACATGCACTTCACACCAGGGGTCTAAGGAGCTGATGTCTTCGATGTGAGGCCTTAGCCTCAGGTCAGCAGATGGGATGTAGCCCAGCACCTACACGAGTCAAGGAAAATATGGAAAGAGAAAAGAGCATCACTCACCACAGAAGAGGGAACCCAAGAGAGCCCTCACTGTTGGTCTCAGGGGCTCCAGGATGGCTGTTAGGTTCGGGCTCACAAATACTTCCTGCTGGATGTACAAACAGAAGTGAGTATGAAGGGATGAGGCCGGTTCACTGAGCTCAGCACAGGGACCCCTTAACAGTCAATGAAAGGACCACATCTCATCCAGCAGGAAGCTCCCCCAGAACCCACCCCACCTCACCCAGGTCCCACCCTTGCTGTCCTCCTGAAGCCCAGATGCACATGATAGGAAGTGACATCCCCCTAATCACACTGGGGGTACTACACCATCTTTGACAGTACTGCTATCTCTGGGAGCTGCAGTACATGGTGACCAGAGGGAGGAGGTCCAAGTTTCAATCAGTTGTAAATGTGTGAGGTGACGTGAGTTACCAGTGCAAGGACATACCCCGGAACACCCAATCCATTTTCCCTCCAAGAAAGGGGGCCACACAGCCCCAGCCAACCCTGCTCTTGGCCCAGAGGCTAGGGCCTGGCTCTTAGGTCCCAAGTCCATTGACTTCACACGTGGGGTCTCCGTAAGAAATGCCTGGGTCCGGGGTTGGTGGATCTGGGTACAGGGTTGGTGGACCCTGGCACTGTTCAGTAGAGGGAAGTTCAGGATTCTATGGAATGAAGGAGGGACCTGCAGGGGGACTGAGTGTCTCCACACCCCAGATTGGTGGCCACGCCTAAACCTTTACCCAGTGTGACTTGGCCGGGGAGCAGCCAGTCAGCATCTGGGGAGTTCTAAAGGCTGAGGGCTCCCTGACTGCAATCGCCAACACAGGACACTGGGGGGAGAGGGGACCTCGTTCTGAAGGGCTGGCAGCAGGTCAGCAGAGGGAGGATGTCAGGGCTCGGGTGGAGTCAGGGTAATGACCATCCTCCGCATCACACGGCCGACTCATGACCCTCCCCTGTGGCCAGCACTTCCTCCCAGCCAAACACGGGGATGGAGGCGGTGGTCTCTCAGGGGAGGTTGCAGCTTCCCTGTGAAGGGGCAGCTTTGAGACAGCAGAAGGGCCGGTCCTGGCTCCCTTCATTGGGGGCCTGAACATTCCCTCCTCTCAGCGTCTGGGGTGACAGGGAAGGTGGCAGCATCAACTTCAAAGCAAGAGAGGGAACAGGGTGGGTGGGTTTGGGGGTGGGGGGAATATGAGGGAGTCTTGCCCCAGGTTTCACCATGACTCTGAAATGTGAATTGAAAGGACTGCCTCCCCTGCCAGCTCCCACAGGCCTCCCTCTTAACACCAAGGCAGGGCTGTCTGGCTGTGCCCCAGCAATCACTCTCACTTCCTACTCAGCTGTCTCAAGGGAGGGGCTCACCAGGAGAACACAAGACTTGTGGGTCCTAGAGCACTGGCCTCAAGGACTGCTCAGAGGCAGCTTTCATTCAAGCCAGGGAGGAATCTCCTCACTGCAGTTGCTCACAACATCTGCTTGTCCTTCCTCTAGGTGCCCTCCTTGCCTGCCACCCTGCCCACATGCGCCTGTGATCCATAACCTGTGTCACCATGCCTCGGATGCACAAGAACAAGTACCATGCCCGTGTGAAATGCCACCAGGTCCAGGGGGACACTCAGTGTCCCCAGGAAGCCCAGACCAGTGCTGTTGCCGCCCCCAAAGAGGAGTGCCCCTCCTCCCCCTCGTCTGTGCCTCAGGGTTCTTCCCCAAGCTCCCCTGCTATTGGAGATCACCAGGAGCTTCAGGGAGCCATGGTCCCTAGCTCTCCTGATGCAGGGCCCTCCTGCGCAGGATCTGATGAAGGTGCCCAGGGCCCACAGGAGGAAAGTGCAGGTGCCTCCCAGAAAGCCCCTGCCACTCAGAGCCCTCGCATAGATCCTCTGACCAGTAAGGCCAGCATGCTGGTGGAATTCCTGCTGGAGAAGTACACCAAGAAGGAACCCATCTCGCAGCACGCCCTGCTGAAGGTCATTGGCAGGAAGTATAGGCAGCACTTCCCTGAGTTTCTCAGGAGAGCCTGTAAGCACATGGAGCTGGTATTTCGAATTCAGACGGAAGTCGACCATAGCAGGAACATCTACGCCCTCATCAACAAGCTCTACCTCGGGGGCAATGAAGGTCTGAGTGATGGGTGGGGGTCTACACAAGTCTGGTTTCCTCATGGTGCTCCTGGGCATTATCTTCATGAAGGGTAACCGAGCTACCGGGAAGGAGGTCTGGGAAATGCTCAGTGTGTTGGGGGTCTATACTGGGAGGAGGCATTGGATATTTGGGGAGCCCAGAAGGCTCATCACCAAAGATCTGGTGCAGAAGAAGTACCTGAAGTACTGACAGGTGCCCAGTGGTGATCCTCCACACTAAGAGTTCCTGTGGGGCACGAGAGCCTGTGTTCAGACCAATAAGATGAAGGTGTTGGAGGTGCAGGCCAAGATCCACGATACCCTCCTGACTTCCTTCCCAGAGCTCTATGACTAAGGCTCTGAGAGATCAGGCGGAGAGAGTGGGGCTGAGAGGTGTGGCCAGGGCTCCAACAATGGCTGAAGCCAGTGCCCCTTCCAGGGCCAAGTCCTACAGCTCCTCCCACATCTAAGGATGGAGGCCCAGACACTTTCTTCCCTTTTGTGTTGGAACAGAGCTGTCAAGATCCTAAACAGTAGAGAGTACTAGGGTGGAGGGAACAAAACTTGTATGTTCTTTACAGTTTTATGTAGTAAGGGAGTTTAGGTACAACTTATTTTAACAAAATATATATCTTTTTTCCTTTATCCATAGGAGAAATATCTAGTGAAAGTTGATTTAAATTAGATTAAGGAGATGAGGGAGGAGTTTAGTATTTTCAAATGTTAATTACTTTTCATAAGTTTTCTTGTGCTTCAGAATACAAATGTATTAATCATATAAATCACATTGTTTGCAGTTTTAAAGTTTTGAAAGCCACAGGTTGGGTATATGTAAAACAAATTGAACATATTGAATATGTTGTTCACCATCTAAACAAGGTAAGATGACACTGGAACAGAATTTTCTTAAAGAGTAGTCAAGCTCCTAGATAGTGCAGGTTAGTAGGGGTCGAGCAAACCAAGTTTTGGTCTCTATTTTCTTCCTGATTTAAACTAGTAACTTCTACAAATTATTTGTTTCATTTTTATTGAATATTTTTACTTCTAACAGATTCTTTTTCTTCAGAATTCTGATTTGGTAATGATTTTCCAGTTTATTTATTACTGTTTTAGGATTTTTAAAGTTACAGCTTTGGAAGATGTAAAAGAAATTCATGAACCATCTGTATTGTCTTTATGATCTGGAAGTAGGTAATATGTCGCTGAAAGAGAGATTTTCATGGTAATGTGAAACGTGACCACAGAAAATATTGAGAAACCAAAAAACAATTAAGTATATATAAAGGAAAAATCTTTTAATTTGTAGTTTGCCTTATTTCCTCTAACCATTTGTTTTTTTGGTAAAAATAAAATATACTTTGCCTTAATTTAGCTCATTTAAGAATATTCATTTCTTTTGTCCCAGTGCACTGCATAGTGTCTGCGATCTACTGGATAAAAATAACCTCAGAGAAGAAGGTGGTATTTTGGAGGTTCATAATAATCATAACTTCCATTAAATTAAAGACCAGTGTTTCTTAATCAGTATGACTCTGCTTTATATGTAGTACATGCATTCCAGCATTCATGCAGGATAGGATTTAACAGACTCCATTTATAGATGGATAACTTGCAATTGTCTCAAGTTCACAAGACTGATAAAGTGACCTTCATCAGACAAGTCCCCTGATGTGCACTAGTCCAGAGTCCTTCCTTTTCTTTGCAAGAGCAAGCACTGAGGAAATCTCTTCACCAGTGACATATTTGGTACTGTGACTAGGATTGTTGCCACGGTGAACTCCAGTTGTCTTGCCCAAACTGCTGGCTGGAGACTCCTGGATTTTGCTCTATCTCTCCCATGAAAACTTGCTTGCTGTCACTCCCTGCTCTGTTCTCTTTCCATGACCCACAGGGCAAGGTCTGTGTCAGCCCACTGTGTCATGGCTCCCCTCAATTAAGAGCTGCAAGGAGGACGCCCAGGCTGTGCATACCCAAGGAACACTTGGGTGGCAGTTGACACTGTCCTTGGGCCTGGTAGACACAGAATTTGCAATGGTGAAGGCACCCACTGAGGCCAAGACTTTTCTCCTCTCAGTCTTTGTCATTTCCTCTATGGCTCTATCCATTTTTGAGGTGAGAAGTTTAACCGAGAAGACTGCATGATGTTCAAATTAAGACCAAACAAATAATCAGGGACTTGATTGGGTGAGTTTCTTCTCTGTAAGTCCTCGAGTCCATTTCCCTCTCTACACGTTCTTAATCCCAGTCCACACTGGTCTTCCAGGACCAGAGCTGCATCAGGGGCCAAAACTGGGGGACTCTTCATTCTTCTCTATAGATTTTTGGCCTACCTCGCTGCACCTCGACCTTACAGTGTGGGCGATCTCCTCCCTTCTTGGGGTCTCAAGCAGACTTTATCAACCCCAGAGCAGAGGCAGTAAGCGAGCACCGTTCTCAGCAGGCTTAGGACTCTCTGCCTAGGAGACAGTCCACTTCTCCCAGGATCCACAATTAGGAACTCCAACCTCCCCCACTTCATACCTCTATACCTTCCCTCGTATCCTGGATTTCTCTTCTATCCTGCTCTCCAGACTTCTCAGACTGTCTCTTGATCCTTGAGCCTCCTTGCTGGTTAGGTATTGCTTCTTTCACTTCTATAAAGCAATGTGGTTAGTCGCTAAGGCATGTCCATCCCTTTGTGGCCCCTTGGACTGAAGCCCACCTGGATCCTCTGTCCATAGGATTTCCCAGGCAACAATACTTGAGTGGATTACCATTGCTTTCTTTAGGGTACCTTCCCAATCCTGTGATTGAACCCACATCTCCTGCTTTGCAGGTGGATTCTTAGCAAGGAGCCACTTCAGGAGTCCAAAGAGGAGCCCTCTTCAATATCACAACAACAATACCCTGAGGGGAACTTTTGCCTAGTATTGTTATCCCTGCCTTGTGGTACTCCAGTCCTACCTTTCCGTTCTGTCTTTTTCTTTTACTTGAGTGATAACGGTAAACTTTTTAGTTGGCTCAGAGCCTAGGTCTCGTCCCTTCCTCTCTGAAGACTCTAGGCTCTTGGACGCTGGTCATTTTTCCTCCCACTGGCTTCTGTTCCTTTTCAAGACTAACCCAAGGGGCCTCCTCAGGCTCACCAATCAGGTAGATTTCAAGTGCTCACAGGGAACCCACTGTTGATACTGGGAGTGCACCAGAACAAATAACTCCCATTGGTCCCTGTCTTGTGACATCCTAACCCAAAAATGGGAGGCAACGGCAGAAGTCCCATGCATCCAAATGTTCATGACCCTATTCCAAAATCCATGTCTAAAGAACTCCTTTTAACTCCTGTGAAAGCGCTCACACCCCTTTCAAAGTGCCTCCTTCTCCAACAGGAGACCAATGTTTTATATGATCAGCTTATTAGTCCACTTCCCCAAGAACCACAACCAGGAACTGCTACCTCCCCAGTTCTGAGGCAGGGACAGTCTGCCAGACCATCCTCCTCTAATGTACCATCTAGGCAGCTGGAGACCCAAGGCCCCCAAAAATCAACTCATGGATTGTGCCTTTGGCATACTTAACGATAGAGGTAGGGTTGAGGAGGTAAAAAGGATTCAGGGACAACAGCAAAAAGCATAATTACACAAAGTGACAGCTCAAACCCCTGCACCACCTTAGGGTTACTCTCCCTTAACAAAGCCAATGGCAGGGACAGAATCCAGGAAGCCTGGATCAGAGCCACTGTCTTGTGCAGAAAGGATGGATCTTCATACACCCAGGAGGGTGACTGAAGGACGAATGCTCCCTGTTTGGGAAAAGTCCACCAGTACCCTACCCGACAGATGTACAACCAGAAGCATGACCGCAATCCCTCCAGTCCTATAGGAGATTTGAGGCTGCCAAACCAAGCTAGCTGAGGGGACTGAAGACTGATGAGGCCTGGGAACCTCCGTGGCTCCCAAAGGACACCTGCTCATTTCCCTAGAGGAGCCTCAGGTAACCCTCGATGTGGCAGGGACGACAGTTATTTTATATATGGGGCAGCTACCCAGTGCTGATTTCCTTTGGCCCTCAGCCATCCAATCCTCCATGATACTGGGGATGGAAGGAAGGTCCCAAACCAAGTGACCTACTGCTCCCTTCAAGTCCTTGCTAGGAAAATTTACCTTTGATCATCAGTTTCTGATCATGTATGACTGCCCCCTCCTCTTCTTGGGAAGAAACTTGCTCACTAAATTCCAGACAAGAGTCCAAGCTGGAGACCTTCATGTAGAAGAAACCCAGCAAGAGAAATGATTGATCTTGGATGGGGAGCCTGTCTCCATATGACAGGGATAGAATAGAATAGGATACAGGTAGCTGTCCCAGGTGATTCAGTGGAGAAGTAAGCACCTGCAATGCGGGAGATGAAGGTTCAATCCCTGGGTGTGGAACATCCCCTGGAGGAGGAAATGGCTACCCATTCCAGTATTCATGCCTGGAGAATCCCATGGACAGAGAGCCTGGAGTGCTGCAGTTCATGGAGTTGCAGAGTCAGACCCATGAATGAGGGCCTAAGCACAGACAGACAGAGAGACGGGTAGCTGTAGAAGTCTATTAGGGGCCTCAGTTCAGTTCAGTTGCTAAGTCATGTCCGACTCTTTGCGATCCCATGAATCGCACCACGCCAGGCCTCCCTGTCCATCACCAACTCCCGGAGTTCACTCAGACTCATGTCCATCGAGTCAGTGATGCCATCCAGCCATCTCATCCTCTGTCATCCCCTTCTCCTCCTGCCCCCAATCCCTCCCAGCATCAGAGTCTTTTCCAATGAGTCAACTCTTCGCGTGAGGTGGCCAAAGTACTGGAGTTTCAGCTTTAGCATCATTCCATCCAAAGAAATCCCAGGGCTGATCTCTTTCAGAATGGACTGGTTGGATCTCCTTGCAGTCCAAGGGACTCTCAAGAGTCTTCTCCAACACCACAGTTCAAAAGCATCAGTTCTTCAGCGCTCAGCTTTCTTCACAGTCCAACTCTCACATCTATACATGACCACTGGAAAAACCATAGCCTTGACTAGACGGACCTTTGTTGGCAAAGTAATGTCTCTGCTTTTCAATATGCTATCTAGGTTGTTCATAACCTTCCTTCCAAGGAGTAAGCATCTTTTAATTTCCTGGCTGCAGTCAACATCTGCAGTGATTTTGGAGCCCAAAAAAATAAAGTCTGACACTGTTTCTACTAATTCTCCATCTATTTCCCATGAAGTGATGGGACCAGATGCCATGGTCTTCGTTTTCTGAATGTTGAGTTTTAAGCCAACTTTTTCAGTCTCCTCTTTCACCTTCATCAGGAGGCTTTTTAGTTCCTCTTCACTTTCTGCCATAAGGGTGGTGTCGTCTGCATAGCTGAGGTTACTGATATTTCTCCTGGCAATCTTGATTCCAGCTTGTGCTTCTTCCAGCCCAGCATTTCTCATGATGTACTCTGCATATAAGTTACATAAACAGGGTGACAATATACAGCCTTGACATACTCCTTTTCCTATTTGGAACCAGTCTGTTGTTCCATGTCCAGTTCTAACTGTTGCTTCCTGACCTGCATACAAATTTCTGAAAAGGCAGGTCAGGTGGTATGGTATTCCTATCTCTGTCAGAATTTCCCACAGTTTACTGTGATCCACACAGTCAAAGGCTTTATCATAGTCAATAAAGCAAAAATAGATGTTTTTCTGGAACTCTCTTGCTTTTTCGATGATCCAGTGGATTTTGGCAATTTGATCTCTGGTTCCTCTGCCTTTTCTAAAACCAGATTGAACATCTGGAAGTTCACGGTTCACATATTGCAGAAGCCTGGCTTGGAGAATTTTGAGGATTACTTTACTAGCGTGTGAGATGAGTGCAATTGTGTGGTATTTTGAGCATTCTTTGGCATTGCCTTTCTTTGGGATTGGAATAAAAACTGACCTTTTTCAGTCTTGTGGCCACTGCTGAGTTTTCCAAATTTGCTGGCATATTGAGTGCAACACTTTCACAGCATCATCTTTGAGGATTTGAAATAGCTAAACTGGAATTCCATCACCTCCACTAGCTTTGTTCATAGTGATGCTTTCTAAGGCCCACTTGACTTCACATTCTAGGATGTCTGGCTCTAGGTGAGTGATCACACCATCGTGATTATCTGGGTTGTGAAGATCTTTTTTGTTCAGTTCTTCTGTATATTCTTGCCACTTCTTAATATCTTCTGCTTCTGTTAGGTCCATACAATGTCTGTCCTTTATTGAGCCCATCTTTGCATGAAAAGTTCCCTTGGTATCTCCAATTTTCTTGAAGAGACCCGTAGTCTTTCCCATTCTGTTGTTTTCCTCTATTTCTTTGCATTGATCGCTGAGGAAGGCTTTCTTATCTCTTCTTGCTATTCTTTGGAACTCTGCATTCAGATGCTTATACCTTTCCTTTTCGCTTCTCTTCTTTTCACAGCTATTTGTAAGGCCTCCCCAGACAGCCATTTTGCTTTTTTGCATTTCTTTTCCATGGGGATGGTCTTGATCCCTGACTCCTGTACAATGTCACGAACCTCATTCCATAGTTCATCAGGCACTCTATCAGATCTAGGACATTAAATCTATTTCTCACTTCCACTGTATAATCATAAGGGATTTGATTTAGGTCATACCTGAATGGTCTAGTGGTTTTCCCTACTTTCTTCAATTTAGGTCTGAATTTGGCAATAAGGAGTTCATGATCTGAGCCACAGTCAGCTCCTCGTCTTTTTTTGTCCAAGGAAAGGAGCAGCGGCTGTGCTTTGCTGGAGCAGCCATGAAGAGATACCCCACATCCAAGGTAAGAGAAACCCAAGTAAGACGGTAGGTGTTGCAAGAGGGCATCAGAGGGCAGACACACTGAAACCATACTCACAGAAAACTAGTCAACCTAATCACACTAGGACCACAGCCTTGTCTAACTCAGTGAAACTGAGCCATGCCTGTGGGGCCACCCAAGACGGGTGAGCCATTGTGGAGCGGTCTGACAGAATGTGGTCCACTGGAGAAGGGAATGGGAAACCACTTCAGTATTCTTGCCTTGAGAACCCCATGAAAAGTATGAAAAGGCAAAATGATAGGATACTGAAAGAGGAACTCCCCAGGTCAGTAGGTGCCCAATATGCTATTGGAGATCAGTGGAGAAATAACTCCAGAAAAAAAGAAGGGATGGAGCCAAAGCAAAAACAATACCCAGCTGTGGATATGACTGGTGATAGACACAAGGTCTGATGCTGTAAAGAGCAATATTGCATAGGAACCTGGAATGTTAGGTCCATGAATCAAGGCAAATTGGAAGCGGTCAAACAAGAGATGGCAAGAGTGAATGTCGACATTCTAGGAACCAGCGAACTGAAATGGACTGGAATGGGTGAATTTAACTCAGATGACCATTATATCTACTACTGTGGGTAGGAATCCCTCAGAAGAAATGGAGTAGCCATCATGGTCAACAAAAGAGTCCAAAATGCAGTACTTGGATGCAATCTAAAAAACAACAGAATGATCTCTATTCGTTTCCAAGGCAAACCAGTCAATATCACACTAATCCAAGTCTATGCCCCAACCAGTAATGCTGAAGAAGCTAAAGTTGAACGGTTCTATGAAGACCTACAAGACCTTTTAGAACTAACACCCAAAAAAGATGTCCTTTTCATTATAGGGGACTGGAATGCAAAAGTAGGAAATCAAGAAACACCTGGAGTAACAGGCAAATTTGACCATGGAATAGGGAATGAAGCAGGGCAAAGACTAATAGAGTTTTGCCAAGAAAATGCACTGGTCATAGCAAACACCCTCTTCCAACACCACAAGAAAAGACTGTACACATGGACATCACCAAATGGTCAACATCGAAATCAGATTGATTATATTCTTTGCAGTCAAAGATGGAGAAGCTCTATACAGTCAGCAAAAACAAGACCGGGAGCTGATTCTGGCTCAGATCATGAACTCCTTATTGCCAAATTCAGAGTGAAATTGAAGAAAGTAGGGAAAACCACTAGACCATTCAGTAGGGGCCTAGAGATAGAGAAACCTAGGAACCTTCGGGAGACCAGTATAAGTTACTGATCGCTCAAGAAATGTATCAGAAGGTCGTGAAATGTATCAGGTTTGCTTAAATATAAGCAGGAGGGAGTTACGTAAGCCTGACCTCTTCAAAGATGGCCGTCTTTCCTCCTCATTCACTTTCCTTTCATTATAAAATGCAGCCCACTTAATCCTCAGGGCAGAGCCCCATTACCTGCCAGCTTGCATTTCTTACAAGTGTCCTATATTAATAAATCTATATCCTGTCTAACACTTTTTTCTAAATTCCTTCTGTGCTGAGACACAAAGAACCGGAGCATCAGTGAGTCCAGGTACTAGGTGAGTGATTCTAATTAAAAGACCATGGTTCAAGTCCCAAACAGGATTTTGGCTGGATTCAAGTCTGGGCCAGGTGGGTTTCAGTCCCAGCCATGTGGGCTTAAGTCCCAGCCTGAGGTGACTATTTTCCAACAGAGGAGGACTTCATGCCACCCTGTCCAAATTTTTCAACTTCGGCCTATTAAAATTGTTCACAGTGCGAAACTAAAGTCACTTTCTTCTGCATTTCTGTGCACCTAGTCTCCCAGTATCTTTCCCTTTGTGTGTATAAATCCAGACACTGTATGCCACGAATGCCTCCACTTTGTGTGCTTATAAAATTCAATTCGACAGTGCCTGCAGGGTTGGAATGGAAAAAAAAAAGAAAGAAAAAAAATGGTCTAAAAATTGTCTGGCTACCTTTAGAAAGGGGGCTTCTTCCTGCTTGGTTTACTGAGAGAAGTGAGAGGCAAGGAGTGAGGCCAGTTGACTGAGGTCAGCAGGGACATCCCAGGACCCACTATGTGTGGAAGAAGGGACCACATCCCCCCTCTTGCCGGAAACTCCCCCAGAACCCCGCCTACCCAGGCCCCGCCCCTGCTGTCCTCCTGGAGCCCAGATGCACATGATAGGAAGTGACGGCCCCCTATCCATGCTGCAGTGCCATGCCATCTTTGAGAAGGCTGCTGTCTTTGGGAGCTGCTGTAGCTGTGACCAGAGGGAGGAGTTCAAGGTCTCATCAGGGGTCCAAGTCGGAAGTGACATGAGCTACAAGTGCACTGGATAGTTACAAAGATATGCCCTGGCACTCCCAACACCTTTTCCATCCGAAAAGAGGGGACTTCACAGGCCGCTGGCAACCCCACACCTGCTCTACGCCCGGAGGCTCGGACCTGGCTCTTAGGTCCAATGTCCATCGGCTATGCACGTGGGTTCTTGGGACATAACGTGGGTCCAGGGGTGGTGAATCTGGGTGCAGGGTTGCTGGACCCTGGCTCTGTTCAGTAGAGGGAAGTCCAGGATTCTGTGGAGTGAAGGGGGGACCCGCGGGGGCACTGAGTGTCTCCACAGCCCAGATTGGGGGCCATGCCTAACCCCTTACCCAGCGTGACTTGGCCAGAAAGCAACCGGTCAGCATCTTGGCAGTTCTAAAGGCTTAGGGGCTCCCTGACTGCAATCACTGACATGGGACACTCGGGGAAGAGGGGACCTCGTTCCGAAGGGCTGGCAGCAGGTCAGCAGAGGGAGGATGTCAGGGCTCAGGAGGAGTCAGGGTAATGACCATCTTCCGCATCACACAGCTGACTCAGGACCCTCCCCTGAGGCCAGCACTTCCTCCCAGACAAACACGGGGACAGGGGCGGTGGTCTGTCAGGGGAGGTTGCAGCTTGGTGGTGAAGGGGCAGCCTCGAGACAGCAGAAGGCGGGTCCCAGCTCCCTTCATCGGAGTCCTGAACATTCCCTCCTCTCATCGTCTGGGGTGACAGAGAAGGTGGCAGCATCAACTTCAAAGCAAGAGAGGGAACAGGGTGGGTGGGTTTGGGGGCAGGGGGATATGAGGGAGACTTGCCCCAGTTTTCATCATGACTCTGAAATGTGAACTGAAAGGACCTGCCTCCCCTGCCAGCCCCCACAGGCCTCCCTCTAAAGCCCAGGAGGTCTGTCTGACTGTGCCCCAGCGATCATTCTCACTTCCTACTCAGACGTCTCAGGGAGGAGCTCACCAGGAGAACATAAGACTTGTGGTTCCTAGAGCACCGGCCTCAAGGACCCCTCAGAAACGGCTTTGGTTCAAGCCAGGGAGGAATCTCCTCACTGCAGTTGCTCACATCTGTTTGTCCTTCCTCTAGGTGCCCTCCTTGCCTGCCACACTGCCCGCATGCGCCTGTGATCCATAACCTGTGTCACCATGCCTCAGAGGCACAGGAAGAAGTACCATGCCCATGTGAAATGCCACCAGGTCCAGGGGGACACTCAGTGTCCCCAGGAGGCCCAGTCCAGTGCTGCTGCAGCCTCCAAAGAGGAGTGCCCCTCCTCCCTCTTGTCTGTCCCTCAGGGTTCTCCCCCAAGCTCCCCTGCTACTGGAGATCACCAGGAGCTTCAGGGAGCTATGGCCCCTAGCTCTCCTGATGCAGGGCCTTCCTGTGCAGGATCTGATGAAGGTGCCCAGGGCCCACAGGAGGAAAGTGCAGGTGCCTCCCAGAAAGCCCCTGCCACTCAGAGCCCTTGCATAGATCCTCTGACCAGGAAGGCCAGCATGCTGGCGGAGTTCCTCCTGGAGAAGTACACCAAGAAGGAGCCCATCTTGCAGCACGCCCTGCTGAAGGTCGTTGGCAGCAAGTATAGGCAGCACATCCCTGAGATCCTCAGGAGAGCCTCTAAGCACATGGAGCTGGTATTTTGCCTGGAGCTGACGGAAGTCGACCATAGCAGGAACATCTATGCCCTCATCAACAAGCTCAACCTCGGGGGCGATGAAGGTCTGAGTGATGAGGGCAATCTGCCCAAATCTGGTTTCCTCATGGTGCTCCTGGGCATTATCTTCATGAAGGGTAACCGTGCCACCAGGGAGGAGGTCTGGGAATTCCTCAGTGCATTGGGAGTCTATACTGGGAGGAGGCACTGGATCTTTGGGGAACCCAGAAGGCTCATCACCAAAGATCTGGTGCAGAAAAAGTACCTGAGGTACCGACAGGTGCCCAATGTCAGTCTTCCACACTACGAGTTCCTGTGGGGCCCGAGAGCTTGTTTGAAACCAGTAAGATGAAGGTGTTGGAGGTACTGGCGAAGATCCAAGATACCGTCTGGACTTCCTTCCCAGACCTCTATGACGACGCTCTGAGAGATCAGGCAGAGAGAGCAGGGCTGAGAGGCATGGCCAGGGCTCCAACAATGGCTGAAGCCAGTGCCCCTTCCAGGGCCAAGTCCTACAGCTCCTCCCACATCTAGGGAGGGAGGCCCAGACACTTTCTTCCCTTTTGTGTTGGAAAAGAGCTGTCAAGATCCTAAACAGTAGAGAGTACTAGGGTGGAGGGAACAAAACTTGTTCTTTACTGTTTTATGTAGTAAAGGAGTTTAAGTGCAACTCATTTTTAAAAATATGTATCATTTTTCCTTTATCCATAGGAGAAATATCTAGTGAAAGTTGATTAAATTAGATAAAGGAGATGAGGGAGGAGTATAGTATTTTCAAATGTTAATTACTTTTCATAAGTTTTCTTGTGCTTCAGAATACAAATGTATTAATCATATAAATCACATTGTTTGCAGTTTTAAAGTTTTGAAAGCCACAGGTTGGGTAAATGGAAAACACATTGAGAGTATTGAATATGTTGTTCACCATCTAAACAAGGTAAGATGACACTGGAACAGAATTTTCTCAGAAGTGTCAAGCTCCTAGATAGTGCAGGTTAGTAGGGGTCGAGCAAACCAAGTTTAGATCTCTATTTTCTTCCTGATTTAAACTAGTAACTTCTGCATATTATCTATTTCATTTTTATCAAATATTTTTACTTCTACAAGATTCCATTCCTTTAGAATACTGATTTGGTAATGATATTCCAGTTTTATTTATTGCTGTTTTAGGATTTTAAAGTTACAGTTTTGGTAGATGTAAAAGAAATCTGACATGCCTCTTGAGAAATTTGTATGCCCATCAGGAAGCAAGCGTTAGAACTGGACATGGAACAACAGACTGGTTCCAAATAGGAAAAGGAGTAGGTCAAGGCTGTATATTGTTACCCTGCTTCTTTACTTATTAACTTATATGCAGAGTACATCATGAGAAACGCTGGGCTGGAAGAAGCACAAGCTGGAATCAAGATTGCCGGGAAAAATATCAATAACCTCAGATATGCAGATGACACCACCCTAATGGCAGAAAGTGAAGAGGAACTAAAAAGCCTCTTGCTGAAGGTGAAAGAGGAGACTGAATAAGTTGGCTTAAAACTGAATATTCAGAAAACGAAGATCATGGCATCTGGTCCCAACACTTCATGGGAAATAGATGGAGAAACAGTGGAAACAGTGTCAGACTTTATTTTTCTGGGCTCCAAAATCACTGCAGATGGTGAATGCAGCCCTGAATTAAAAGACGCTTACTCTTTGGAAGAAAAGTTATGACCAACCTAGATAGCATATTGAAAAGCAGAGACATTACTTTGCCAACAAACATCCATCTATTCAAGGCTATGGTTTTTCCAGTGGTCATGTATGGATGTGAGAGTTGGACTGTGAAGAAAGATGAGCACTGAAGAACTGATGCTTTTGAACTGTGGTGTTGGAGAAGACTCTTGAGAGTCCCTAGGACTGCAAGGAGATCCAACCAGTCCATTCTGAAGGAGATCAGCCCTGAGATTTCTTTGGAAGGACTGATGCTAAAGCTGAAACTCCAGTACTTTGGCCACCTCATGCAAAGAGTTGACTCATTGGAAAAGACTCTGATGCTGGGAGGGATTGGGGGCAGGAGGAGAAAGGGACGACAGAGGATGAGATGGCTGGATGGCATCACTGACTCGATGGACATGAGTCTGAGTGAACTCCGGGAGTTGGTGATGGACAGGGAGGCCTGGCGTGCTGTGATTCATGGAGTCTCAAAGACTGGGACATGACTGAGTGACTGAACTGAACTGAAATGAACTGAAAAGAAATTCATGAACCATCTGTATTGTCTTTATGATCTGGAAGTAGGTAATATGTCGCTGAAAGAGAGATTTTCATGGTAATGTGAAATGTGACCACAGAAAGTATTGAGAAACCAAAAAGCAATTAAGCAAATATAAAGGAAAAAACTGTTAATTTGTAGCTTGCCTTATTTCCTCTAACCATTTTTTTTTTTGGTAAAAAATATATATATATATATTTTGCCTTATTTTGGCTCATTTAAGAGTATTTATTTCTTTTGTCCCAGTGCACTGCATAGTCTCTGCTATCTACTGGATAAAAATAACCTCAGATAGGAAGGGGGTATTTTGGATGTTCATAATAATCATAACTTCCGTTAAATTAAAGACCAGTGTTTCTTAATTAGTATGACTGTGCTGTATATGTAGTACATGCATTCCAGCATTCATGCAGGATAGGATTTAACAGACTCCATTTATAGATGGATAACTTGCAATTGTCTCAAGTTCACAAGACTGATAAAGTGACCTTCATCAGACAAGTCCCCTGATGTGCACTAGTCCAGAGTCCTTCCATTTCTTTGCAAGAGCAAGCACTGAGGAAATCTCTTTTCACCATGACATATTTGGTACCATAACTAGGATTGTTGCCACGGTGAACTCCAGTTGTCTTGCCCAGACTGCTGGCTGGAGACCCCTGACTTTTGCTCTATCTCTCCCATGAAAATTTGCTTGCTGTCACTCTCTGCTTTGTTCTTTTTCCATGACCTACAGGGCAAGATCTGGGTCAGCTCACTGTGTCATGGCTCCCCTCAATTAAGAGCTGCAAGGAGGACGCCCAGGCTGTGCATACCCAAAGAACACTTGGGTGGCAGCTCACACTGTCTTAGGCCTGGAAGACACAGAATTTGCAATGGTGAAGGCGCCCACTGAGGCCAAGACTTTTCTCCTCTCAGTCTTTGTCATTTTCTCTATGGCTCTACCCATTTTGAGGTGAGAAGTTTCACTGAGAAGACTGCATGATGTTCAAATTAAGACTGGACAAATAATCAGGGACTTGATTGGATGAGTTTCTTCTCTGTAAGTCCTCGAGCCCAATTCCCTCGCACACATTCTTAATCCCAGTGTGGTTCTGGGACCAGAACTGCATCAGGGGCTAAAACTGGGGGACTCTGCATCCTTCTCTAGATTTTTGGCATAACTCACCACACCCCGACCTTACACTGTGGGCAATCCCCTCCCTTCTGGGGGTCTCAAGCAGACTTTGCCTATAAAAAGGGCAACGTGTCCTGTAACTGCAAGCTGAGCCTAGGAACAGAGAACTGCAAAAACTATTGGCATGAACAACTCTGTCCAAACATCTACATTAAGAACCTTGACTGACCTCTAGCATGGCTTCTAGCAGCAACCTAAGGCCATGTTCTAGGACAACTCAGCTAACCCTGAGTTCCTGTTTAGAAAATTTCAAGGCTACAAAAGGAATCTGTTCTAGCCAACATCTGACATTAGCCCCTCATCTTCCTTTACTGAGAGTGTCTATTTAAACAAAGACCAAAAACAAAAACAAAACAAAACAAAAAACCCTCACGATTACAAGAAAAGCGTGATGGAAATAAACTAGAAATTGATAACAAAAAGACAGCAGGAAAATTAAAGATTATTTGCAGACTAAGCAGAAAACATCTAAATAACACATGGGCCAAAGAAAAAATCTAATGAGAAATTTAAAAATATTTTTACAAAATGAAAACAAAATGACAACTTATCAGAAGGTGTGTGATACAGCAAAATCAGTAAAGAGGTATACACAGCATTGAGTGCCTATAACAAAAAAGCCTACAATTAATAACTTAAGCTTCTATACTAGTAAACTTGTGAAAGAAAAGAAAAAGCAGAGGAAGAATAAATCAAAGCGGAAACCAATGACACTGAAAAAAGGAAGGCAATGCAGAAAAAAACAAAACCCAAAGAAGTTTCTTTCAAGATACAAAATAAAAAGACGATAAAATTCTCCCCAGGCTAAAGAAGAACAAAGAGAGAAAACACAAATTAAATTACTAATAGTAGAAATGAAGGAGGGGCCATTACTACTGATTCCATGGACATTAAAAGGATAATGAGTGAATATTATAAACAACTCTGTGCCTACAAAAAGGAAAGGTTCCATTGAGAAACTGCTTGAAGGTATAACTTAGCACCACTTTCACAAAGAAAAATAGATACTCTGAATTGGTCTGTATCTATTAAAGAAAATTAATCTATAACTAATAAGCTTCCAATACAGACAGTAACAGACCCAGATGTTTACACAGATTAATTCTAACAAAAATTTAAGGAAGAAATGATAACAATTCTCTACAATCTCTCCCAGAAAATAGAAGCAAAAGGAACACCTCCTAATTCCTTTTCTGTGAGGTGAGTATTGCACTCGAATATCAAAATCAGATGAAATTAAGAGAAAAAAATTGAACACAAATGCCTCTCATGAACATAAAAGCAAAATCCCCAACAAAATATAAGAAAAGAAACCTAACAATTCATAGAAGGAATTACATACTGTAGCTAAGTAGGATGCATTTTAGATGTGCAACATTTGAAAATCAGTAATCATAAATCATAATAACAATAGTCTAAGGAAGATAATCACAAGATGAGATCAACAGATGAAGGAAAAAAATCTTCTGATAAAATCCAACACCCATCCATCATAAAAATTCTCAGCAAACTAGATACAGACAGGCATTTCCTCGGCTTCATATACAACATCTGAAAACACAGGTAAAACATCATACTTTATAGTGAGAAGACAAATGCTGTCATACTAAGGTGAGGAACAAGGTGAGGATATCCCTTTTCACCATGCCTATTCAACACTGTACTGAAAGTCCTAGCCAATGCAGTGAGATAAGAGAAGGAAGCAAAAGATACAGATATTTGGAAGGGAAAAATGGAATTATAATCATCAACAACAAGAAAACTCCTGGCATTAATAAGCCAGGACTATATGTTAATAAGGTTAATATATTATCAATATATAACTACTATATAATTAGTATATTAATAAGGTTAATGCATAATAGTCAATTCTTTTCCAATAAAGAGATGGAACTTGCAAATAAAAACCTAACACCATTTATATTAGCACCAAAATATATTAGAAATCATTCTTCAAAAAATATGTATAAGATTTACATGAGTAAAACTCATAAACTGCACTGAAAAAAATTAAAGAAGATCTATATAAATAGACACGCCATGTTCATAGATAGGGAGATGCTGTATTGTTGAGATGTCACTTATTTCCAACTTAACATAGATACTTAATGCAATTCTGTTCAAAATTCCAGCAAGATAGCTTGTAGATAGCAGCCAACAACTTAAATTTTATGTCAAATATGAAATGATCCATAATACCCACTGAAGTCAATATTAAAGATCAAAGTCAGAGAATTGATATTACTGGATTTCAAAACTTGCTTTAAAGCTACAATACTCAAGACTGTATGCTATTAACAGAATAATAGATCAATGGCACAGAACAGAAAATCTAGAAACAGACACCCCAAACACTCAACCGACCTTTAACAAAGGCACAAAGGCAATTCAAGGGAAAAGGACAGTCTTTTAAACTTACAGTCCTGGGATAACTAGACATCCATATCTAAGAAAAATGAATCCACATAGAAACTTTAAACCTTTCAAAATAATTAACTCAAAGGGAATCATAGACCTAAATGAAAAACTCACAATTTAAAAGAAATTGCAGGGACATCCCTGGCAGTCCAGTGTTTAAGAATCAACACTTCCACTGCTGGGGGAAGAGGTTTGATTGCTGGTCAGGGACTAGGATTCCACATGCCATATGGAATAGGCAAGAAAATCTAGAAGATAACACGGGAGCAAAACTTAAGTTTGGTAATGAGATTTTAGGCACAACACCAAAAGCACAGTCCATGAAAGAAAATAATAAGCTGAACGTTGTTAATATTAAAAACTTCTATCTGCAAAATATACTAATAAGAGAATGAGAAAGAAAGGTCACAAAAGGGTAGTTATACATCTATTTGCAGGGCAAGAATGGAGACACAGACGTAGAGAACGGGCATGTGGACACATCGGGGGAAGCAGACAGTGAGACGAATTGAGAGAGTGGCGTGGACAAATATGCACTACCATGTGGACAACAGGCATGAGGGGGAAGTTGCTGGGTGACACAGGGAATCAGCTCTGTGACGACCTAGAGGGGTGAGGTCGGAGGTGGGAGGGAAGTTCATGAGGGAGGAGATATATGTATACTTATAGCTGCTTCATACAAGAGAACCTGACACACCATTTAATTATCTTCTAATTAAAAATAATTGTTAAAAATATATGAATTTAATAACTAGAAAAAAAATCTGGAGAAGTACATATAGCCACTAGAGTTATATACAACAATGCCAAATGAATAAAACTCAGAAGTGATGAAAAGCAAAAGATCACAGTAACAATTTGATTCTCGAATTACAAATCTTAGAAAACAGGACAGGAGATATTCAAACATGTAAGAGACTTCAAAAATCTGGAATAAAAAAAGATCATGGCAGCAAAATCATCCAGTTGGTCTGGAAGAATCAACAATTACTTACACCAAGTAACAGAAAATACACCATAAACAGAAGCACCATAGAAAAAATTTACCTACAAAGAAACTTTAGAAAAATGTATACAGTCTTCATGTAGGCAAGAAGAATTTCCTGAGAGTCTTAGGAAAAATAAGGCTTGAATAGCATGTTATGTATATTCATGAAGAACAGATATTGTAAGACTGTTAATTTTCTATAACTCTTTTACAGATTTAGTAGCACATTCAGGGTAGCTGAGACCACAGTGAAACAGGGTCTGCTGCTGCTTTTTGTACTGAGAAGTAACCACAGAAATCTTATGGAAAGAATGAAGAAAACTATTAACAAAAGTGAAAATATAAAATTAAATAATCACTGATGGACAGTAAGTCTCAAATGAACTTACCCTATGTGTGCACAAGTAGGGGAGTACTTAAGAGACTGGCACAGATGTGCAGGCTGCAAGGGAAGCAGACAACAGGATCAGCTGCAAAAGGCTTTAAACTTGAGCCCTGGATTCTTCCACTCTGCCCTGGGATCAGGAATCTCCACTGCTTCACTGAAGGAATCTGAGGCAGCATCTCCAAGGCCCCATGCCAGGACCATGGGGCACCAAAGTTTGGCTTGGATGTGGCAGTACGGCCCAGATCATGAAATAACCAGCACAAAGTTTGTTGTGTGTGTGCTTAGTCACTCAGTTGTGTCCGACTCTTTGCGACCCCATGGACTGTAGCCCACCAGGCTCCTCTGTCCAAGGGGAAACTCCAGGAAAGACTACTAGAGTGGGTTGCTGTGCCTCCTCCAGGGGGTCTTCCCAACCCACGGATTGAACCCAGGTGTCCCACACCACAGGCAGATTCTTTACTGTCTGAGCCACCAGGGAATGCTAGTGGATGAGAACTGGCCCTTTTAAATGATCACCTTAATAGACTATCACCCAGAGACTAAAAGAGAAAAGTTAGTATCACAGTAATTGTACAAAACGACAAACATCATCTCAGAACTTTTGATCAATGACCCTGCAGTCGACTGACAGCCCACAGTGAGAACTGTCAGGCTAAGGAGCCCCTACACATTCTCTTCTGGAATTGTATAAGCATGGTTGGGGACAGGGGTGGATTTATACCAGAAAGGGAAGGATTTCCAGGCCTTGTCAGCAGTCAATATGAATGAAGTTTCTGAGTGAGATGTGAGGGGTTCCACACCACAGAAGACAGTCTCCCATCCTTCCCTCTCAGCTCATCTTACCTGTAGCAGCCATTTCCAGGAAGCCTCGGGTAGAAATGGCAAGATGAGACATATGTGCACTTCATACCAGGAGACTCGGGGGTTCACATCTTCGATATGAGGCCTTGGCCTCAGGTCAGCAGATGGGAAGAAGCCCAGCATCTACAGGGGTAAGGCAAGGCATGGAAAACGACAGAGCATCGCTTACTATAGCAAAGAGAGCCCAAGAGAGCCTTTGGTGTTGGTCTCATGGGCTCCAGGAAGGCTGTTAGGCTTGGGCTCCCCAATTCTTTGTTGGAAGTGCTGACACAAGTGAGAGGCATGGAGTGAGCCAGCTGACAGTTCAGGACAGGGACGTCCCAGGACCCCTTAAGAGTCAAGGGAAAGTCTACCTGCCAATCCTGTGAGACGTTCCCCAGAACCCGGCCTGTCCAGGTCCCGCCCCTGCTGTCCTCCTGGAGCCCAGATGCGCATGACAGGAAGTGACGTCCTCTTAAGCATGCTGGGGGAGTGACGCCATCCTTGACAGTGCCGCTATCTGTGAGAATTGCCGTTGACGGTGGCCAGAGGTAGCAGTCCCAAGTGTCATCGGGTGTCAAGATCGGAGGTGACGTGAGTTACGAGTGCAGGGACACGTCTCTGTACCCCCATTTTCTTTTCCCTCTGAAAAGAGGGGGCCGCACAGCCTCCGGCCACCCTACCCCTGCACTCAGACCAGAGGATCCAGCCTAGCTCTTAGGCCCCAAGACCATCCACTAACCCCTAGGGGGTCTCAGGAAAGAATGCCTCGGTCAGGCTCTGCTGGACCCCAGCTCCGCTCAGGAGAGGAAGAGCCACGAGCCCTGCCGAGTGAAGGAGGGACGCTTGAGGGGACTGAGGACCTCCATACAGCAGAACGGCAGCCATGTGTAACCCCCACTCACTGCAATTTGGCTGTGGATTATCCGTCTGAGGGGCTCCCTCACTGCCACCTCGGACACAGGACACTCGGAGAAGAGGGGACTTTCATCTGAGGGGCTGGCAGCTGGTCAGTAGAGTGAGGGTTCGGGAAGATTAAGAATGAGGGCCATCCTCCCTGACAAACGGGCGATTCAGGAACCTCCCCTCTGCTCAGCGCTTCCCCCCAGCCAAACATCGGGAAGGGGGATGGCGGTCTGAGAGGGGAGCTTGGAGCCTTGTTGTGAAGGGGCAGCCATGAGACAGCAAAAGGGAAGGTCCTGGGACCCTTCAGTGAGGGGCTGAGTACGCCCTCCTCTCCTCTTCTGGGGTGACAGGGCAGGGAAGGTGGCAGCGTCCATTTCAGACAGGAGAGGGAACAGGCTAGGTCTGGGAGAGGGGGAGTTGGATATGGGGGTGTCTTGCACCAGTTTTTATCCTGACTCTGAATGTCAGCTGAGAGGACCTGCCTCTCCTGCCAGCCCCCAATGGTCCCCCTTTTAACGCCCAGGCAGGACTGTCTGCTGTGCCCCAGGGCTCACTCTCCATTGCTATTCAGTGGTCTCAGGGGACAGGCTGACCAGGAGAACAGGAGCCCTGTCGGTCCTAGAGCACTGGCCTCGAGGACCCCTCAGAGGCGGCAACCATTCAAGCCAGGGAGGACTCTCCTCGCTGAAGGTTCTCACAGCATGTCCTTGTCTCTCCTCCAGGTGCCTTCCTGCCTGCTTTCCTGCCCGCACTCCCACCTGTGGTCCCTTGTCTGCTGTCACCATGCCTCGGAGGCACAAGAACAAGTCCCATGCCCGCGGGAAACGCCACCAGGTCTGGGGGGACACTCAGGAGGCCCAGGCCAGTGCTGCTGAAGCCCCAAAGGAGGAGTGCCCCTCCTCCCACTCTTCTGCCCCTCAGGGTTCTCTCCCAAGCTCCCCTGCTGCTGGCGATGGCCAGGAGCTTCAGGGAGCCATGGCTCCTAGCTCTCCTGATGCAGGACCTTCATGTGCAGGATCTGATAAAGGTGCCCAGGGCCCCGAGGAGGGAAGTGCAGGTGCCTCCCAGGCAGCCCCTGCCACTCAGAGCCCTCGAAAAGATCCTCTGGCCAGGAAGGCCAGGATACTCGTGGAGTTCCTGCTGGAGAAGTACACCAAGAAGGAGCCCATCACGCAGAACGCCCTGATGAAAATCGTCAGCAGGAAGTACAGGCAGCACTGCCCTGAGATCCTCAGTACAGTCCGTGAGCGCATGGAGCTGGTCTTTGGCCTGGAGATGAAGGAAGTCGACTCTATAGGGAACATCTACACCCTCATCAGGAAGCTCAACCTAGGGGGAAATGATTGTCCGCGTGATGAGGGGGCGCTGCCCAAGTCCCGTCTCCTCATGGTGCTCCTGAGTGTCATCTTCATGAATGGTAACCGCGCCACCAAGGAGGATATCTGGGAATTCCTCAGTATGTTGGGGGTCTATGCTGGGAGGAGGCACTGCATCTTTGGGGAGCCCAGAAGGCTCATCACCAAAGATCTGGTGCAGAAGGAGTACCTGAACTACCGCCGGGTGCCCAATAGTGATCCTCCGCGCTACGAGTTCCTGTGGGGCCTGAGAGCTTGTGTTGAGACCAGTAAGATGAAGGTACTGGAGGTTCTAGCCAAGTTCCACGGTAGGGTCCCTAGTTCCTTCCCAGACCTATATGACGAGGCTCTGAGAGATCAGGCGGAGAGAGCAGGGCTGAGAGGTGCGGCTAGGGCTCCAACCAAGGCTGAGGCCAGTGCCCCTTCCAGGGCCAAGTCCTGCAGCTCCTCCCACATCTAGGGAGGGGGGCAGGGCACTTTGTTCCCTCTGTGTTGGAAGAGAGCAGTCAAGCTCCTAAATAGTGCAGAGTAGTAGGTGTGGAGGGAACAAAACCCATATCTTCTTACAGTTTAAATGGTAAGCGAGTTTAGGTCTAGTTTGTTTTAACGAAATATATATCTGTTTTCTTGTATTCACATGAGAAATACCTAATGAATGATGATTTAAATTAGAAATGTAAAGAGGTGAAGGAGGTGTTTAGTATTTTCAAATGTTCTTACTTTTGATAAGGTTTATTGTGCTTCAGAATTCAAATGTATGAATCATATAAATCATAGTTTCCAGCTGTTTTAATGTTTTAAAAGTTTGTGTATTTGTAAAACACACTGAAAGTACTGAATATATTGTTCACAATGAAAACAAGATAACATGACATTAGAAGAGAATTTTTCTTGAAGACTAGTCAAGCTTCTAAAGAGTGCATGGTAGTGGGGGTTACATCACATTTCTTTTGATCACATTTCTCTTTCTGTTTCACATGAGTAACTTCTACATATTATTTGTTTCAGTTTTTTTTTCCAAATATTTTTACTTCTAAGAGGTTGTTTTTCCTCAGAGTATTAATTTGGTAATGATACTGCTGTTAGGTTCACTGCTGTTTTAAAAGTTTTAAAGATACAGTTTTGGTAGATATAAAAGAAATTCAGGAGCCATCTAAGTTGTCTTTATGATCTGAAAGTAGGTAACATAGCACTGCAAGAGTGATTTTCATGCTAATTTGAAAGAAGACTACAGAAACTTTTGAGAATCAAAAAGAAAATGGAGAAAACAATAGAGTAAAAAGTCTTTAAGTTGTGGTTTACCTTCTTTCTTTTAAACTTTCTTTTAGTAAAAATAAAAAATACTTTGACTTATTTAGCTCATTTAAGAATATTTGTTTCTTTTGTCCTAATTCACTGCATATTCTCTGTTCTCTCCTGGATTAAAAGTTAACTCAGCTGGGAAGGTGGTATTTGAGGGGTTCATAGTAATCATAACTTCCACTTATTACAAACCAATACTTAATCAGCATGCCACTGCTTTATATGTAGAACATGCATTCCAGCATTCATGCAGGATCAGATTTAGCAGACTCCATTTATGGATGGATAACTTGCAAATTTCTCAAGTTCATGAACTGATGAAGTGACCTTCCTAGGACTAGTCCCCCGATCTGGATTAGTGCAGAGCCCACAATGTGCCACTTCTCTCAGCCTAAGCTAGACATCATGTCTTTTCATTCATTATTCCTCTAAACACTCCAAAAAATGTGTCTGGTTGGATACATGGGGCCCTGTCCCAAGGAACTGTTTTCGAATAAAGTTTAAAAAATGCTGATAAATGAATGGTATGAAAGAAGACAAAACTACTCAGGGACAATGTGGTCATGAACACATGCAATGTCAGATACTCTGAAAAGATCAATATGCCCTCATTTATCCTTCTTGATTCTCAGGGACATAAAAGCCTTAGCTTAACCACTGTGTCCTCAGGTCAATGGATGGAAGAGTCCCAGCCTCTGATACTTATCAAGGGGAAGATTTTAGAACACTAGGGGTCCCACAAACTATATCCTGCTTCTTGCCTTGTGTGGCCATGGGGAGAGCAGTCTGTCTGAGTTGTGCCTTCCTTTCCTGCAGGGCAAGGGTGGAGGGGTTCGCAGGGAGTTGAGTGCCTTGGTATTGCAACAGCAGCTCCAATTCTGCCCAAGTAGGAGATCCTAAGAGGCCTTCATAGGATTTACAGTGAGGACACTGGGGGCTGATGAGTGGACCCCCCCCCCATAGCAAGGGGGATGGCACGGAGGAACAGGCAAGGGTAGCCAGGGAGTAGCTCTCTCACCTCCCCTTCTGTTGTCTCAAGAAGGTGAAAGCCTTGGCCACAGGCCAGCTGATTCAGCCAATAGAGAGGGTGGATTCCCATATGCTACTGGAAGTCAAGGTAAGAAACCTGATCTAAACAGGGGGAACACTGACTCCAGAAGAGAGTGGAGCCCTAGAATGTTCTCCTCCTCAGAAGGCCCCAGTAGCTTTGCACACATCTGGTTCATCCTGTCTTCCAATCCAGAACTTCCAAGAAAGTAATGCCTTTGTTCTGAGGAGCACAGCCTCAGGTGAGCAGAGGCTGCAGTCTGGGTCTGGTCAGGAGTGAGGATGAGGTCCCTGAACGGGGGGCAAGAGGACCACTCAGCCCAGAACAGGGGAGACTGTGGAGGCCCACCCCTGATGTCAGCCCTATGAGACCCAGGAGAAAGCTTTCTGGCTGAAGAGCTTCTCTTTCCGCTGGAGTGGTCTCAGGGAGGTGAGAGCCTTGGTCTACTGGGAGAACCCTCACTTCAGTACAGAGTGGAAGCTAGTGACTCCAAATTAGAATAAAGGGACTGCACCTAGAACACAGCCCTGCCCCTCTACACCTCGCACTGGCAAATTTGGTAACACAAGCATGATGCACCCCACACATTTCTTTTTAGAGCATCTCAGGAGGTGAGTTGCTGGGGCTCAGGGGTCAACCTCAGGACGAATTCCAGGTCATGTCGAGTCAAGTAGAGGACCATGAGGACTAAAGGAACCACTCACACTATACCACTTTTATAGAATCCCTCCCCTAGGGTCAGCCATGAGTGACCATAGGTTGGCAGCCTTCACATCCTCCGAGGATATCTCAGCGAATTTAAGGCTGTAGCACGAGAGGACAGGTCTCGTTAGGAGATGGGAAGTCAGTGTGACGACCTGGAGAGAGGACATTAATAGTGAAGAGAGGGAGGAAATACAGGTCTTCCTAGGAGCCTGACTGAGGACAGGTGCAGCCAGCCATCAGAAGGCCTCAATTTCCAGTCACAGCTTTCTGTCCTGAGAGACATTGGGTAGATATGGTAAGTTAGGCAACCTCTGCTTTCTTCTATTGGGTCTCAGAGTGTTGTGGGCCTTACTCTGAGGACGTGTCCTCAGGTAAATAGATAGGAGCTGCAAGACCTCCCAACAGTTCCCAGAGGACCCCTGGTCATTTCCCCAAAGGAGCTTCAGGTAACCCTTGATGTGGCAGGGAGGACAGTTCTTTCATACGTGGGTCAGCTACTCTGTGCAGACTGATTTCCCTGGGCCTTTGTCCTTCCAATCCTCCATGATAAAGGGAGTTGAAGGAAGGCTTCAAACCAAGTGGCGTGCTCCTCCCCTCAGCTCCTTGCTAGGCAAGTTTACCTTTGATGTTTCTGCACATGCACGACTGCCCCTTCCACTTGCTTGGAAGAAAATTGCTCACTAAATGCCAGACAATAGTCCAAGCTGGAGACCTTCATTAGAAGGCTCCCACCAAGAGAAATGACAGCTCTTGGCTGGGTTAGCCTTCCTCCGTATGACAGGGATAGAATAGCATAGGATACAGGTAGCTTTCCACGGTGACTCTGTGGAAAAGAATCCACCTGCAATGCAGGAGATGAAGGTTTGATGCCTGTTCTGGAACATCTCCTGGAGGAGGAAGTGGCTACCCATTCCAGTATTCCTGCCTGGAGAATCATATGGACAGAGAGCCTGGAGTGCTACAGTTCATGGGGTTGCAAAGAGTCAGAAATAAATGAGGGCTTGAGCACAGACAGACAGACAGGTAGATCTAGAAGTCTAGGAGGGGAATCAGTACAGTTCAGTTTAGTTCAGTCGCTCAGTCGTGTTCAACTCTTTGCGACCCCATGAATTGCACCACGCCAGGTCTCCCTGTCCATCACCAACTTAGAGAACCATTAGGGAACCTAATGGTTCTTAGAGAAACCTAGGAACCATTGGTAGACTGTTGTAAGTTAACACTGTTCAAGAAAGGCATCAGAATGTTGTGGAAGAAGGCAGGTTTGTTTAAATATAAAGCCATAATTCGTACATGAGATGTCACCCAGGCCTTTAGGAAAAAGAAGAATGACACCAGCCTTCTATTGATTTGAAGAAGTTGTACAGTAATCCAAGTTTGACCTCATAAGGTCAGACACTCTCCTGCTCCAAATGAATTGGGAGGGAGTGATGTAAGCCTGACCTCTATTCAAAGAGGGCAGTCTTTCCTACTCCTCCACTTTCCATTGACTATAAAATGTATTCCACTTAATCTTCCAGGCAGAGCTCCATCACCTGCCTTCTTGTATCTTTTACAAGCATCCTATATAAATAAATCTATTTCTTGCCTAACACTTTGCCTGTTGCTGAATTCCTTCTGTGCCGAGACACAAACAATGTGAGCCACAGTACATCCAGGTACCAGATAAGTGATTCTAAATAAAAGTCCATGGTTCAAGACTCAAACTGGATTTTGGGGAGGGGGGGAGGTTGGAGTCCTGGCCATGTGGATTTTAGTCCAAACCTGATGTGATAGGTTTCAGGTAGAGATCATCTCCATGCCACCACATTGGAAATTTTATACTATGGTCTGTTATACTGGTTCATAGGGCTAGAATTAAAGTCACGTTCTTCTGCACCTAGACTCCCAATATCTTTGCCTTTGGGTGTCCAAATCCAGACACTGTATGCCATGAATGCCTCCACTTTGTGTTTATAAAATTCAAGCTGAGTGTGTCTACAGGATAGGTAGAGAATGGACAAAGAAAGAAAAAAATTGAGCTAAAAATTTTCTGGCTGCCTTCCGAAATATGGCTGTCCTGGTGCCTCAGAGGGTAAAGAATCTACCTGAAATGGCAGGAGACTGGGGTTCGATCCCTGGATTGGGAAGTTCCCCTGGAGAAGGGAATAGCAACCCACTCCAGTATTCCTGCCCAGAGAATACCATGGACAGGGATCCTGGAGGGCTACAGTCCATGGGGCCACAATGAGTCAGACATGACTTAGAGACTGAACAATAACAGCAATCTCCTAACACTTCTTCTACTTTACCACTTCTTGCTGCAACTAGTGAAGCCCATGTGTCCTAGAGCCTGTGCTCTGCAGTAAGAGAAGCCACCACAATGAGAAGCCAGTGCACCCCAATGAAGGGTAGCCCCTGCTCCTCGAAACTAGAGAACACACACACAGCAGAAAGAGCCAGCCCAACCAAAATGAAATACATAAATAATTTCTTAAAAAAAAATAATCAGGGAAGCCACAACAGCCCCTGGGGCGAGAACTGAACCATATTCTGCCCAGCAAGATCACAGGTGAGGGATGCCACAGCCATGTAAAGGCCATAAGGGAATTCAGTGACACCGGAAGGCCCTTATGAGCATTAGTCATTTCCTTTTCAGATGGGTAACTGTCCATTGCTGAAGACTTGCCCTTAGGATTCCAGCGAGGTCCCTTATGTCCAAGTCTTCCTTGCCTTTAGGAAAAACTCTGAACTTTGAAAGGCTTGCCAGGTAGACTCTGCTGGCTTCGCAATGCTTAATTTGTCTACAAAAGCCCTTCCCCTTCTCCTGATGATACTAACCATCAGCCAGCCCCTGAGCCCTGTTCACAGGAACTCTTTCTGGGCAAAAGAAGGAGCCTCTTGGACCACAGACCTCTCTTCATTATACTCAGCATTGAACACCACTGCTCCCACTCCCCATCACCAATGCTTTGCCCTCTAACCTGGGCTTCCAGAACTCCTTAAACACTACCCGCCTCAGGAAGTCATAGGGCCCACCAGACTTCCATAAGAATCCAAGTTCCCTACTCCATGCAGGATCTCAGTTGGATAAAACAAGATTAAGGAAAATTCTCAGATGACCCAAAAAATATCTAGACAAGTTTAGACATCTATGACTTTTGAGTTAACCCAGAAGGACATTTATATCATCCTTGCTCAGACACTCTCTCAGGCAGAAAGGACAACTATATACAGATTCTGCACTCAGCTGGGAGACAGCTATCACATGACAAACTCCCAACCATTTCCCATGGGAAAAATGGCTGTTCCCTGTTCAGAATCTAATTGGGAGTGTAATACTTGAGCCAGGTTAGCAGCCAGGGATGCTTTGTCTTCCTCTTCCCCACCTGAACACTGGTGGTCAGAGCACACCCAGAGAGGCTCCCTGTTCTGGCCAACGACCACCACTAGGTTTCCAGCCACGTCAGGACCAAGCAAGACAAAGTGCCAGCATGGGGTGGCATAGGTGACTAGACCTAAACGGTGACTACTGTAACCCAGGGTTCATGATGCCATATTTATAAACAATAGCAGTGTGGTTTCTGTCTTCCCTCCCACTCCATGGATTTTGCTTGGGTACTTATGGGTAACTGCCTGCACATTAGGAGAAAAGTTATATAACCTAAAACTGTCCATCAATTTGTCAGTCAAATGACACAGGACACACATGACCCTACCACATGGCAGGACCGCTTCTGGTTTCCAGACAGCCTGCTCTTATCCTTCTCAGGAGTATAATTTTCCTCTGCCTCATAAAACTGCTACTTAAAACTTCTCTGTTTCTCTAATGAATTCTTTCTTTTTGCTAGGACAAAAACAGGAAATCAGAATTCCACTGGTGAAAATATGGATCACATATTTATTACTGTTTTGCAGGTTCCAGTTAACATTTTTATATTTTATAATGCAAATTTAGAAACTTTTGATTGCCGTGTGATCTAGAACAAGAAAACACAGCAAAGGAAGAGGGATTTTCATGCAAATTTGAAGAGACTCTGTGCTAAAAATAACTTCAGTTCAGTTCAGTCACTCAGTCGTGTCCGATTCTTTGTGACCCCATAAATTGCAGCATGCCAGGCCTCCCTGTCCATCACCAACTTCGGAAGTTCACTCAAATTCACGTCCATTGAGTCGGTGATGCCATCCAGCCATCTCATCCTCTGTCATCCCCTTGTCCTCCTGCCTCCAATCCCTCCCAGCATCAGAGTCTTTTCCAATGAGTCAACTCTTCGCATGAGGTGGCCAAAGTACTGGAGTTTCAAATAACTTAGGTCAAGTAAAAAAGAAAAGAAAAAGTAAAGTTTGGTAAGTTTTTGGTTTTGTTAAATTCTTTTCATATTCCTTTTTAGTAAAAGTATTTCCTTAGAATATTCAAAATTGTGGTAGAAATTAAATAGTAATAAAGTAGACAACTTTATCATTGTCACTCGTATTTCCAACCACTAATTGAGCATCTACTCCTTGGAATACTCCATGGCAGAACTGGGGATGGTAATAAAAAGAAGCCTGAGCCACTGTCCATAGTACTTTAGTGTCTAGGAGTTGCTGCCATATCAAGCAGATGGTGAGATACCCTTCGAGGCCTAAACAAGTGACAAGTTGAAACAAGGGATGAGAACGAGAGGAGGTTTCAGATTAGAGCTGCTGCTGCTGCTAAGTCACTTCAGTCATGTCCGACTCTGTGTGACCCCATAGATGGCAGCCCACCAGGCTCCACCATGCCTGGGATTCTCCAGGCAAGAACACTGGAGTGGGTTGCCATTTCCTTCTCCAATGCATGAAAGTGAAAAGTGAAAGTGAAGTCGCTCAGTCGTGTCCAACTCTCAGCGACCCCATGAACTGTAGCCCACCAGGCTCCTCCGGCCATGGGATTCTCAAGGCAAGAGTACTGGAGTGGGGTGCCATTGCCTTCTCCACAGATTACAGCAGTCAAAAGTAAATTCTTTGAGGCAAGGAATGTGGGCACTTTGGAACACTGCAGTTCCCTTGAGGATGTAATATGAAGTTAGGTGGGTTGGTAGGCTAAATGAGGCTGAGTGAATTGAGGGCTGGGGGTGACCCTGAAAAGGCGGGGAGGGTTAAATTGAGAAGCTGAAGAATGGAATGGAAGATTACCCTTGATTTTTACTTTGAGACTGTGGGTAAAACAGAGAGAATCTCCACCTGGGATAGGAATAAAATCGTTCTGTGCTCCTGCCCCAGTATAGGGAAACACAGTGCACAAACTGGGGATTTAACCCCACTGCCTCCAGGGTGTTTGCCGGAAAGAAGGATGGTATTTCCTTGAACTGAGATATCTAATACCCACTGTCACAGCACTCTCCACACTGGGGTCAGAGGCCACTACGTTAAAGAAGTGCCCTACTGCCTATTTCAAGCACAATTTGGGAAACTACAAATGAAGGCTACACTTTTGGTGTTGATGAAATTAATGAAAATAGGGGGTGGCGGTATGGATGAAAAGGCAGCTGGGAGGGAAGACCTTTGTCCTTGACACAAATTCTAGAAGTTCTGAGTAGCATCCAAGCAGGGGAGATTCCTCTACATTCAAATGACATATATACAAATGGGGAAATTTTATATAGTTTTAGTGTCTAAGCAGAACTTTAGTCATTCCAAAATTCCCACATATTTCTGATATCTCACACAAGTAAAAGAAAAAACAAACAAACAAAAAAAAAAACAATTCACAAACAGTTGATACTATGGTCTGTGGTCATAATTATCAGAGAAATAAACCTCATTCTTTGAAATCCATTATTGCAAGAGCTTCATAAATATCACATATGTTACAATAGTCCTACAAAATAGGGTTTAGAAGACTCACTTTGCAAATTATTAATTTGGTAATATTCTCAAGTTCACAAGACTTGTGATAGAGCTGGAAATAGACCTTTGGTCTGCATCTATATAGAGGCCACACTGTTCCACTCCTCCCAGCCTGAGGCAGACCTAGTGTCCTCCAGTTCTCCTGTCCTCTCATTACTCCAAACTGTATTTCAGAGGCTTCTGTTTCAAGATGGCGGAGTAGGAGGATGTCTGTTCATCTCCTCCTGCACCATAACTGCAACTGGCTGTTGAACAACTATCAACAGGAGGACGCTGGAACACACCAAAAATGATACCCCACGTTCAAAGAAAAAGTGGAAGTCGCAACAACATAATAGGAGGGGTACAATCACAATGAATTCAAATCCCATACCCTCTGAGTAGGTAACTGGAGAACAAAAATACCAAAGAAGATCTCCCACGATTGTGAAAGCTCTGCACCTCACATCAAACAACCCAGCCTGCGGTTCTGACAAAGGGACTTGGAATTCCCTAGTCATCTGACCTTGAAGGGCAGTGGGATTTGACTATAGGACTGCCAGACAAGTAGGGGAAACAGACACACCACTCTTGAGAGGGCACAAACAAAGTCTCACATGCACCAAGACCCAGAGAAAAGGAGCATTTACACCACAGGAGACTGAATCAGACCTACCTCCAAGTGTTCAACAGTCTCCTGTGGAGGCATGGGTCAGCTGGGGCTCACCACAGGGATGGGGGCACTGGCAGAAGCAGTCCTAGAGGTCCTCCTTGGTGTAAGCCTTCTTACAGGTCGGCATTAACTCTGCCATAGAGACCACAGATCCATAATTCAAAAAGAGACAAGCACTCTAGTGTTCACTGCAGGACTGTTTACAACAACCAGCACATGGAAGAGACGTAGATGTACATCGACAGATGCAAGTATAAAGAAGCTGTGGAAGGCACATGCGATGGAATATTGTTTTTGTTATTTTGTCGCTAAGTTGTATGTGATTCTTCTCAGACCCCAAGGACTGTAGCTCACTAGAATCCTCTGTCCTTGGGATTTCCCGGGTAAAAATACTGGGGTGTGTTGCCACTTACTTCTTCAGGGTATCTTCGTGACCCAGAGATTGAATCCACGGCTTCTCCAACGGCAGGCAGATTTTTTACCATTGACCCACCAGGGTAGCCCAGTGGAATATTACTCAGCCATGAAAACGAACAAAATTGTGTCACTGTTAGAGAGCTGGATGGACCTAGAGAGGGTCATACAGAGAAGGGAGTCAGAAAGAGAAAAACAAAGATTGAATATGCATGTATATATGTGGGATGGAGAAGAATGGCACAGGTGACCCTATTTCAAAGCAGAAATGAAAACAGTGATATAGAGACCAAATGTATGGTACCAAGGGGGAAAGAGTTAGGGTGGGAGGAATTAGAATATTGGGATTGACACATACACACTAATGATACTATGTATAAAATAGACAACTGTTGGGAATATACTGTATAGCACAGGGAAGTCTCCTTAATTCACTGGGATATCCTCAATGCGAGGGAAATCCAATGTGAGGATATATGTATATGTATGTCTGATTATTTTAAGTGTGGAACAGAAGCTAACACAACATTGTAAAGCAACATACTGCAAGAAATATTTGCTGCCATTGACTCTAAACAGTGACTGTAAATGTACTTTTATTTAAACATTCCTTGATGTTCCAAAGAACAATGCAAAGTAAATGAGATTTTTCCTCCATAGGCTGTTATTTCACACAGTGTTTTTATATGTTAACATGTATCTTTCAAAATGTACATGTCATACAAAGGAAACTAGGATTAATAACTTTTTAAATTTCTCTTCTTTACTGTACTTGTTTTTACTTTCCTAGTTAGTATGGGGGAGCAAAACATGCCATCTCAAAATGTCTCTTTTGATACACAGATTATTCTAACTGAAAACAATCAAGGCCAAAAAACTCAGAAAGGAACTTGACCTCTGGCCTAACTGTTTGAAAGAACTTAGACAAAGGTCCTGTTCCCTGAAGAGAACTATGACCAGAGATAGCTGCCAAGATTATGGGCAAGGTGTGGTGGCGAAATCTTGGCAGGGCCTAAAGATGAGAGTCCACTCTGTGGCCCGGGGTCTCTGCCCGGCACAGAAAACATATGTTTACCAACATTCCCTTTCCCATTTCCATGTGAACTGCCTTCCTATCCTTTCAAGTCCCAAAGAACTACCATTAAAATTTTCTTTTCTCTTTGGCTCTGGGCTTTGGCCATGTTGATGAGTTATTCAGTTTTCCTGGGTCTCTCTCACAGCTATGTGTTATTATACTTATATTTTATCCTATTAATCTCTCTCACATCAATTTAATTCTTCGACAACCCACAAAAACCTAGAAGGGCAGAGGGAAGTTTCATCTTCCTCCATATTAGCTACATCTCACATATTTCTCTCTGTGTTCAAAATCTTAATGAGGTATTCAATAACAATCTAATGGCTACAAATGTCATTAATGATTTTACTCATATTGATACAATTACATATTTCTTTAGGCTTTTCTAATTTTTATTTATTTATTTACTGACCATTACCCACCCAATAGAGCAAGAGCAAGGTTTCCTCATAGCCTGTCCCTCCCATCAGCAAGCTTCCAGAAGCCACTTAAACTCATTCTTCAGAAGGCAGCCTGAAGAACTACAATACCCTATCCTCTAGAGCGAAAACCACAATCACACTGAGCTAACCTAAATGATCACGTGCATCACACCTTTGGGTAACTCAAAAGCTACAGGCCAGGCTTTGCAGGGCCACCCAAGGTGGACGGGTCATGGTGGAGAATTCTAACAAAATGCGGTCCACTGGAGAGGAGAATAGCAAACCACTTCAGTAGCCTTGCCTCGAGAACCCCGTGAACATCATGAAAAGGCAAAAAGATATGATACCAGGAGATCATACCAGGGGGAGATACCTGAGTCCCCCAGGTCAGTAGGTGTCTAATATGCTATTGGGGAAGAGCCCAGAAATAGCTCCAGAAAGAATGAAGAGACTGGGCCAAAGTCAAAATGATGCTTAGTTGTGGATGTGTCTGGTGGTAAACGTAAAGTCCGATGCTGTAAAGAACAGTAATACATAGGAACCTTGAATGTTAGGTCCATGAATCAATGGAAATTGGTCAAGCAGGAGATGGCAAGAGGGACCGTCAACATTTTAGAAATCAGACAACTAACATGGACAGGAATGGGTGAATTTAATTGAGATTACCATTGTATCTGTGGGCAAAAATCCATTAGAAGAAATGGACCAGTCTCATAGTCAAAAAGACTGCGAACTGCAGGTACTGGGTGCAGTGTGCACAAGGACAGAATGATCTTGGTTCATTTCCAAGGCAAAGCATTCAGCATCACAGTAATTCAAATCTGTGCTCCAACCACTGATGCCAAAGAAGCTAGAGTCCAGTGGTGCTATGAAGATGTACATCACAGCCTAGAACTACCATCCCCCCCAAATCTCCTCTTCATAATAGGGGACTGGAATGGAAAAGTAGGAAGTAAAGGAAGAGCTTGCAGCTGAAGATGGAGAAGCTCTAGATAGTCTGCATAAACATGACCCGGGGCTCACTCTGCCTCAGATCATATGCTCCTTACTGCAAAATACAGACTTAAGTTGGAGAAAGTAGAGAAAACCACTAGGCCATTCTGATATGACCTAAATCAAGTTCCTTATGGTTATACAGTGGAGGTGAGGAATAGTTTCAAGGGATATGATCTGGTAAGAAGACTGCCTGAAAAACTAAAGATGGAGATTCAGAACAAGGTATAGGAGGTAGTAACCAAAACCATCCACATGAAAAAGAAATGAAAAAGGCTAAATAGTTGTCTGAGGAGGCCTTACAAATACCAGAGAATGAAGGGAAGCAAAAGGCAAAGGAAAGATATAGCAATCTGAATGCGGATTTCCAAAGAACAGCAAGGAGTAATAAGAAAGAATTTTCAAGTGAGCAATGCAAAGAAATAGAGGGAAAAAATAGAATGGGAAAGACTACAGTTCTCTTCATGAAAATTAGAGATACCAAGGGAACATTTCATGCAAAGATGGGCACAATAAAAGACAGAAACTATAGGGACAGAACAGAAGCAAAAGATTTTAAGAAGAGGTGGCAAGGATATACAGAAGAACTATTCAACAAAGGTCTTTATGACCCAGATAATAGCGAGGTTGTGATCACTCACTTAGAGCCAGACATCCAGCAGTGTGAAGTCAAGTGGGCCTTAGGAAGCATTCCCAAGAACAAAGCTAGTGGAGGTGATGGAATTTCAGCTGAGCTATTTCAAACCCTAAATGATGATGTGGTTAAAGTACTGCACTCAATATGCCAGCAAATTTGGACCACTCAGCAGAGGACACAGGACTGGAAAAGGTAAACTTTCATTCCAATCCCAAAGAAGTGCAATGCCAACGAATGTTCAAACTATCATATAATTGCGCTCATTTCACATGCAAGCAAGGGATGCTCAGAATCCTTCAAGCTATGCTGCAAAAGTATCTGAAAAGAGAACTTCAATACGTACAAGCTGGATTCAAAAAAGGCAGAGGACTCAGGTATCAAATTGGTAATCTCCACTGGGTCATAGACAAAGCAAGAAAACTCCAGGAAAACTTCTACTTGTTTGACTATGCAAAAGCCTTTGCCTGTGTGTATCACAGGAAACTGCAAAATTCTTAAATGATGGGAATACCAGAACACCTTACCTGCCTTCTGAGAAACCGGTATATAGGTCAAGAAGCAACAGTTGAAGTGGACAAGGAACAACAGACAGGTTCAAAATTGGGACACGGGTACATTAAGGCTGCATATTCTCACCCTGATTATTTAAGCTATATGCACAGTACATCATGAAAATTCCCAGATGGATGAACACAAGCTGGAATCAAATTGCCGGGAGAAATATCAATACCTTCAGATATGCATATGATACCACCCTTATGGCAGAAAGTGAAGTGGAACTAAAGAGACTCTTGATGAGAGTGAAAGAAGAAAATGAAAGAGCTGGCTTAAAACTCAACATTCAAGAAACTAAGACATGGCATCTGGTCCCAACACTTCATGGCAAACAGATGAGGAAAAAGTAGAAACAATGGAAGATTTAATTTTCTTCTCCAAAATCACTGTGGATGGTGGAAGCAGCCATGACGGTGGTGGTGGTGGTTTAGTGACTAAGTCGTGTCCGACTCTTGTGACCCCATGGGCTGCAGCCTCCCAGGCTTCTCTGTCCATGAGATTCTCTAGGCATGAATACTGAAGTGGGTTGCCATTTCCTTCTCCAGGGGATCTACCTGACCCAGGAATTGACGCCACATCTCCTGCACTGCAGGCAGATTCTTTACCAACTGAGCTACGAGGGAAGCCCCAAATTAAACAATGCCATGAAATTAAAAGACGCTGTTTCCTTGCAAGAAAAGCTATGACAAACCTAGAACACATAATAAAAAGCAGAGACATCACATTGCCAAAAGAGGTGTGTCTAGTCAAAGCCATTTTTTTCCCAGGGGTCCTGTGTGGATGGGAGCACAGGACCGTAAAGAATGCTGAGTGCTGAAAAACTGATGTTGTTTAACTGTGGTGCTGGAGAAGACTCTTGAGAGTCCCCTGGACAGAAAGGAGATCAAACCAGTCATTCCTGAAGGGAATCAACGCTGAATATTCATGGGAATATCTGATGCTGAAGTTGAAGCTCCAAACTTTTGGCCACCTGTTGGAAAGAGCTGACTCATTGGTAAAGACCCTGATGTTGGGAAAGACTGAAGGGAAAAAGAAAAGGAGGCAGCAGAGGATGAGATGGTTGGATGGCATCACTGATTGGATGGACATGAGTCTGAGCCAACTCCAAGAGTTTGTGAAAAATAGGGAGCCTGGCGTGCTACGGATCATGGGGTCACAGTCAGAGATGACTGAGCAACTGAACAAAAGCAACAACACGGAACTGCAAAACAACAAAAGTAAAATATATTGTAAGCAATGGACAGTAGGTAATAACACCATATTGATATCAGTTGCTCAATTTTAACAAATGAACTTGTATCAGTTGAACCAATCCAAGATGTTAATAACAGAAGATGCTAAGTGGAGGAAGAGACTGGCTCTATAGGAACTCTGTACACTATCTGCTAAATTTTCTGTAATCCTAAATCTGTTCTTTAAAAAAATACAGAGGCTCACAAGACAAAATGTTCACCACTCATTATGAAAGAACTGCAGACCAAAGCTACAATGATGCATCACCTCACACTTGCCAGAAAAGCTATCATAAAAAAATCTAGAAACAATAAGTGATGAAGTGTCATGGAGAAAAGAGAACCCTCTTGCACTTTGAGGGGGAATGTAAATTGATATAGCCACTATGGAGAACAGTATGGAGAGTCCTTTAAAAACTAGAAATAAAACTACCCAGTGACTCAGCATTCCCACTACTGGGCATACACACTGAGAAAGCCATGCGTGAAAAGATTCACGGACCACACTGTTTATTGCAGCACTATTTACAATAGCTAGGACATGGAAGCAACCACCTGAACTTCCACTGACAGATGAATAGATACAGAAGTTGTGGTAGATATATACAATGGAATATTACTCAACCATAAAAAGTAACAAATTTAAGTCAGTGGCAGTGAGGTGGATGCCCCTAGAGTCTGTTTCACGGAGTGAAGTAAGTCAGAAAGAGAACAAAAAGTATTGCATATAACGCATTTATATGGAATCTAGAAAACAGCACTGATGAATCTATCTGCAGGGTAGGAATAGAGACATATGTAGAGAAAAAAACGTGGACACAGCAAGGGATGGAGAGAGAGGGACAAACTGAGAGTGGCTATGACATATATGCACTACCATGTGTATAAGAGAGAGCTAGTGGGGAGGTGCTCTACAACAGAGGGAGCTCAGACTGCTGTTCCATGACAACCTGGAGGACTGAGATGGGGGTGGCCTGAGGGATGCTCATGGCGGGGGATATAAGTATACTTAGAGCTGCTTCATACTGTTGTACAACAGAAACTAACACACTATAAAGCAATTCTCCTCCAATTAAAATTTTTCATAAACGCTCTACTGATTTAAAATGTAGAAACAATCTGGACAAGAACACATAGCCAGTACAGAGTTATATACAACAATGCCAAATGAATAAGAGACAGGAACAATGAAGAGCAAAAGATAAGGTAAGAATTTATCCTCGAATTAAAAATCTTAGGATACACGCACAGAAAATATTCAAACATATAAATAACTTCAGCTATCTTGGATCACCATAGCAAAATCAGGAGTCTGGCCTGGAAGAATCAACAATTACTTAGACCACGTAATAGAAAATACACCATAAATAAGAGCAACCATACCAAAAAAACGTACCTACAAAGAAACCTCAGAACAATGCATACATTCCACATAGAGGCAACAAGAAGAATTTCCTGACAGCCTTAGGACAAAGACGTCTCAAAAGAATAGCATGTTATGTGTATTCATGAGGAGCAGATATTGTAAGACTGTCCATGTTCCTTAACTCTTTACAGATCTACTCCAGTCAGACCAGCTGAGACCACAATCAAACATGGGCTGCTGTTTCCTGTACCCAGAATAAACCATGGAAAACTTACACAAGGAATAAAGACAACTATTAACAGAAGCCAAAACACAAAACTAAATAGTGCCGGAGGCAAAATAAGTCTCTAATGAAGTTGACCCTATGAGTGTCAAGGTGAGGGAGTACTCAGAGACTGACAAGGGGTGTGCAGCCTACAAGGGAAGAAGACAACACGATCAGCTGGAAAAGCCTTTAAAATGCAGCCCTTGATTCTTCCACTGTGCCCTGGGGCCATGAATCGCTAGAGCCTCACTGAAGGAATCTGAGGTAGCATCTCAGAGCTCCCATGCCAAGACCATGGGGAACCAGTCTGAGTTGGATGTGGCAGCCTGGCCCAGACGTCATGAAATAACCAGCACAAACTTTGTTAGTGGATGACAACTGGCCCTTTTAAGTGATCACCTTAATAGACTATCATGCAGGGACTAAAGGAGAAAACTTAGTACCCCAAAAATTGGACCAAAGGACAGAAATTCACCTCAGAACTTTCGAGCAATGCCCCTGCAGTTGACTAAGAGCCCACAGTGAGAACTGTCAGGCTAAGGAGCCCCTTCACTTACTCTGCTGGGATGGTGTGGGGCATGGTGGGGGACAGGGGTGGATTCATACCAGAAAGGGAAGGATTTCCAGGCCCTGCCAGCAGTCAATATGAAGATCCTGAGTGAGATGTGAGGGGTTCCACACCACAGAAGGCAGTCTCCCATCCTTCCCTCTCAGCTCATCTTACCTGCGACAGCCATTTCCTGGAAGCCTCAGGCAGAAGGGTCCAGAGGAGATGTACGTGCACTTCTCACCAGGAGTCTCGGGACTTGATGTCTTCGATGGGAGGCCTTGGCCTCAGGTCAGCAGATGGGACGTAGCCCACCACCTACAGGGGTCAAGGGAAGACACGGAGAGTGGACCGAGTATCACTCAGCCCAGAAGACAGGGCCTGAAAGTGCCCTCACTGTCACTCAGGAGCTCCAGGAAGCCTGTTCGGCCAGGCCAGAAACAATTCCTGCTGGGGTGCTGACGGAAGCTAGAGCTGGGAGGGAGGCCCGTAGACTCTGCTCGGTGCAGGGAAGGTCTCAGGATCCACGATGATTCAAGGAAAAGTGCACATGCCAATCGTCCGGGAAGCTCCCCCGGAACCCCGCCCCCCCTGGCCCCGCCTCTGCTGTCCGCCTGGAACACAGAACCACATGACAGGAAGTGACGACCAGGCACACACGCTGAGGCTGCGAAGCCATCTTTGAGAGCTGCTGCCATCTTTGAGAGCTGCTGCCGTCTTAGAGAACTGCCGTGTAGGGTGCCCAGACGGAGGACTCCCAGGTCTCAACAGGTGTCCAAGTGTGAGGTGACGTGAGTTACAAGTGTGGGACATACGTCCAGCACGCCCAAGCCTTTCCTTCTGAAAAGAGGGGGCCGGACAACCCCCGGCCACCCTGCCCCTGCTCTCCCCTGGAAGATTCGGGCCTGCACCTTGAGCCCCAAGTCCATCCACTTCACCCAGGTGGTCTCTGAGAGGAAGGTTTCAGTCCGGGGCTGCTCGTTAGAGGGAAAGCCCTGAGCCCTGTAGCTAAAGGAGGGACCGTCGCGGAGTACCGAGGGTCTCCACACCCTAGAACGGCAGCCACGCGAATCCCCCACCCCCCTGACTCGGCCTCAGAGCATCCGGGTAGGATCTGGGCAGCTCTAACGGCTGCAGGTCACCCTCATTGCGATCTCGGATGCGGGACACTGAGGGAGGAGGGCACCTCGGTCCGAGGGGTTGGTAGCTGGTCAGTACAGGGAGGATGTCAGGGCTCAGGAGGAGCCAGGGTGAGGACCATCCTCGCGGACACACGGGCGAATCAGGACCCTCCCCTGTAGTCAGTGCTTACTCCCGGCCAAACACGGGGAAGGGAGGCTGTGGTCTGAGTGGGGAGGTTAGAGCTTGCATACAGAAGGGCGGGTCCCAGGACCCTTAGGTGGGAGGCTGAGCACTCCCTCCTCTCCTTCTCCAGAGGCACAGGGAAGGTGGCAGCATCAGCCTTCAGAGCAGAACAGGAATCGGGGCGGGTGCTAGGGGGTCATTCCCCATTTTTCATCCTAACTATGAATGTGAACTTAAAGGATATGCCTCCCCTGCCAGCCCCCACAGGCTCCCCTCTAAAGCCCAGGCAGGGATGTCTGGCTGTGCCCCAGGGCTCACTCTCACTTCTTCCTCAGGGGTCTCAGGGGACAGGCTGACTAGGAGAACAGGAGACTTGTGGGTCCTAAAGCAGTGGACTCAAGGCCACCTATGAAGCAGACTTGGTTTAAACCGGGGACGACCCTCTCTAGTGTAGGTGCTAACAACATTTCTTTTTCCTTCCTCAAGGCCACTCAAAGCCTGCCTTCGTAACTGCACGCCCGCCTGCGGTCCTTGACCTGTGTCATCATGCCTCGGAAGCACAAAACCAAGCATCATGCCCATGGGAAACGCCACGAGGTCCAGGGGGACACTCAGGAGGCCCAGGCCAGTGCTGCTGCAGCCCCAGGAGAGGAGTGCCCATCCTCACCCTCTTCTGCCCCTCAGGGTTCTCCCCCGAGCTCCCCTGCTGCTGGCGATGGCCAGGAGCTTCAGGGAGCCATGGCCCCTAGCTCTCCCGTTGCAGAGGCTTCCTGTGCAGAATCTGAGGAAGGTGCCCAGAGCACCGAGGAGGAACGTGCAGATGCCGCCCGGGCAGCCCTGCTCGCTCGGAGCATTCGCAAAGATCCTCTGAATAGGAAGGCCAGCCTGGTGATGGATTTCCTGATGAAGAGGTACATCAAGAAGGAGCCCATCACACAGAATGGCATGCTGAATGTCATCGGCAGGAAGTACAAGCAGCACTTCCCTGAGATCCTGAGCAGAGCCTCTGAGCGCGTGGAGCTGGTGTTTGGCCTGGAGCTGAAGGAAGTCGACTGCAGCAGGAACATCTACACCCTCGTCAACAAGTTCAGTCTCGGGGTTGAGGAAGGTTCAAGTGATGAGGAGGAGCTGCCCAAGTCTGGTCTCCTCATGGCGCTCCTGGGCATCATCTTTATGAAGGGTAACCGGGCCACTGAGGAGGAGATCTGGGATTTCCTTAATGTGTTGGGGATCCATGCTGGGAAGCAGCACTCCATCTTTGGGGAGCCCAGAAAGCTCATCACCAAAGATCTAGTGCAAAAGAGGTACCTAATCTACCGCCGGGTGCCCAATAGTGATCCTCCGGGCTACGAGTTCCTGTGGGGCCCGAGAGCTTATGCTGAGACCACTAAGATGAAGGTGTTGGAAGTTATGGCCAAGATCCAGGATAAGGCCCCGAGTTCCTTCCCAGAACTCTATGACGAGGCTCTGAGAGATCAGGTGGAGAGAATAGTGCTGAGAGGAGTGGCCAGGGTTCCAACAATGGCTGAAATCAGTGCCCCTACCACGGCCAAGTCCTACAGCTCCTCCCACATCTAGAGAGGGGTCAGGGCACTTTGTTCCCTTTGTGTTGGAAGACAACTGTCCACCTCTTAAATAGTATGGGGTAGTAGGGGTGGGGGGAACAAAACCCATGTTCTTCACAGTTTTAAGTATTATGGGAGTTGAGGTGCAGGTTTAACAAAATATACATGTTTTCCTTTTATCCATATGAATAATATCTAGTCAAAAGTAAATGATTTAGGTAGGGAGGTAGAGGTTTTTTGTATTTTTAAATGTCACTACTCTTCATAAGGTTTATTTTGCTTCAGAATCTAGGTTTATTAATGTCATGGATGTCATGTTTACTGATGTTAGGTTTAAGACTAAGAATTCATTATTTATAAACAAGTTGAAAAGACTTCAATATTTTCCTTATGGTCCAGAACAAGGTAACATAACATTGGAATAGAATTTTACTTGGAAATGTGTCTAAGAACCCTAGAGATAAGTATTTGGGATTACAAAGCTTTCAGAGTAAATGCTGGCTTATTCTTTGTCTTCTTATCTGTCCTCTTTCCTTGTAAAAGTTAATAACATGGACTTAGATTTGTTTAGCTTATTCACACTGTATGACACTTAAATCATAATAAAACAGAGTCTTTGCTCATTATTTCCTTTTTCTCCCAAATTAATTGACCATCTTCTGTTTAGAAGGCTTTCTTATAGTACTGGGTTGGTAAGAAAATGAAGCCCAAGCCACTGCCCATGGAATTTTGAGTCTAGCAGCAGGTACCATATAAGGAAGGTGGGGAGCTAACTCTCTAAGGAATAAACAAATGATAAATTTAAATGGGGGAGGTGTGGAAGAGGAGGTTCCAGATGAGAGCAAGCAAGTCGAAGTTACCTGATTAAGGCCACACTGGGTCTTGGGAAATGTCTTAATTCCTCGGTGGGAGGTCATTTTCAGTCCAGATGCATGATGGGCTAGGTGAAGCTGTGGGAGTGATGCCAGACACTCATATGATGGTTCTCAGAGGTGAGGCTGTAAACCTGGAATGTATCTAAACCATATATTCACCATTATTGGGGGATATCTGAAAACCATAGGGAATGGAAGGGGCCCTGTGTACTTGAGCCAGGGCAAGTGAACACTCAAAATACACATTTTCATCAAAAGCTGTCCAGAGAGTTTCTGAGAACTAAGGGTGACACCCATTGAAGCGAGATGCCAAGACGTCACTGGACTGTCTCTCTTTTTCTGGGATGGGAGCACCAGAACTTGCTTTGTTAAACAGGCAGTTTAATTAGGTTATGTTTAGTGTAATTTGGCAAACTTTAAGGGAGGGCTCAATTTTTACTGTCAGTGGGATTAGATTAGGGGTGGTTTGGACAAAAAAAAAGCACCTGAGAGGGAAGTTGCTGGTCCTTGAGACAAATGAACTTGTCCTTGCATCCATGTGGAGAAGATAACCCCCAACACCTATTAAAACAGGTGCTCAAATAGGGAAATACTACTTAGTTTTACTTGCTTGGGAGCATTAGTCGTGATGTGGATTTGATTATTGTTTGGAGTTGCATATTCTCTAGTGTAACTTTGAAATTAAATTATGTGATGGAACTTTGTTACCATTCGGGGTCAAAATCACCTTCGTAATAACTGCCATTCATTCAAATTACCAAAGCTTGCCTCATACTCTGCCAGGTGATTTACATACATCACACATGTCTGTGGTCCTACACTATAGACTCTTTCAAACACAATTTGCAGATAAATAAGCTGGAATAAAGAAGCTCAAACTCAACGCTCATAAATGATAGGACCTGGACTGAACCCTGGCAACTGAATTCCTCCAGAGCCCATACTGTGCCACTCCTCCAGGATGAGGCTAACCTTGGGTCACTTCCTCTTTCTGAACATTAGTCCAAAAGGTATTTCACATGTTAAATAGCAGAATTTCATACCCCAAACACGGATTTGGAATAAAAAGCCCCAGAAATAAGTAACAAAAAATGAAAATAAAAGTCAAGTACGAATAAGGAAGGAGACAGCATTCAGTGACAATTTATCTACAAAGGAAATGTCAGTAAACTGCAATAGATCAGGGATGCAGAAAATCATTTAATTCAGCCCCTTCCTTTCAGTGAGTAAATCTGTTAAGAGTGAAGGTTCTACAAGAGGCTGTGTCTGGTCGGTAAAGAGAAGGAAGAGATCAGCTTGTTTTCTCTGCTAGCACACCACCTGTGCTGGGGCCCCTCCCGGACTGCAGCTTCCCCATCACTCCTGGGACTCAGCCCATTCTCTGTGAGATTTGTTGCAGGCAGACTTAAGACTTTTCAAAGATGTGGCATTTCCCAAGAAGGCTTTCATAGAAGAGACAGGAGTCAAGGTAAAGACAGATGAATGAGGAACTGAAGTCACAGAGAGACTGGCCTGTGTCTGCTCTCAGAAGGCCCAGACAGGGCTGCCAGGCTGCGCATTCCCTCACTTCTTTTCAGGGCTTGCAAGGACATGGTCTTTGGTCTACATGGGTCATCTAAGGTTGAAAGAAAGAGGAAATCCAGAGTCCCCCAGGAGTCAAGGTGAGGCACCTGAGTGAGGGCATACCCTTACACTGAACACAGAGGGCCCCAAGAAGCCTGAATCCTGATGTGGTCCCTGAAGGCACAGGTAGGAGTAGCCTCATGTGGCATTCCCAGACTTTCCCTCTCTGGCACCACAGGGAGTGAGGACCTTAGTCTGAGGAGAGCTCCCTTATGTAAACAGAGAAATGAACCCCAAATGCTCCCAGGAGTCCAGCTTTGGACTTACACAACTCCCTGACCTCAGGACTCTGAGGAAACCACACAGAACCCTGCCCTTCCTGGCATCCCTGGGATGCCTGCTCATTGTTGACATGACATGCCCATTTCCCTCTATGATGTCACAAGAGGGGTTGGGACATGGTCCAAGGGGTATAGCCTAGGGCCAGCAGTGGGATTATTTCCAGGTTTTCCAGAAACCAACTGAATACCCTGAAGACAAAGGGAACCACACATCCCATAACCATATGATTCATCTCATCCTCTGCACCTCAGAAGACGAAGGACGGGTGAGGACGGATGAGGAGAATCTTACTTTCTCCTAGGGGTCTCACAGAGATGCTTGCCCTACTATAAGAAAGAATAGTAGTAGAAGTGGTGGTCCTAAGTGGAAGGAAGGGTAGAATTTCAGGCCACAACATAGGTCAAAGCAAGGACTGAGGGATCATCTACCAATAAAAAGAAGTGATAATGAATCCAGCCCTGTTCCTTGTAGCCCTTGAAGAACCAGGGCAGAGCTATCAAGCTGAAGTTCCACCAACATTTATTTATATCAGGTGTGTAGGAAGTGAAACCCTTAGTATGACAGTGCAAATAGTATTCCAAGAAAGGGATGGGGACACCAGGCCCTATGGGGAAGTAAAGAAAGCACTCTTAATTCATGTTGAGGACTCCTGAGGCCAGGAGAGAAAACTTCGCAATGAGCACTCAGTACTGGGTGATAACTACTAACTGGGGTGATAAGCTGAGGACATCTTCACCTCTCAGAAATCCCAGGGAAATTTGTGACGACAACTACAGAACAGCAGAGGAAATGGGTCCTATGACTGGCCACTAGTTGGGTGGTGGTCTTGAATGTGAAATAACAGATGTGACTGTGTAGGAGACTACCAGCCCCTTCTGTCACCCCAGCGTGCCTGAGGCAGGGGTAGCAGGATGAAGCCCAAAGTTCACTCTAATTTCCTTTAATATGTTTCCCAAAAGACAGCTGATTAGGAGAATAGGAACCCTGGGGGTTTTCAGAACAGTGCCCTCAAGAAAACCACAAATGTAGCCTTCCTGATAACCAAACTGGTATTTCCCTGCTGTGGCTGCACATTCAACCTTCGTCTTCCTGTGTGCCCTTATCACCTGCCCTCCTACTCACGCTTCTAATCATTGTCCCCCAGCGCAGGCATCATGCCTCGGGCTCAGAATCATAAGCTCTGCATCTGTGAGAAATGCCACCAGGCCCGATATGAGCTCCAAGGTCACAGGGGAGTTCAGCCTGCTGGAATAATGGAAGCGCTTCCCTCTACCTCTTCTCTTTTAGAAGATAATTCACAGAGCTCCTCAGCTACTGGGTCAAATAGCACTTCCCAGGGGTCTTCAGAAGCCCCATCTACTACCAGCACTTTTTCAACTACTTCTGACACAACATCTGATGAAGAAGATACCAGTCAAGATGAGGAAGATTCAGGTTCCTCCGATATCTCATCTTCTACCTACAGTGATACTCTGAACAGCATGACAAGTTTGTTGGAACAGTTCCTTCTGCATAAATATAAAATGAAGCAGCCCATCATGAAGGAAAACATGCTGAAGATTATCCACCCAAGATACCATGACCGATTTGCCGAGATTCTCAAGAGAGCCGCTGAACACATCGAGGCTGTCTCTGCAGTTGACTTGAAGGAAGCTGATTCAACCATCCACTCCTATGACCTTGTCAGCAAACTGTACTTGCCCAACAATGGGAGGGTGTGGGATGGTAGGGGCTTACCTGAGACCGGTCTCTTGATGACAGTTCTGGGTGTGATCTTCGTGAAGGGCCACTGTGCCGCTGAGGAAGACATCTGGAAATTCTTGAATATGATGCGAGTATATGCTGGGAGAAAACACTTCATCTACGGAGAGCCCAGGAAGCTCATCACCAAAGACTTTGTGACGATGAAGTACCTGGAGTACCGCCAGGTTGCCGATGGAGATCCTCCACGTTACGAGTTCCTGTGGGCCCACGAGCCCATGCTGAAACCAGCAAAATGAAAGTCTTGGAATTTTTGGCAAAAGTCAATGATATGGTCCCCAGTGCCTTCTCATCACAATATGAAGAAGCTTTGCGAGATGAGGAGGAGAGAGCTCGAGCCACAGGTCCACCCAGGCCTGGCACCACTGTCACTTCCAGGCATGTTCCACGGCCACGTCCAGCAGCTTCTCCCACGCCTACTGAAGACCAAGACTTTTAAAAAATCATCCAGATAAGAAAATTTGACATCAAAATAGGGACTTTTGCCGAAATGGGAAGCAATCCCACAATAATACTGCTGGGACAATGGAATGAAAAAATAAAATGAAAAAATTTCAAAACATGATCAACCTTGATTGTTCTCCATCTTTTCTGTCTTCTGTTTTGTAAAATTAAATTATTTATACCTCGATATGCTTCTCGAAAAATGCAGGAGGTATTAAACCTTAACAAGTTAGACCTCTTACTGTCTTCTTTTATTTTTTGAGCATCTGCTCTTTGAAAGGCTCTATGCTAGTTCTGGTGAGGCTAAGATCAAGACCTAGCCTATGCCCATACAACTTTAGAAACAAGGAGCTGCAATCACATAAGCAAGATCTTGAGGTAGCCTTTAGGAATGACAGGAAAGTAAAAAGACTATCCAGGAAGAAATCTCTACCTGGGCTAACGTACTGATTTGTTAGGCTTTCCACAACAAAACCCCACAGAATGAGTGGCTGAAACAATGGAATTTTATTTTCTCAGAGTTCTAGAGGCTGCAAGTCCCAGATGAGGACTGGTTTACCCTGAGGCCTCTCCCCTTGGCTGCCAGGTGGCCACCCTCTTCATTTGGCATTCCTTTTGAGTGCATATATCCCTGGTGTCTCCTTTTGTGTCTCAATTTCTTCTTATAGTCACACAGGTTATGGCCCATCCTAATGACTTCATTTTAAGTCAACCATCGCTTTAAAGACCTTATTTCTAGCTACACTTGCATTCTGAAGTACTCTGAGATATGCTTTCAATATGCATTTGTGGAGGGGACACAATTTGGCCCCTAACAGACAGAAATCTACAGTGTCTCTGCTCTTATCTCAATGCAGGAGATTCCAGTGCACAGACTGGTATTCTACGCACATCGTCTCCAGGGAGTTTCTGAGATGTAAGGGTGAACTCCCTTGAGGTGTTTGGGGAAGAAGGACATTCCTCCCTTTACCCCTTTTGAATTCTTGTGGTTAGACTACTAGTAAACTTGACACAAGACAGGGTAACAGGAGAAAAAGAGACAAATTGCAATTCATGTGCACAAGAAGTGTCATAGAAATGGGACCTAAAAAGGGGGCAAAGCAGGCAGCTTCTTTATTTTGTAGACAACCAAACAATTTGTGAAGAATCGACAGGACAAATCAACTTAGGTTTTAGGTACTCAACTAGTAAGGAATCTAAACACAATCTGTACCCACGGTAGTAAATGAAAGACTTAACAAGGTTTGTGTATACAGGCTTCTCTGCTTGAACTGCCTATTTCTGGTTAGAAGGGTTTCCCTCTGCCTCCAGATGCAGGCAGTACATCCTTCATATGAGATGCACTTCCTGCTCTCAGGGAGGCAGATATCGGGGGGTGGTGGAATGTCCCTCCTCTGTTGGCTGTTTCTTAAGTAACTTGAATTCAAAATAATCAATACGCCACTGTGGTATATGTGTGGGGCAGAGTGCCCTAAGCCTTGACAGGTCCCTCCTCTGAAACTTGCCTGCAAGTCTCACATGGTAAAAGCTGATCTGGTCACTGTGGAGAGAGAGAATGGATTAGTTTTTATACCTTAAGTTATGCATAGAGGATAATGGGGGAAGGGGTAGAGTCATGCAGCAAGCCAGGCTTTTTTCCTGTAAACTTATCATATGCAAAAGTTCAGGTGATAGACATCATCTTCTGGCCAGGAGGCCTGTTAACATTTTAAGAAACTTATCTTTCTCTAAAGGTGATTATTCCAAAGTCAGGTGCCAGCCTTCCAAAAAGCATTGGACAAAGCTGCATTTTACATTTCTATACACCCATTATATCAATCAATACACTGCCAAGGACACAGTAGGTAAGGAGTATGGAGACTTAGCAGCAAACATTGGCCCAACAAGTGAAAAACCCTTCACCAATACAATTTCTAATCAATCTTTTAACTACTCAAAGGAATCTGTGTTTAGGCAGTTTAGAACATCTCCTGCCTCTCACAGTTGGGAGGCTCTGAACAATCACATGTGGCCGGAAAAACCTATTCAGGCAGGCTAGAGGATTTCCAAAGGAGTTTGTAGGGAGTCCTTCATTTCATGGCAGCAGTTGCATCATTCTGAGAACAGGTCAGTTCATTGGAAGAGTGGTATCTCATTTCAATAGGTGGTGATGCAGGTGGGCTCCCAAAGCAAGGTCTAGGGTACAAGCGGTATCAGGTAGTTATTAATAAGAGGCATTTCTATGGAAACAAAAAAAAAAGTGGATGTTAATAATTGGAGCTGGTTATAAACCAGTTTCTGAGCCCAGGGGTAATCAGTCAAGGAGTTTTCTAGGTGTCAGGACCGAAGCAACTATTGCAGTTTGAAATGTCTCTATCACAGTTAGCAATATCTCTGGGTGATCAGGTTAACTTTCTGAGTGGCTCGTACAGCAACAGGCATGAAGTCTATTTGAACATAAGGTGTTGTGACAATTTCTCTGATCTTTGCATCAAGTCTTGTAGCTTCACGTTGCAGGACTTCAGGAAAATGGCAATGTTAGTTCTCAGTGATTCAAGTCAAAAGAAGGGGAGAGTGAGCGGATCAAGATGGCAGAGGTGTATCGCTTGGAGCTCACCATCTTCCCACAGACACATGAAAAGGATGGGAGAATTGGGAATTTTAGTAGGAAAGTTGCAGCTAGATATGGGTGGACACTAGAAAAATTCAGGATCCAACCCAGTTTGCAGGTAAATAATAAAACTTCAAGGAAACGTAATACCACTAGAACTAGAACCTAATACCCACACAAGTGTAGTACACTTTTTATTGAACCATTTTTTTTTTCTGTCTAGCATCTCCCTCATTTCTACTGAAGACAGGAAAGCTAAGACCTAATTTTTTGCAAAGGAAGTCTAAATTCAATAAACTTGGCCTGATTATTTATCTAAGTACAGTAAGAATAACAATTTGCAAATAGGCGCTTTCAAATCAGCTTTGCTGGAACGGTTCATAAGGAGTCTCCAGAATGAAATTTTCATAGCCTCTTGAGGCTAAGAAGCCATAGCAAAGACTTGTTGTCAATCCTAGAGATCTGGATGAATTCCACTCTTCCTGAAGTCCCCAAAACATCCTAAAGTTCCTGTGCCTGCCAGAAGTGATCTTCCTTACTCACCTGGTAAGGCTGATGGGAATTCTGTCAGCAAGGTCCCAGGCTGTTTTTCGAATGGGTTTTTATGGCTCTCTATGGTTAACCTTGGCTTCCTCAAGTTATCTGGTCATATCCAAGGCTACCTGTGTCTGTCAAATATGACAGTCCAGTCAAAGTCTCGGTAGTGTAATCACTGTTTCCACTTGTGTCCCGCTATAAGAACAGATTCTCACTGAACTAGGAAAAATAACAAATTTCCTAAGAAAATAAGAACACTGAGAGTTTCTGATTTCTGGAGTGATACAGTAGGGAGAGAAAAATTAATGTTTCAATTCTAATGACAAAGGTACCATTTATCAAATTGCTGTGTTAAGAAATGTCCTTATATCTAGAAAATGAAAGATTTTTAAAAGAGAGTAATCTTTCAAAAAAAATCAGGAAAATTATCATCACATTTGTAATTCATTAAGCCCCATGTTCCTAATTCTTATATTGCCAAGGTCCAGTTTTTGTATTGTTTCTGTCAATCCTCCCTGAAGTTTGTGGCTCATAGGGACAATGATAATTTCAAGACGCCTGCAAGGTTTTGGTTAACGCTCGTATAATTTGCCCAGGGAAATCTGTGCCTGGATCACACTTGATAAACCAAACAGAGAACACATTTTCTCACACTTTCTTGGCTACCGTAAGGGAATCAGCCTTGCAGCAAGGGAAGGCTTCATCTCATCCAGAAAATATGGGAATGACAAGAATATTTTGATGACTCATCTGTTCTGTTCAGTCTCTCGGTCATGTCTGACTCTTTGCAACCCCATGAACTGCAGCACGCCAGGCTTCCCTGTGCATCACCTATTCCCAGAGCTTGCTCAAACTCATGTCCATTGAGTAGGTGAAGCCAATCATTTCATCCTCTGTTGTCCCCTGCTCTTCCTGCCTTCAATCTTTCCTAGCATTGGTGTCTTTTCCAATGAGTCAGTTCTTCACATTAGATCGCCAAAATACTGGAGCTTCAGCCTCAGCATCAGTCCTTCCAATGAATATTCAGGTGTGATATGCTTTAGAATTGACTGGTTAGATCTCCTTGCAGTCCAAGGGACTCTCACGAATCTTGCCCAGGAGGAACAAGATGGCAAGAGGAGTTGGTGGATGTGGAATACATCTCTCTCCAGGGATACATCAGGAATACACTTTCAGACACAGAAGTGCATGCAGAATACCAGCTGAGAGTGGACAGGAGTACATGACCAGCAGAAAAGAATGTATAGATGCACACAAAAGTCAAGGTCAAGCCCTGAGCCTTTAGAGTGGGTCCACTGGCTCCAAGATCCTAGACTACCAGAGAACTAACCCTAGGATATCAAATAGTGAGAACTGACACAAAGGAAACCACAGGAATACAAGACCCGCATCACCAAACCACTGATAGCACCCTGTGCAGGACGCCTCATCTAAACCACAAAGGAAACAAAAATACAAACCGGATCATCTGCAGACAGGATGACCACCTTACTCAGCCTCGTCCATCAGAGGAAAAAGCAAACAAACAAACATAAAACTCAGCACAAATCTCACCCTATAAGAAGCTTACACAAACCACTGGACCAACCATTAGAGGGCAGAATCAAAAAGGAAGAACGAACCTTGAAGCCTGGGAAAAGGAGACCTCAAACATGATAATTAAAATAATAATCATAATAATAATGAAAAAGGAAAAGAAATATGACACAAATGAAGGAACAAACCAGAAACATAGAAGTCCAAATCAATGAAGAGGAAACAGGCAAACTACCTGAAAATGAATTCATTGCTAAAGGGAAGGCAGTGATACTGATACTTTGGAAACTGTCTGGCAAATTCTTTTAAGCTAAATATAGTCTTATCATATGATCTAACAATGAACATTAAGGTATTTTCTCAAAAGAGCCAAAACTTTAAGCCCATCCAAAAACCTTCAACCAAATTTTAATGGCAGAATAAGTCATAGCTGCCGAAAACTGAAATCACCAAAGATGACCTTCAGTACACGAGTGGGTAAACAAACTATGGTAAGCTACATGGAATGCTATTCAGTCCTGGAAGAAAACATTTCAAACCATAACAAGTTATACAGAAAATTCAAACTATATTGATTAGCAGAAGCAGCCAGTATAAAAAGCCTACATACTGTATGAGTCCATCAGTGTTACAGTCTGGAAAATTCATATCTTCAGAAAGAGTAAAACGTTGAGTAGTTGTCAGGAGTTCCAAGTGAGGTTTTGAGGGATGAACAGATGGAGCATGGGAGATCCATAGGGCGTTCACACTCCTCAGCACGACACCGTGTTGGCTGAGTTGATCCTATCATGCATCTCTCAAACAATAAAGAATTGTAAAACACAAAAAGTAAAATGTATTGTAAACAATGGACAATAGTTAATAATAACATATTGACATTAGTTGATCAACTGTAAAAAAAGAACTTGTATCCATTGAACCAATACAAGATGTTAATAATAGAAGATACCAAGTGGAGGAAGAGAGTGGCTGTATGGGACCTCTCTATTCTATCTGCTGAATTTTCTCCAATCCTAAATCTGTTCTTTAAAAAAGAAATACAGAGGGGCAACAAACTCATAACCACGTGAAAAGAGGAGCTACATCGCTCATCATGAGAGAAATGCACATCAAAATTACAATGAGATGTCACCTCATACAGGTCAGAATGGCCATCATCAAAAACTGTACAAGCAGTAAATGCTGGGGAGAGTTTAGAGAAAAGGTGGGGAATGGAAATTGATATAGCCAATATGTAGAACACTGGGGAGATTCCTTTAAAACTAGAATTAAAACTACCATATGACCCAGCAATAGAAAACCTGGGCATATAAACTGAGAAAAGAATCATTGAAAAGACACCTGTATCCAGTGTTCATTGCAGCACTGCTTACAATAGACAGGACGCGGAAGCAAAGCAGACTTCAACTGACCAATGACTGGATAACCAAGTTGTGGTAGCCACATACAGTGGAATATTAGCCATAAAAAGGAACTAATTTAAGTCACTTGTAGTGAGGTGGATGCACCTAGAGCCTGTTTACAGAGAGAAGTAAGTTAGAAACAGAAAAGTAACGTACATTATGCATATACATGGAAAGTACTAAAGGTACTCACGAACCTATTTGAAGAGCAGGAATAGTGACACAGATGTGGAGAATGCACCTGTGGATACAGCAAGGGAAGGCATGTGTAGGACAAATTGAGAGCGTGGCACTGACAAACATCAAGTCCTATGTGTACAAAAGATAGCTGGCGGGGAACTGCTATATAGTACAGGGAGCTCAGCCTGGTGCTGTGTGACAGCCTGGAGGGCTGAGATGAGGGGGTGGGAGGAAGTCTCATCAGGCAGGAGGAATATGTATAGGTAGAGCTGATTCATCCTGTTGTATAGCAGAAACAACACAACATTATAAAGCTAGGATCTGTCAATTAAAACAACTTTTTACAAGTCTACTAATTTAAAAACTAGGAAAAAATTTGGATAAGAACACATAGCCAGTACAGAGTTACATGCACCAATGCAAAATGAATAAAAGTGCAATAATGAAAAACAAAATATCACAGTAAGCATTTGATCCTCGAATTAAAATTCTTAGGAAACAGGCACAGAAAACACTGACACAGAAAACTAACTTCAGAAATCTGGCATAAAATGATCAACACAGCAAAATCAAGAGACTGGTCTGGAAGAATTGACAATACTCAAACCATGTAATAGAAAACACACCATAAATGAAAGCAACGATATGAAAAATGTAGTTACAAAGAAACCTTAGAAAAATGTATTCAGTCTATACAAAGGCAACAAGAAGAATTTCCTGAGCGCCTTAGGAAAAAGAAGTCTCAAACAGAATTGTATGTTATGTGTTTTCAGGAGGACAAATTTTAAGACTGTCCATTTTCCTTAAATCCTTTACAGATTTAGTACAACATCCAGAGTAGCTGAGACCACAGTCACGCGTGGGTGGCTGTTTCCTGTACGCAGAACAAACCATGGAAAACTTACACAGGGAATAAAGACAACTACTAACAAAAGCAAGAACACAAAGCTAAATAATCCCTGAGGAACAATAAGTCTCCATTGAACTTGACCCTGTGAGTGCCCAGGTGGGGGAGTACTCTGAGGCTGACACAGGTGTGCAGGCCCCAAAGGAAACAGACAACAGGATCGGCTGGAAAAGGCTTTAAACTGCAGCAGTTGATTCTTCCACTGGGCCGTGGGACCACGAACCTCTACTGCTTCACTGAAGGAACCTGAGGCAGCATCTCAGAGCCCCACGACAGGATCATGGGGCACCAAGGTTTTGGATGGACATGGCAGTATGTCCCAGAGATCATACAATAACCAGCATAAACTTTGTTAGTGGATGACAACTGGCCATTGTAAATGATGAGCTTAAGAGACCGTCACACATGGACTAAAAGAGAAAAGCTTGTATCACAGTAATTGTACAAAAGGACAGAAATTCATCTCAGGACTTTCGAGCAATGCCCCTGCAGTCGACTAAGAGCCCACAGTGAGAACCGTCAGTCTAAGGAGCCCCTTCACTTTCTCTGCTGGGATTGTGTGGGGCATGGTTGGGGACGGGGTGGTTTTATACCAGAAAGGGAAGGGTTTCCAGGCTCTGCCTGCAGTCAATATGAAGATCCTGAGTGAGTGTGAGGGGTTCCACACCACAGAAGGTATTCGCCCATCCTTCCCTCTCGCTTATCTTACCTGCAGCAGCCATTTTCAGGAAGCCTTAGGCAGAAGCGTCCAGATGAGATGCGGGTACACTTCTCACCAGGCGTCTGGGGATTTGACATCTTCCAGGTGAGGCCTTACCCTCAGGTCTGCAGACGGGACATAACATAGCATTACGGTCAGGGGGAAGACAGGGATAGAGGACAGAGAGGATCACTCAGCACACAAGGAGCCCCAGAGTGCCCTCACTGTCTGTCTCAGCAGCTCCAGAAAGGCTGTCAGGCTCGGGCTCCCAAATTCTTCCTGCTTGGTTTACTAAGAGAAGTGAGAGGCAAGGAGTGAGGCCAGTTGACTGATATCAGCAGGGACATCCCAGGACCCACTATGTGTCGAAGAAGGGACCACATTCCCCCTCTTGCCGGAAACTCCCCCAGAACCCCGCCCACCCAGGCCCCGCCCCTGCTGTCCTCCTGGAGCCCAGATGCACATGATAGGAAGTGACGGCCCCCTATTCATGCTGGGGTGCCATACCATCTCCGAGAAGGCTGCTATCTTTGAGAGCTGCTGTAGCTGTGACCAAAGGGAGGAGTCCGAGGTCTCATCAGGGGTCCAAGTCAGAGTTGACATGAGTTACAAGTGCACTGGATAGTTACAAAGATATGCCCTGGCACTCCCAACACCTTTTCCACCCGAAAAGAGGGGACTTCCCAGCCCCCCGGCAACCCCGCACCTGCTCTTCGCTGGGAGGCTCGGACCTGGCTCTTAGGTCCAATGTCCATCGGCTACGCACGTGGGTTCTCGGGACATAACCTGGGCATTATCTTCATGAAGGGTAACCGCGCCCCCGGGGAAGAGGTCTGGGAATTCCTCAGTGTGTTGGGGGTCTATCCTGGGAGGAGGCAATGGATCTTTGGGGAGCCCAGAAAGCTCATCACCAAAGATCTGGTGCAGAAGAAGTACCTGAAGTACCGACAGGTGCCCAATGGCAATCCTCCACACTACGAGTTCCTGTGGGGCCCAAGAGCTTGTTTGAAACCAGTAAGATGAAGGTGTTGGAGGTGCTGGCGAAGATCCATGATACCGTCCCGACTTCCTTCCCAGACCTCTATGACAAGGCTCTGAGAGATCAGGCGGAGAGAGCAGGGCTGAGAGGCGCGGCCAGGGCACCAACAATGGCTGAAGCCAGTGCCCCTTCCAGGGCCAAGTCCTGCAGCTCCTGCCACATCTAGGGAGGGGGGCCCCGACACTTTCTTCCCTTTTGTGTTGGAAAAGAGCTGTCAAGATCCTAAGCAGTAGAGAGTAGTAGGGTGGAGGGAACAAAACATGTATGTTCTTTACTGTTTTATGTAGTAAGGGAGTTTAAATGCAACTCATTTTTTAAAAATATATATCATTTTTCCTTTATGCATAAGAGAAATATCTAGTGAAAGTTGATTAAATTAGATTAAGGAGATGAGGGAGGAGTTTAGTATTTTCAAATGTTAATTACTTTTCATAAGGTTTATTTTGCTTCAGAATACAAATGTATTAATCATATCAATCACATTGTTTGCTGTTTTAAAGTTTTGAAAGCCACAGGTTGGGTATACGTAAAACACATTGAGCGTATTGAATATGTTGTTCACCATCTAAACAAGGTAAGATGACACTGGAACAGAGTTTTTTCAAAGAGTAGTCAAGCTCCTAGATAGTGCAGGTTAGTACGGGTTGAGCAAACCAAGTTTAGATCTCTATTTTCTTCCTGATGTAAACTAGTAACTTCTGCATATTATTTATTGCATTTTTATCAAATATTTTCACTTCTACCACATTCCTTTTCTTCAAAATATTGATTTGGTTATGATATTCCAGTTTTATTTATTGCTGTTTTAGGATTTTAAAGTTCCAGTTTTGGTAGATGTAAAAGAAACCTGACATGCCTCTTGAGAAATTTGTATGCAGGTCAGGAAGCAACAGTTAGAACTGGACATGGAACAACAGACTGTTTCCAAATAGGAAAAGGAGTACGTCAAGGCTGTATATTGTCACCCTGCTTATTTACTTATTAACTTATATGCAGAGTACATCATGAGAAATGCTGGGCTGGAAGAATCACAAGCTGGAATCAAGATTGCCGGGAGAAATATCAATAACCTCAGATATGCAGATGACACCACCCTGATGGCAGAAAGTGAAGAGGAACTAAAAAGCCTCTTGCTGAAGGTGAAAGAGGAGACTGAAACAGTTGGCTTAAAACTCAACATTCAGAAAACGAAGATCATGGCATCTGGTCCCATCACTTCATGGGAAATAGATGGGGAAACAGTGTCAGACTTTATTTTTCTGGGCTCCAAAATCACTGCAGATGGTGACTGCGGCCATGAATTAAAAGACGCTTACTCCTTGGAAGAAAAGTTATGACCAACCTAGATACCATATTGAAAAGCAGAGACATTACTTTGCCAACAAAGGTCCATCTAGTCAAGGCTATGGTTTTTCCAGTGGTCATGCATGGATGTGAGAGTTGGACTGTGAGGAAAGCAGAGCACTGAAGAATTGATGCTTTTGAACTGTGGTGTTGGAGAAGACTCTTGAGAGTCCCTTGGACTGCAAGGAGATCCAACCAGTCCATTCTGAAGGAGATCAGCCCTGGGATTTCTTTGGAAGGAATGATGCCAAAGCTGAAACTCCAGTACTTTGGCCACCTCATGCAAAGAATTAGCTCATTGGAAAAGATTCTGATGCTGGGAGGGATTGGGGGCAGGAAGAGAAGGGGACGACAGAGGATGAGATGGCTGGATGGCATCACTGACTCGATGGATGTGAGTCTGGGTGAACTCCGGGAGTTGGTGATGGAAAGGGAGGCCTGGCGTGCTGCGATTCATGGGGTCGCAAAGAGTCGGACACGACTGAGCGACTGAACTGAACTGAACTGAACTGAAAAGACATTCATGAACCATCTGTATTGTCTTTATGATCTGGAAGTAGGTAATATGTCGCTGAAAGAGAGATTTTCATGGTAATGTGAAACACGACCACAGAAAATATTGAGAAACCAAAAAGCAATTAAGCAAATATAAAGGAAAAAGCTGTTAATTTGTAGTTTGCCTTATTTCCTCTAACCATTTTTTTTGGTAAAAATAAAATATACTTCACCTTAATTTGGCTCATTTAAGAGTATTTATTTCTTTTCTCCCAGTGCACTGCATAGTCTCTGCTATCTACTGGATAAAAATAACCTCAGATAGGAAGGGGGTATTTTGGATGTTCATAATAATCATAACTTCCATTAAATTAAAGACCAGTGTTTCTTAATCAGTATGACTCTGCTTTATATGTAGTACATGCATTCCAGCATTCATGCAGGATAGGATTTAGCAGACTCCATTTATAGATGGATAACTTGCAATTGTCTCAAGTTCACAAGACTGATAAAGTGACCTTCATCAGACAAGTCCCCTGATGTGCACTAGTTCAGAGTCCTTTCCTTTCTTTGCAAGAGCAAGCACTGAAGAAATCTCTTTTCACCAGTGACATATTTGGTACCGTAACTAGGATTGCTGTCACGGTGAACTCCAGTGGTCTTGCTCAAACTGCTGGCTGGAGACCCCTGACTTTTGCTCTATCTCTCCCATGAAAATTTGCTTGCTGTCACTCTCTGCTTTGTTCTCTTTCCATGACCCACAGGGCAAGATCTGGGTCAGCTCACGCATGGCTCCCCTCAATTAAGAGCTGCAAGGAGTACGCCCAGGCTGTGCATACCCAAGGAACACTTTGGTGGCAGTTGACACTGTCTTAGGCCTGGTAGACAGAGAATTTCTAATGGTGAAGGTACCTACTGAGGCCAAGACTTTTCTCCTCTCAGTCTTTGTCATTTCCTCTATGGCTCTACCCATTTTGAGGTGAGAAGTTTCACCGAGAAGACTGCATGATGTTCAAATTAAGACCGGACAAATAATCAGGGACTTGATTGGGTGAGTTTCTTCTCTGTAAGTCCTCGAGCCCAACTCCTTCCCTACAACGTTCTTAATCCCAGTGTGGTTCCGGGACCAGAATTGCATCAGGGGCCAAAACTGGGGGACTCTGCATCCTTCTCTAGATTTTTGGCATAACTCACCACACCCTGACCTTACACTGTGGGTGATCCCCTCCCTTCTGGGGGTCTCAAGCAGACTTTACCTATAAAAAGGGCAATGTGTCCTGGAACTGCAAGCTGAGCCTAGGAACAGAGAACTGCAAAAATTATTGGGATGAACAACTCTGTCCAAACATCTACATTAGGAACCTTGACTGACCTCTAGCATGGTTTCTAGCAGCAACCTAAGGCCACGTTCTAGGACAACTCAGCTACCCCTGAGTTCCTGTTTAGAAAATTTCAAGGCTACCAAAGGAATCTGCTCCAGCCAATATCTGACATAAGCCCCTCATCTTCCTTTACTTCGAGTGTCTATTTAAAACAAAGACCAAAAAAAAAACAAAAACAAAAAACCCTCACGATTACAAGAAAAGTGTGACGGAAATAAACTAGAAATTGATAACAAAAAGACAGCAGGAAAATTAAAGATTATCTGCAGACTAAACAATAAACATCTAAATAACACATGGGCCAAAGAAAAAATCTAATGAGAAATTTTAAAATATTTTTAGAAATGAAAACAAAATTACATGTAATCAGAAGGTGTGTGATACAGCAAAATCAGTAAAGAGGTATACACAGCATTGAGTGCCTATAACAAAAAAGCCTACAATTAATAACTTAAGCTTCTATACTAGTAAACTTGTGAAAGAAAAGAAAAAGCAGAGGAAGAATAAATCAAAGCGGAAACCAATGACACTGAAAAAAGGAAGGCAATGCAGAAAAAAACAAAACCCAAAGAAGTTTCTTTCAAGATACAAAATAAAAAGAAGATAAAATTCTCCCCAGGTTAAAAAAGAACAAAGAGAGAAAACACAAATTAAATTACTAATAGTAGAAATGAAGGAGAGGCCATTACTACTGATTCCATGGACATTAAAAGGATAATGAGTGAATATTATAAACAACTCTGTGCCTACAAAAAGGAAAGGTTCCATTGAGAAACTGCTTGAAGGTATAACTTAGCACCACTGTCACAAATCAAAATAGATACTCTGAATAGGTCTGTATCTATTAAAGAAATTTAATCTATAACTAATAAGCTTCCAATACAGACAGTAACAGACCCAGATGTTTCCACTGATGAATTCTAACAAAAATTTAAGGAAGAAATGATAACAATTCTCTACAATCTCTCCAAGAAAATAGAAGCAAAAGGACTACCTCCTAATTCCTTTTCTGGAAGGTGAGTATTACACTCGAATATCAAAATCAGATGAAGAAATTCAGAGAAAAAAATTGAGCACAAATACCTCTCATGAACACAGAAGCAAAATCCCCAACCAAATATAAGAAAAGAAACCTAACAATCCATAGAAGGAATTACATACTACATCTAAGTAGGATGCATTTCAGATGTGCAACATTTGAAAATCAGCAATCATACACCATAATAACAATAGTCTAAGGAAGATAATCACAAGATCAGATCAACAGATGAAGGGAAAAAAATCATCTGATAAAATCCAACACTCATTCATCATAAAAATTCTCAGCAAACTAGATACAGACAGGCATTTCCTCAGCTTCATATGCAACATCTAAAAAGAAATACAGGTAAAACATCATATTCTATAGTGAGAAGACAGATGCTGTCACACTAAGGTGAGGAACAAGGCGAGGATATCCCTTCTCACCATGCCTATTCAACACTGTACTGAAAGTTCTAGCCAATGCAATGAGATAAGGGAAGGAAGCAAAAGATACAGATATTTGGAAGGGAAAAATGGAATTATAATCATCAACAACAAGAAAACTCCTGGCATTAATAAGCCAGGAGTGTATGTTAATAGGGCTAATATATTATCAATATATAACTACTATATAATTAATATATTAATAAGGTTAATGCATAATAGTCAATTTTTTTCCAATAAAGAGATGGAACTTGCAATTAAAAACCTAACACCATTTACATTAGCACCAAAATATATTAGAAATAATTCTTTAAAAAATATGTATAAGATTTACATGAGTAAAACTCATAAACTGCACTGAAAAAAATTAAAGAAGATCTATATAAATAGACATGCCATGTTCATAGATAGGGAGATGCTATATTGTTGAGATGTCACTTATTGCCAACTTAACCTAGATACTTAATGCAATTCTGTTTAAAATTCCAGCAAGATAGCTTGTAGATAGCAGCCAACAATTTAAATTTTATGTCAAAAATGAAATGATCCATAATACCCACTGAAGTCAATATTAAAGGTCAAAGTCAGAGAATTGATATTACTGGATTTCAAAACTTACTTTAAAGCTACAATACTCAAGACTGTATGCTATTAACAGAATAATAGACAGATCAATGGCACAGAACAGAAAATCTAGAAACAGACATCCCAAACACTCAACCGACCTTTAACAAAGGCACAAAGGTGATTCAATGGAAAAGGACAGTCTTTTAAACTTACAGCCTTGGGATAACTAGACATCCATATCTAAGAATAATGAATCCACATACAAACTCTAAACCTTTCAAAATAATTAACTCAAAGGGAATCACAGACCTAAATCAAAAACACACAATTTCAAAAAAATTGCAGGGACATCCCTGGCAGTCCAGTGTTTAAGAATCAACACTTCCACTGCTGGGGGAAGAGGTTTGATCGCTGGGCAGGGACTAGGATTCTACATGCCATATGCAATAGGCAAGAAAATCTAGAAGATAACACGGGGGCAAAACATGAGTTTGGTAATGAGATTTTAGGCACCACACCAAAAGCACAGTCCATGAAAGAAAATAATAAGCTGAACCTTGTTAATATTAAAAACTTCTATCTGCAAAATATACTAATAAGAGAATGAGAAAGAATGGTCACAAAAGGGTAGTTATAAATCTATTTGCAGGGCAAGAATGGAGACACAGACGTAGAGAACGGGCATGTGGACACATCGGGGGAAGCAGACAGTGAGACGAATTGAGAGAGTGGCGTGGACAAATATTCACTACCATGTGGACAACAGGCATGAGGGGGAAGTTGCTGGGTGACACAAGGAATCAGCTCTGTGACAACCTAGAGGGGTGAGGTCGGGGGTGGGAGGGAGCTTCATGAGGGAGGAGATATATGTATATAGCTGCTTCATACAAGAGAACCTGACACACCATTTACTTGTCTTCTAATTAAAAATAATTGTTTGAAAATCTATGAATTTCAAAACTTGAAAAAAAGTCTGGAGCCACTAGAGTTATATACAACAATGCCAAATGAATAAAAGTCAGAAGTAATGAAAAGCAAAAGATCACAGTAACAATCTGATTCTCAAATTAAAAATCTTAGAAAACAGGACAGGAAATATTCAAACATATAAGAGACTTCAAAAATCTGGAATAAAAAAAAGATCACGGCAGCAAAATCATCTAGTTGGTCTGGAAGTATCAAGAATTACTTACACCCAGTAACAGAAAATACACCATAAACAGAAGCAACCATAGAAAAAAATTTACCTACAAAGAAACTTTAGAAAAATGTATACAGTCTTCATGGAGGCAACGAGAAGAATTTCCTGAGAGTCTTAGGAAAAAGAAGGCTCAAACAGTATAGTATGTTATGTATACTCATGAGGAACAGATATTGTAAGACTGTCAATTTTATGTAACTCCTTTACAGATTTAGTACCACAATCAGAGTAGCTGAGACCACAATGAAACACGGTCTGCTGCTTTTTGTACCCAGAAATAACCACGGAAATCTTAAGGAAGGAATGAAGAAAACTATTAACAAAAGTGAAAATATAAAATTAAATAATCCCTGATGGACAGTAAGTCTCCACTGAACTTGACCCTATGTGTGCCCAGGTGGGGGAGTACTTAAAGAGACTGACACAGACGTGCAGGTTGCAAGGGAAGCAGACAACAGGATCAGCTGCAAAAGGCTTTAAACTTGAGCCCTGCATTCTTCCACTCTGCCCTGGGATCATGAATCTCCACTGCTTCACTGAAGGAATCTGAGGCAGCATCTCCGAGGCCCCATGCCAGGACCATGGGGCACCAAAGTTTGGCTTGGATGTGGCAGTATGGCCCAGATCATGAAATAACCGGCACAAAGTTTGTTGTGTGTGTGCTTAGTCACTCAGTTGTGTCTGACTCTTTGCAACCCCATGGACTGTAGCCCACCAGGCTCCTCTGTCCAAGGGCAAACTCCAGGAAAGAATACTAGAGTGGGTTGCTGTGCCCTCCTCCAGGGGGTCTTCCCAACCCACGGATTGAACCCAGGTCTCCCACACCGCAGGCGGATTCTTTACTGTCTGCACCACCAGGGAATGCTAGTGGATGAGAACTGGCCCTTTTAAATGATCACCTTAATAGACTATCACCCAGAGACTAAAAGAGAAAAGTTAGTATCACAGTAATTGTACAAAACGACAGAACTTCATCTCAGAACTTTTGAGCAATGACCCTGCAGTCGACTGACAGCCCACAGTGAGAACTGTCAGGCTAAGGAGCCTCTTCACTTACCCTTCTGGAATTGTATGAGCATGGTTGGGGACAGGGGTGGACTTATACCAGACAGGGAAGGATTTCCAGGCCCTGTCAGCAGTTAATATGAATGAAGTTTCTGAGTGAGATGTGAGGGGTTCCACACCACAGAAGACAGTCTCCCATCCTTCCCTCTCAGCTCATCTTACCTGTAGCAGCCATTTCCAGGAAGCCTCGGGTAGAAATGGCGACATGAGATAAATGTGCACTTCATACCAGGAGACTCGGGGGTTCATATCTTCATGAGGCCTTGGCCTCAGGTCAGCAGATGGGACGTAGCCCAGCATCTACAGGGGTTAAGGGAAGGCATGGAGAACGACAGAGCATCGCTTACTACAGAAGAGGGAGCCCAAGAGAGCCCCCGCTTTTGGTCTCATGGGCGCCAGGAAGGCTGTTAGGCTTGGGCTCCCCAATTCTTCCCACTGGGGGTGCTGACACAAGTGAGATGCATGGAGTGAGCCAGCTGTCAGTTCAGGACAGGGACGTCCCAGGACCCCTTAAGAGTCAAGGGAAAGTCCACCTATCAATCCTGTTAGAAGCTCCCTCGGAACCCCGCCTGTCCAGGTCCCACCCCTGCTGTCCTCCTGGAGCCTAGATGCGCATGACAGGAAGTGACGTCCTTCTAAGCATGCTGGAGGAGTGACGCCATGCTTGATAGTGCCGCTATCTCTGAGAACTGCCATTGACGGTGGCCAGAGGGAGCAGTCCCAAGTGTCATTGGGTGTCGAGATGGGAGGTGACGTGAGTTACGAATGCAGGGACACGTCTCTGTACCCCGAATCCCTTTTCCCTTTGCAAAGAGGGGGCTGCACAGCCTCCGGCCACCCTACCCCTGCGCTCAGACCAGAGCATCCAGGCTAGCTCTTAGGCCCCAAGACCATCCACTAACCCCTAGGGGGTCTCGGGAAAGAATGCTTCGGTCAGGCTCTGCTGGACCCCAGCTCTGCTCAGCAGAGGGAGAGCCACGAGCCCTGTGGAGTGAAGGAGGGACCCTCAGGGGGACTGAGGGTCTCCATACACCAGAACGGCAGCCATGTGTAACCCCCGACTCACCGCAATTTGGCTGTGGATCATCCGGGCAGCCGCCGGGCAGCTCTAAAGGCTGAGGGGCTCGCTCACTGCAACCTCGGACGTGGGAGACTCGGAGAAGAGGCAACTTTGTTCTGAGAGGCTGGCAGCTGGTTAGTAGAGGGAGGATGTCAGGGTTCGGGAAGAGTCAGGATGAGGACCATCCTCCCCGACAAACGGGCAACTCGGGATCCTCCCTTCTGGTCAGCGCTTCCTCCCGGCCAAACATTGGGAAGGGGGGCGGCGGTCTGAGAGGGGAGCTTTGAGCTTGGTTTTGAAGGGGCAGCCATGAAACACCAGAAGGGAAAGTCCTGGGACCCTTCAGTGGGGGTCTGAGTATGCCCTCCTCTCGTCTGGGGTGACTGGGAAGCTGACAGTGTCCATTTCAGACAGGAGAGGGAACAGGCTGGGTGTGGGAGAGGGGGCGTTGGATATGGGGGTGTCTCGCACCGATTTACATCCTGACTCGGAATGTCAGCTGAGAGGACCTGCCTCACCTGCCAGCCCCCACTGGTCCCCCTTTTAATGCCCAGGCAGGACTGTCTGCTGCGCCCCAGGGCTCACTCTCCATTGCTACTCAGCGGGTTCAGAAGACAGGCTGACCAGGAGAACAGGAGCCCTGTGGGTCCTAGAGCACTGGCCTCAAGGACCCCTCAGAGAGGCTTCCATTCAAGCCAGGGAGGACTCTCCTCGCTGAAGGTTCTCACAGCATGTCCTTGTCCCTCCTCCAGGTGCCTTCCTGCCTGCTTTCCTGCCCGCACTCCCACCTGTGGCCCCTTATCTGCTGTCACCATGCCTCGGAGGCACAAGAGCAAGTCCCATGCCCGCGGGAAACGCCACCAGGTCTGGGGGGACACTCAGGAGGCCCAGGCCAGTGCTGCTGAAGCCCCAAAGGAGGAGTACCCCTCCTCCCCATCTTCTGCCCCTCAAGGTTCTCTCCCGAGCTCCCCTCCTGCTGGCGATCACCAGCAGCTTCAGGGAGCCATGGTCCCTAGCTCTCCTGATGCAGGGCCTTCATGTGCAGGATCTGATGAAGGTGCCCAGGGCCCCGAGGAGGAAAGTGCAGGTGCCTCCCAGGAAGCCTCTGCCACTCAGAGCACTCGCAAAGATCCTCTGGCCAGGAAGGCCAGGATACTCATGGAGTTCCTGCTGGAGAAGTACACCAAGAAGGAGCCCATCACGCAGAGCGCCCTGATGAAAATCGTCAGCAGGAAGTACAGGCAGCACTTCTCTGAGATCCTCAGTACAGCCCGTGAGCGCGTGGAGCTGGTCTTTGGCCTGGAGATGAAGGAAGTCGACCGTAGCAGGAACATCAGCAAGCTCAACCTCAGGGCAAACGATTGTTCGAGTGATGATGGGGGGCTGCCCAAGTCCGGTCTCCTCATGGTGCTCCTGGGGGTCATCTTCATGAATGGTAACCACGCCACCGAGGAGGAGGTCTGGGAATTCCTCAGTATGTTGGGGATCTATGCTGGGAGGAGGCACTGGATCTTTGGGGAGCCCAGAAGGCTCATCACCAAAGATCTGGTGCAGAAGGAGTACCTGAACTACTGCCGGGTGCCCAGTAGTGATCCTCCATGCTACGAGTTCCTGTGGGGCCCGAGAGCTTGTGCTGAGACCAGTAAGATGAAGGTACTGGAGGTTCTAGCCAAGTTCCACGGTAGGGTCCCTAGTTCCTTCCCAGACCTATATGACGAGGCTCTGAGAGATAAGGCGGAGAGAGCAGGGCAGAGAGGTGTGGCCAGGGCTCCCACCATGGCTGAGGCCAGTGCCCCTTCCAGGGCCAAGTCCTGCAGCTCCTCCCACATCTAGAGAGGGGGGAAGGGCACTTTGTTCCCTTTGTGTTGGAAGAGAGCAGTCAAGCTGCTAAATAGTGCAAAGTAGTAGGGGTGGAGGGAACAAAACCCATATCTTGCAGTTTTAAATGGTAAGCGAGTTTAGGTCTAGTTTGTTTTAACAAAATATATATCTGTTTTCTTGTATTCATATGAGAAATACCTAATGAACGATGATTTAAATTAGAAAGGTAAAGAGGTGAAGGAGGTGTTTAGCATTTTCAAATGTTCTTACTTTTGATAAGGTTTATTGTGCTTCAGAATTCAAATGTATGAATCATATAAATCATAGTTTCCAGCTGTTTTAATGTTTTAAAAGTTTGGGTATTTATAAAACACACTGAAAATCCTGAATATATTGTTCACAATGCAAACAAGATAACATGACATTAGAGGAGAATTTTTCTTGAAGAGTAGTCAAGCTTCTAAAGAGTGCATGGTAGTGGGGGTTACATCACATTTCTTTCAATCACATTTCTCTTTCTGTTTCACACAAGTAACTTCTACATATTATTTGTTTTGTTTTGTTTCTTTCAAATATTTTTACTTCTAAGAGGTTGTTTTTCCTCACAGTATTAATTTGGTAATGATAGTGCTGTTATATTCATTGCTGTTTTAAAGGTTCAGTTTTGGTAGATGTTAAAGAAATTAAGGAGCCATCTATGTGGTCTTTATGATCTGAAAGTAGGTAACATAGCACTGCAAGAGTGATTTTCATGCTAATCTGAAGGAAGACCACAGAAACTATTCAGAATCAAAAAGAAAATGGAGAAAAGAATAGAGTAAAAAGTCTTTAAGTTGTGGTTTACCTTATTTCTTTGAGACTTTCTTTTAGTAAAAATAAAGAATACTTTGACTTATTTAGCTCATTTAAGAATATTTGTTTCTTTTCTCTTAATTCACTGCATACTCTCTGCTCTCTCCTGGATTAAAAATAAACTCAGATGGGGCAGTGGTATTTGAGGGGTTCATAGTAAGCATAACTTCCACTTATTACAAACCAATACTTAATCAGTATACCACTGCTTTATATGGGGAACATGCATTCCAGCATTCATGCAGGATCAGATTTAGCAGACTCCATTTATGGATGGATAACTTGCAAATTTCTCAAGTTCACAAACTGATGAAGTGACCTTCCTAGGACTAGTCCCCAGATCTGGATTAGTGCAGAGCCCACAATGTGCCACTTCTCTCAGCCTAAGCCAGACATCATGTCTTTTCATTCATTTTTCCTCTAAACACTCCAAAAAATGTGTCTGGTTGGATACACGGGGCCCTGTCCCAAGGAACTGTTTTCGAATAAAGTTTAAAAAATGCTGATAAATGAATGGTATGAAAGAAGACAAAACTACTCAGGGACAATGTGGTCATGAACACATGCAATGTTAGATACCCTGAAAAGATCAATATGCCCTCATTTATCCTTCCTGATTCTCGGGGACAAAAAGCCTTAGCTTAAGCGGTGTGTCCTCAGGTCAATGGATGGAAGCATCTCAGCCTCTGACAGTTATCAAGGGGAAGATTTTAGAACACTAGAGGTCCCACAAACTATATCCTGCTTCGTGCCTTGTGTGGTAATGGGGAGAGCAGTCTGTCTGAGGTGTGCCTTCTTTTCCTGCAGGGCAAGGGTGGAGGGGTTCTCAGGGAGTTGAGTGCTTTGGTCTTGGGGCAGCAGCTCCAATTCTGCCCAAGTAGAAGATCCTAAGAGGCTTTCATAGGATTTACGGTGAGGACACTGGGTGGTGATGAGTGGACCCCCCCATAGCAAGGGGGATGGCACGGAGGAACAGGGAAGGCTGGCCAGGGAGTAGCTCTCTCACCTCCCCTTCTGTTGTCTCAAGAAGGCGAAAGCTTTGGCCACAGGCCAGCTGATTCAGCCAGTAGAGAGGGTGGATTCGCATATGCTACCGGAAGTCAAGGTAAGAAACCTGATCTAAGACTAGGGGACCACTGACTCCAGAAGAAAGTGGAGCCCTAGAATGTTCTCCTCCTCAGAAGGCCCCAGTAGCTTTGCACACATCTGGTTCATCCTGTCTTCCAATCCAGAAGTTCAAAGAAAGTAACGCCTTTGTTCTGAGGAGCACAGCCTCAGGTGAGTGGAGGCTGCAGTCTGGGTCTGGTCAGGAGTGAGGATGAGGTCCCTGAACAAGGGGCAAGAGGACCACTCAGCCCAGAACAGGGGAGACTGTGGAGGCCTACCCCTGATGTCAGCCCTATGAGACCCTGGAGAAAGCTTTCTGGCTGAAGTGCTTCTCTTTCCGCTGGAGTGGTCTCAGGGAGGTGAGAGCCTTGGTCTACTGGGAGAAGCCTGACTTCAGTAAAGAGTGGAAACTAGTGACTCCACATGAGGATAAAGGGACTGCACCTATAACACAGCCCTGCCCCTCTCCACCTCGCACTGGCAAATTTGGGAATGTGGGCATGATGCACCCCACACGAGGTGAGGCGCTGGGGCTCAGGGGTCAACCTCAGGAGGAATTCCAGGTCATGCCAAGAGTCAAGTAGAAGACCATGAGGACTAAAGGAACCACTCACACTATACCACTTTTATAGAATCCCTCCCCTAGGGTCAGCCATGAGTGACCACAAGTTGGCAGCCCTCACATCCTCCGAGGTGGTCTCAGGAAATTTAAGGCTGTAGCATGAGGGGACAGGTCTCGTTAGGAGATGGGAAGTCAGTGTGAGGACCTGGAGAGAGGACAGTAATAGTGAAGAGAGGGAGGAAATACAGGTCTTCCTTGGAGCCTGACTGAGGACAGGTACAGCCAGCCATCAGAAGGCCTCAATTTCCAGTCACAGCTTTCTGTCCTGAGACACCACAGGTAAATGTGGTACGTTAGGCAACCTCTGCTTTCTTATATTGAGTCTCAGAGAGTTGTGGGCCTTACTCTGAGCACATGTCCTCAGGTAAAGAGACAGGAGCTTCAAGACCTCCCAGCAGTTCCCAGAGGACACCTGGTAATTTCCCCAGAGGAGCTTCAGGTAACCCTTGATGTGGCAGGGAAGACAGTTTTTTCATATGTGGGTCAGCTACTCTGTGCAGACTGATTTCCCTGGGCCTTTGTCCTTCCAATCTTCCATGATAAAGGGAATTGAAGGAAGGCCCGAATCCAAGTGGCGTGCCCCTCCCCTCAAGTCCTTGCTAGAAATGTTTTCCTTTAATGTTTCTGCACATGTATGACTTCCCCTTCCACCTGTTGGGAAGAAAATTGCTCACTAAATTCCAGACAAGAGTCCAAGGTGGAGACCTTCATTTAGAAGGCTCCCACCATGAGAAACGACAGCTCTGGGCTGGGGGAGCATGCCTCCATACGACAGGGATAGAATAGCATAGCATACAGGTTGCTGTCCCAGGTGACCCTGTGGAAAAGAATCCACCTGCAATGCAGGAGATGAAGTTTTGATCCCTGTTCTGGAACATCTCCTGGAGGAGGAAGTGGCTACCCATTCCAGTATTCCTGCCTGGAGAATCCCATGGACAGAGAGCCTGGAGTGTTGCAGTTCATGGGGTTGCAAAGAGTCAGACATGAATGAGGGCTTAACAACAGACAAACAGACTGGTAGATCTAGAAGTCTAGGAGGGGAATAGAGGTAGAGAAACCTAGGAACCATTGGTAGACCATTGTAAGTTAACATTGTTCAAGAAAGGTATCAGAATGCAGTGGAAAAAGGCAGGTTTGTTTAAATTTATGTTTAAATATAAAGCCATAAATAATACATGAGAGTTCCCCAGGCCTTTAGGTAAAAGAGGAATGTCACGACCCTTCTATCCATTTGCAGAAGTTCTACAATAATCCAAGTTTGACCTCATAAAGTCAGACAGTCTCCTGCTGCAAATGAATTGGGAGGGAGTGATGTAAGCCTGACCTCTACTCAAAGAAGGCAGTCTTTCCTAGTCCTCCACTTTCCATTGACTATAGAATGTATTCCACTTTATCCTCCAAGCAGAGCTCTGTCACCTGCCTGCTTGCATCTCTTACAAGCATCCTATATAAATTAATCTATTTCTTGCCTAACAATTTGCCTCTTGCTGAATTCCTTCTGTGCTGAGACACAAACAACCTGAGCTGCCCTAAGTCCAGCTACCAGGTGAGTGATTCTAATTAAAAGACCATGGTTCAAGTCCCAAACTGGATTTTTGGGGGTCAGAGTCCTGGCCATGTGGATTTGAGTCAAAACCTGATGTGATAGGTTTCAGCTAGAGGAGGTCTCCATGCCACCCCTTTGAAAATTTTATACTATGACCTGTTAAACTGGCTTATAGGACTAGAATGAAAGTCACGTTCTTCTGCATTTCTCTGCACCTAGACTCCCAATATCTTTGCCTTTGGGTGTCCAAATCTAGACACTGTATGCCATGAAAGCCTCCATTTGTGTTTATAAAATTCAAGCCGAGGGTGTCTACAGGATAGGGTGAAAATGTACAAAGAAAGAAAAGAAAAGATATTCAGCTAAAAATTTTCTGGCTACCTTCCAAAATATGGCTGCCCTGGTGCCTCAGATGGTAAAGAATCTACCTGAAATGGCAGGAGACCGAGGTTCGGTCCCTGGATTGGGAAGTTCCCCTGGAGAAGGGAATGACAACCCACTCCAGTACTCCTGCCCAGAAAATCCCATGGACAGGGATCCTGGAGGGCTACAATCCATGGGGCCACAATGAGTCAGACATGACTTAGAGACTGAATAACAACAGCAATCTCTTAACACTTCTTCCACTTTACCATTTCTTGTTGCAACTAGTGAAGCCCATGCATCCTAGAGCCTGTGCTCCACAGTAAGAGAAGCCACCACAATGAGAAGCCAGTGCTCCCCAATGAAGGGTAGCCCCTGCTCCTCAAAACTAGAGAACACACATGCAGCAATGAAGAGCCAGCACAACCAAAATTAAATACATAAATAATTTCTTTTTTTAAATTTTTTTACCAATTTTTAAAATTTTTATTTTATTTTTAAACTTTACAATATTGGAACACATGTATGCCTGTGGCGGATTCATTTTGATATTTGGCATAAATAATTTCTTAAAAAACAATACTCAGGGAAGCCACAATGGCCCCTGGGGCGAGAACTGAACCACATTCTGCCCAGCAAGATCACAGGTGAGGGATGCCACAGCCATGAATAGTCCATAAGGGAATTCAGTGACACCCGAAGCCCCTTATGAGCATTCATCATGTCCTTTTCAGATGGGTAACTGTCCATTGCTGAAGACTTGCCCTTAGGATTCCAGCGAGGTCTCTTTTGTCCAAGTCTTCCTTGCCTTTAGGAAAAACTCTGAACTTTGAAAGACTTGCCAGGTAGACTCTGCTGGCTTTGCAATGCTTAATTTGTCTACAAAAGCCCTTCCCCTTCTCCCGATGATACTAACCATCAGCCCGCCACTGAGGCCTGTTCACAGGATCTCTTTCTGGGCAAAAGAAGGAGCCTCTTGGACCGTAGACCTCTTCTTCACTATACTCAGCATTGAACACCACTGCTCCCACTCCCCATCACCAATGCTTTGCCCTCTAACCTGGGGCTCCAGAACTCCTTAAACTCTACCCACCTCAGGAAGTCATAGGGCCCACCAGGCTTCCATAAGAATCCGAGTTCCCCTCTCCATGCAGGATTTCAGTTGGATAAAACAAGATTAGGGAAAATTCTCAGATGACCCCCAAAAATATCTAGACAAGTTTAGATATCTATGACTTTTGAATTAACCCAGAAGGACATTTATATCATCCTTGCTCAGACACTCTCTCAGGCAGAAAGGACAACTATATACAGATTCTGCACTCAGCTGGGAGACAGCTATCACATGACAAACTCCCAACCATTTCCCATGGGAACGATGGCTGTTCCCTGCTCAGAATCTAATTGGGAGTATAATACTTGAGCCAGGTTAGCATCCAGGGATGCTTTGTCTTCCTCTTCCCCACCTGAACACTGGTGGTCAGAGCACACCCAGAGAGGCTCCCTGTTCTGGCCAATGACCACCACTAGGTTTCCAGCCAGGTCAGGACCAAGCAAGACAAAGTGCCAGCACGGGGTGTCACAGGTGCACCAAGACCTAAACGGTGACTAATGTAACCCAGGGTTCATGATGCCATGTTTATAAAAAAATAGCACTGTGGTTTCTGTTTTCCCTCCCACTCCATGGATTTTGCTTGGGTACTTATGGGTAACTGCCTGCACATTAGGAGAAAAGTTATATAACCTAAAGCTGTCCATCAACTTGTCAGTCAAATGACACAGGACACATATGACCCTACCATATGGCAGGACCGCTTCTGGTTTCCAGACAGCCTGCTTTCATTACAGCTTTCTCAGGACTGTAATTTTGCTCTGCTTCATAAAACTGCTACTTAAAACTGCTCTGTTTCTCTAATGAATTCTTTCTCTTTGCTAGGACAAAAACAGGAAATCAGCGTTCCCCTGGTCAAGATATGGATCACATATTTATTACTGTTTATCAGGTTCCAGTTAAAGTTTTTATATTTTATAATGCAAATTTAGAAACTTTTGATTGCTGTGTGATCTAGAACGAAAAAACACAGCAATGGAAGAGGGATTTTCATGCAAATTTGAAGACACTCTGTGGTAAAATAACTTAGGTCAAGTAAAAAAGAAAAAAAAAAAGTAAAGTTGGTAAGTTTTTGGTTTTGTTAAATTCTTTTAATACTCCTTTTTAGTAAAAGTATTTCCTGAGTTTATTCAACATTGTGTGAGAAATTAAATAGTAATAAAGTAGAAAACTTTATCATTGTCACTCGTATTTCCAACCACTAATTGAGTATCTACTCCTTGGAATCCTCCATGGCAGAACTGGGGATGGTAATAAAAAGAAGCCTGAGCCACTGTCCATAGAAGTTAAGTGTCTATAAGTTGCCGCCATATCAAGCAGATGGTGAGGTACCCTTTGAGACCTGAACATGTGACAAGTTGAAACAAGGGATGGGAAGGAGAGGAGGTTACAGATTAGAGCATTCAAAAGTAAATGCTTTGAGGCGACGAATGTGGGCACTTTGGAACACTGCAGTTCCCTTGAGGAGGTAATTTGAAGTTAGATGGGTTGCTAGGCTAAATGAGGCTGAGTGAATTGAGGGCGGGGGGTGACCCTGAAATGGGGGGTTTAAGTTGAGAACCTGAAGAACGAAATAGAAGATTACCCTTGATTTTTACTTTGAGACTGTGGGTAAAACAGAGAGAATCTCCACCTGAGACAGGAATAAAATGGGTTCTGTGCTCCTGCCCCAGTATAGGGAAACACAGTGCACAAACTGGGGATTTAACCCCACTGCCTCCAGGGTGTTTGCTAGAAAGAAGGGTGGTATTTCCTTGAACTGAGATAGCTAATACCCACTGTAACAGCAGTCTCCACACTGGGGTCAGAGGCCACTATGTTACAGAAATGTTCTACACCTATTTTAAACATAATTTGGGGAACTTCAAATGAAGGCTACACTTTTGGTGCTGGTGAAATTAATGAAAACGGGGGGTGGTGGTATGGATGAAAAGGCAACTGGAAGGGAAGATCTTTGTCCTTGACACAAATTCTAGAAGTTCTGAGTAGCATCCAGACAGGGGAGATTCCTCTACATTCAAATGGCATATTTACAAATGGGGAAATTTTATTTAGTTTTACGAAGCAGAACTGTGTTCATTCTGAAAGTGCCACGTATTTCTGATATCTCATGCAACTAAAAAAAAAAAATTCACAAACTATGCTCTGTGGTCATTATCAGAGGAATAAATGTTATTCTTTGAAATCCATTATTTGCAAGAGCTTTATAAATATCACATATATTACAATAGTTCTACAAAATAGGGTTTAGAAGACTCACTTTGCAGATTATGAATTTGGTAATATTCTCAAGTTCACAACTTGTGACAGAGCTGGAAATAGACCTTTGGTCTGCATCTGTCGAGAGGCCACACTGTTCCACTCCTCCCAGCCTGAGGCAGACCTAGTGTCCTCCAGTTCTCCTGTCCTCTCATTACTCCAAACTGTATTTCAGAGGCTTCTGTTTCAAGACGGTGGTGTAGGAGGATGTCTGTTTGTCTCCTCCTGCACCATAACTGCAACTAGCTGTTGAACAACTATCAACAGGAGGACGCTGGAACACACCGAAAATGATACCCCACGTTCAAAGAAAAAGTGGAAGTCGCAACAAGATAATAGGAGGGGTACAATCACAATGAATTCAAATCCCATTACCCACTGAGTACGTAACTGGAGAACAAAAATACCAAAGAAGTTCTCCCACCATTGTGAAAGCTCTGCACCTCACATCAAGCAACCCAGCCTGCGGTTCTGACAAAGGGACTTGGAATTCCCTGGTCATCTGACCTTGAAGGGCAGTGAGATTTGATCATAGGACTGCCAGACAAGTAAGGGAAACTGACACACCACTCTTGGAGGGCACAAACAAAGTCTCACATGCACCAAGACCCAGAGAAAAGGAGCATTACTCCACAGGAGTAATGTAATCCTACCTCCAAGTGTTCAACAGTCTCCTGTGGAGGCATGGGTCAGCTGGGGCTCACCACAGGGATGGGGGCACTGGCAGAAGCAGTCCTAGAGGTTCTCCTTGGCATAAGCCTTCTTACGGGTCATCATTAACTCTGCCACAGAGACCACAGACCCATAATTCAAAAAGAGACAAGCACTCTAATGTTCACTGCAGGACTGTTTACAACAACCAGCACATGGAAGAAATGTAGATGTACATCAACAGATGCAAATATAAAGAAACTGTGGAAGGTATATGCGATGGAATATTATTCTTGTTATTTTGTCGCTAAGTTGTATGTGATTCTTAGACCCCAAGGACTGTAGCTCACCAGAATCCTCTGTCCTTGGGATTTCCCAGGTAAAAATACTGGGGTGTGTTGCCATTTCCTTCTTCAGGGAATCTTCCTGACCCAGAAATTGAAATCATGGTTCCTGCATTGGCAGGCGGATTATTTACCATTGACCCACCAGGGTAACCCAGTGGAATATTACTCACTCATAAAAATGAACAAAATTGTGTCATTGTTTGAGAGGTGGATGGACCTAGAGAGTGTTATACAGAGATGGAAGTCAGAAAGGGAAAAACAAAGATTGAAAATTAACGTATATATGTGGGATCGAGAAGAATGGCACAGGTGACCCTATTTGCAAAGCAGAAATAAAGACAGTGATATAGAGAACTAATGTATGGTACCAAGGGGGAAAGGGTTAGGGTGGGAGGAATTAGAATATTGGGATTGACAGATACACACTATTGATACTATGTATAAAATAGACAACTCTTGGGAATGTACTGTATAGCACAGGGAACTCTCCTTAATTCACTGGGATGTCCTCAATGCGAGGGAAATCCAAGGTGAGAGGATATATGTATATGTATGTCTGATTATTTTTAGCATGGAATAGAAGCTAACATAACATTGTAAAGCAACATACTGCAAGAAATATTTGTTGCCATTGACTCTAAACAGTGAGTGTAAATGTACTTTTATTTAAACATTCCTTGATGTTCCAAAGAACAATGCAAAGTAAATCAGATTTTTCCTCCATAGGCTGTTATTTCACACAGTGTTTTTATATGTTAACATGTATCTTTCAAAATGTACATGCCATACAAAGGAAACTAAGATTAATAACTTTTTAAATTTCTCTTCTTTACTGTAATTGTTTTTACTTTCCTAGTTAGTATGGGGGAGCAAAACATGCCATCTCAAAATGTCTCTTTTGATACACAGATTATTCTAACTGAAAACAATCAAGGCCAAAAGACTCAGAAAGGAACTTGACCTCTGGCCTAACTGCCTGAAAGAACTTAGGCAAAGGTCCTGTTCCCTGAAGAGAACTATGACCAGAGATAGCTGCAAAGATTATGGGCAAGGTGTGGTGGCGAAATCTTGGCAGGGCCTAGAGATGAGAGTCCACTCTGTGGCCCAGGGTCTCTGCCTGGCACAGAAAACATTCGTTTACCAACATTCCCTTTCCCATCTCCATGTGAACTGTCTTCCTACCCTTTCAAGTCCCAAAGAACTACCATTAAAATTTTCTTTTCTCTTTGGCTCTGGGCTTTGGCCATGTTGATGAGCTATTCAGTTTTCCTGGGTCTCTCTCATGTCTGTGTATTATTATACTTTTATTTTATCCTATTAATCTGTCTCACATCAGTTTAATTCTTCGACCACCCACAAAAACCTAGAAGGGCAGAGGGAAGTATCATCTTCCTCCATATTAGCTTCATCTCACATATTTCTCTCTGTGTTCAAAATCTTAATGAGGTATTCAATAACAAACTAATGGCTACGAATGTCATTAAGGATTTTACTCATATTGATATAATTACATATTTCTTTATGCTTTTCTAATTTTATTTACTGAGCATTACCCACCCAATAGAGCAAGAGCCAGGTTTCCTCATAGCCAGTCCCTCCCATCAGCAAGCTTCCACAAGCCTCTTAAACTCATTCTTCAGAGGGCAGACAGAAGAACTCCAATGCCCTATTCTCTAGAACGAAAACTACAATCACACTAAGCTAACCTAAATGATCACGTGCATCACACCTCTGGGTAACTCAAAAGCTACAGGCCAGGCTTTGTAGGGCCACCCAAGGTGGATGGGTCATGGTGGAGAGTTCTAACAAAATGCGGTCCACTGGAGAGGAGAATAGCAAACCACTTCAGTCTCCTTGCCTCGAGAACCCCATGAACATCATGAAAAGGCAAAAAGATATGATACCAGAAGATCATACCAGGGGGAGATACCTGAGCCCCCCAGGTCAGTAGGTGTCTAATATGCTACTGGGGAAGTACCCAGAAATAGCTCCAGAAAGAATGAAGAGACTTGCCCAAAGTCAAAACGACACTTAGTTGTGGATGTGTCTGGTGGTTAATGTAAAGTCCGATGCTGTAAAGAACAGTATTACATAGGAACCTTGAATGTTAGGTCCATGAATCAATGGAAATTGGTCAAGCAGGAGATGGCAAGAGGGACTGTCAACATTTTAGAAATCAGACAACTAACATGGACAGGAATGGGTGAATTTAATTGAGATTACCATTGTATCTGTGGGCAAAAATCCATTAGAAGAAATGGACCAGTCTCATAGTCAAAAAAACAGTGCGAACTGCAGGTACTGGGTGCAGTGTGCACAAGGACAGAATGATCTTGGTTCATTTCCAGGGCAAAGCATTTAGCATCACAGTAATCCAAGTCTATGCGCCAACCACTGATGCCAAAGAAGCTAGAGTCCAGTGGTGCTATGAAGATGTACATCACAGCCTAGAACCAACATCCCCCAAAAATGTCCTTTTCATAATAGGGGACTGGAATGGAATAGTAGGAAGTAAAGAAATAACTTGCAGCTGAAGATGGAAAAGCTCTACATAGTCTGCATAAACATGACCCGGGGCTCACTCTGGCTCAGATCATAAGCCCCTTACTGCAAAATACAGACTTACGTTGAAGAAAGTAGAGAAAATCACTAGGCCATTCAAATATGACCTAAATCAAGTTCCTTATGGTTATACAGTGGAGGTGAGGAATAGTTTCAAGGGATATGATCTGGTAGGAGGACTGCCTGAAAAACTAAAGATGAAGGTTCAGAACAAGGTATAGGAGGTAGTAACCAAAACCATCCACAAGAAAAAGAAATGAAAAAGGCTAAATGGTCGTCTGAGGAGGCCTTACAAATACCTGAGAACAAAGGGAAGCAAAAGGCAAAGGAAAGGTGTACCAATCTGAATGCAGATTTCCAAAGAACAGCAAGGGGTAATAAGAAAGCATTTTCAAGTGAACAATGCAAAGAAATAGAGAGGAAAAATAGAATGGGAAAGACTAGAGTTCTTTCAAGAAAATTAGAGATACCACAGGAACATTTCATGCAAAGATGGGCACAATAAAGGACAGAAACTATAGGGACAGAACAGAAGCAAAAGATTTTAAGAAGAGGTGGCAAGGATATACAGAAGAACTGTTCAACAAAGGTCTTTATGATCCAGATAACAGTGATGTTGTGATCAGTCACTTAGAGCCAGACATCGAGGAGTGTGAAGTCAAGTGGGCCTTAGGAAGCATTCCCAAGAACAAAGCTAGTGGAGGTGATGGAATTTCAGCTGAGCTATTTCAAACCCTAAATGATGATGTGGTTAAAGTACTGCACTCAATATGCCAGCAAATTTTGACCACTCAGCAGAGGACACAGGACTGGAAAAGGTAAGCTTTCATTCCAATCCCAAAAAGTGCAATGCCAACGAATGTTCAAAGTATCATATAATTGCGCTCATTTCACATGCAAGCAAGGGATGCTCAGAATCCTTCAAGCTATGCTGCAAAAGTATCTGATAAGAGAACATCAATACATACAAGCTGGATTCAGGAAAGGCAGAGGACTCAGATATCACATTGGTAATCTCCATTGGGTCATAGGCAAAGCAAGAGAACTCCAGAAAAACTTCTACTTGTTTGACTATGTAAAAGCCTTTGCCTGTGTGTATCACAGGAAACTGCAGAATTATTAAAGAGATGGGAATACCAGAGCACCTTACCTGCCTTCTGAAAAACTGGTATACAGGTCAAGAAGCAACAGTTAGAAGTGGACAAGGAACTACAGACAGGTTCAAAATTGGGACATGGGTACATTAAGGCTGCATATTGTCACCCTGATTATTTAAGTTATATGCACAGTACATCATGAAAATTCCCAGATGGATGAACACAAGCTGGAATCAAATTGCTGGCAGAAATATCAATACCTTCAGATATGCATATGATACCACCCTTATGGCAGAAAGTGAAGTGGAACTAAAGAGACTCTTAATGAGAGTGAAAGAAAAGAATGAAAAAGCTGGCTTAAAACTCAACATTTAAGAAACTAAGATCATGGCATCTGGTCCCAACACTTCATGGCAAACAGATGAGGAAAAAGTAGAAACAATGGAAGATTTAATTTTCTTCTCCAAAATCACTGTGGATGGTGGATGTAGCCACAACGATGGTGGTGGTGGTTTAGTGACTAAGTCCTGTCTGACTTTTGTGACCCCATGGGCTGTAGCCTCCCAACCTCCTCTGTCCATGAGATTCTCTAGGCATGAATAGTGAAGTGGGTTGCCATTTCCTTCTCCAGGGGATCTACCTGACCCAGGAATTGACACCACATCTCCTGCACTGCAGGCAGATTCTTTACCAACTGAGCTACGAGGTAAGCCCCAAATTAAAAGATGCCATGAAATTAAAAGACGCTGTTTCCTTGCAAGAGAAACTATGACAAATGTAGATCACATAACAGAAAGCAGAGACACCACATTAGTAAAAGAGGTGTGTCTAGTCAAAGCTATGATTTTCCCAGGGGTCATGTGTGGATGTGAGTGCTGGACCATAAAGAAGGCTGAGAGCTGAAAAATCGATGCTGTTGAATTGTGGTGCTGGAGAAGACTCTTGAGAGTCCTCTGGACAGAAAGGGGACCAAACCAGTCATTTCTGAAGGGAATCAATGCTGAATATTCATGGGAATATCTGATGCTGAAGTTGAAGCTCCAAACTTTTGGCCACCTGATGGGAAGAGCCGACTCATTGGTAAAGACCCTGATGTTGGGAAAGACTGAAGGGAAAAAGAAAAGGAGGCAGCAGAGGATGAGATGGTTGCTTGGCATCACTGACTGGATGGACATGAGTCTGAGCCAACTCCAAGAGTTTGTGAAGAATAGGGAGCCTGGCGTGCTACGGATCATGGGGTCACAGTCAGAGATGACTGAGCAACTGAACAAAAGCAACAACACGGAACTGCAAAACAACAAAAGTAAAATATATTGTAAGCAATGGACAATAGGTAATAACACCATGTTGACATTAGCTGCTCAGTTTTAACAAATGAACTTGTGTCAGTTGAACCAATCCAAGATGTTAATAAGAGAAGATGCTAAGTGGAGGAAGAGACTGGCTCTATAGGAACTCTGTACACTATCTGCTAAATTTTCTGTAATCCTAAATCTGTTCTTTAGAAAAATACAGAGGCTCACAAGACAAGATGTTCACCACTCATTATGAAAGAAATGCAAACCAAAGCTACAATGATGCATCATCTCACACTTGCCAGAAAGGCTATCATAAAAAAATCTAGAAACAATCAGTGCTAAAGTGGCATGGAGAAAAGAGAACCCTCTTGCACTTTGAAGGGGAATGTAAATTGATATAGCCACTATGGAGAACAGTATGGAGAGTCCTTTAAAAACTAGAAATAAAACTACCCAATGACTCAGCAATCCCACTACTGGGCATACACACTGAGAAAGCCATGCGTGAAAAGATTCACGGACCGCACTGTTTATTGCAGCACTATTTACAATAGCTAGGACATGGAAGCAACCACCTGAACTTCCACTGACAGATGAATAGATACAGAAGTTGTGGTAGATATATACAATGGAATATTACTCAACCATAAAAGTAACAAACAAGTCAGTGGCAGTGAGGTGGATGCACCTAGAGTCTGTTTCACGGAGTGAAGTAAGTCAGAAAGAGAACAAAAAGTATTGTGTATTAACACATTTATATGAAATCTAGAAAATGGCACTGATGAATCTATTTGCAGGGTAGGAATAGAGACACATGTAGAGAAAAGACGTGGACACAGCAAGGGATGGAGAGAGAGGGACAAACTGAGAGTGGCTATGACATATATGCACTACCATGTGTATAAGAGAGAGCTAGTGGGGAGGTGCTCTACAACAGAAGGAGCTCAGACTGCTGTTCCATGACAACCTGGAGGACTGAGATGGGGGTGGCCTGAGGGATGCTCATGGCGGGGGATATAAGTATACTTAGAGCTGCTTCATACTGTTGTACAACAGAAACTAACACACTATAAAGCAATTCTCCTCCAATTAAAATTTTTCATAAATGCTCTACTGATTTAAAATGTAGAAACAATCTGGACAAGAACACATAGCCAGTACAGAGTTATATACAACAATGCCAAATGAATAAGAGACAGGAACAATGAAGAACACAAGATAACGTAGGAATTTATCCTCGAATTAAAAATATTAGGAAACATGCACAGAAAGTATTCAAACATATAAATAACTTCAGCCATCTCATATAAAATAGATCACCATAGCAAAACCAAGAGTCTGGCCTGGAAGAATCAACAATTACTTAGATCATGTAATAGAAAATCCATCACAAATAAAAGCAACCATACCAAAAAAATGTACCTACAAAGAAACCTCAGAACAATGTATAGAATCCACATAGAGGCAATGAGAAGAATTTCTGACAGCCTTAGGACAAAGAAGCCTCAAACAGAATAGTATGTTATGTGTATTCATGAGGAGCACCTATTGTAAGACTGTCCATGTTCCTTAACTCCTTTACAGATCTACTCCAGTCAGACCAGCTGAGACCACAATCAAACATGGGCTGCTGTTTCCTGTACCTAGAATAAACCATGGAAAACTTATACACGGAATAAAGACAACTATTAACAGAAGCAAAAGCACAAAACTACATAATCCCCGAGGCAAAATAAGTCTCTAATGAACTTGACCCTATGAGTGTCAAGGTGAGGGAGTCCTAAGAGACTGACAAGGGGTGTGCAGCCTACAAGGGAAGAAGACAACATGATCAGCTGGAAAAGGCTTAAAATTGCAGCCCTTGATTCTTCCACTGTGCCCTGGGGCCATGAATCGCTACAGCCTCACTGAAGGAATCTGAGGTAGCATCTCAGAGTTCCCATTCCAAGACCATGGGGAACAAATTTGAGTTGGATGTGGCAGCATGGCCCAGAGGTCATGAAATAACCAGCACAAACTTTGTTAGTGGATGACAACTGGCCCTTTAAAGTGATCACCTTAATATACTATCATTCAGGGACTAAAAGAGAAAACTTAGTACCCCAAAAATTGAACCAAAGGACAGAAATTCACCTCAGAACTTTCCAGCAAAGCCCCTGCAGTCGACTAAGAGCCCATAGTGAGAACCGTCAGGCTAAGGAGCCCCTTCACTTACTCTGCTGGGATGGTGTGGGGCATGGTTAGGGACAGGGGTGGATTCATTCCAGAAAGGGAAGGATTTCCAGGCCCTGCCAGCAGTCAATATGAAGATCCTGAGTGAGATGTGAGGGGTTCCACACCACAGAAGACAGTCTCCCATCCTTCACTTTCAGCTCGTCTTACCTGCTTCAGCCATTTCCAGGAAGCCTCAGGCAGAAGGGTCCAGAGGAGATGTACGTGCACTTCTCACCAGGAGTCTGGGGATTTGATGTCTTCCATGTGAGGCTTTGTCCTCAGGTCAGCAGATGGGCCTTAGCCCAGCACCTACAGTGGTCAAGGGAAGACACAAAGACCAGAGAGCATCACTCAGCACAGAAGAAGGGGCCCCAGAGAGCACTCACTGTCAGTCTCCAGAGCTCCACGAAGGCTTGTAGGCTCGGGCTCCTAAATACTCTCTGCCGGGGTTGCTGACAGAAGTGAGAGGCAAGGAGTGAGGCCAGTTGACTGAGCTCATCACAGTGACGTCCCAGGACCTCCTAAGAGTCAAGGAAAACTCCCATGCCAGTGCTGCAGCAAACTCCCCTGGAACCCCACCCACCCAGGCCCTGCCCCTGGTGTCCTCCTGGAGCCCAGATGCGCATGACAGGAAGTGACATCTTCCTAAACACGTTGGAGTGCCACGCAGTCTTTGAGAGTGCCGTTATCTTTGAGAGCTACTGTGGATGGTGACCAGACAGAGGAGTCCCAAGTTTCATCAGTTGTCAAAGTTGGAGGTGATGTGAGTTACTAGTGTGGGGACACATCTCCACACCCCCAACCCCTTTTCCGGCCAAAAAGAGGGGACCGCACAACCTCAGGACACCCTGCCCCTGCTCTCAGGCCAGAGGATCCAGTCTAGTTCTTAGGCCCCAAGACCATTCGCTAGCCCCTAGTGGGTGTCAGGGAAGAATGCCTCAGTCAGGCTCTGCTGGACTCTTGCTCTGCTCAATAGAGTGAGAGCCACGAGCCCTGTGGAGTGAAGGTGGGACATTCGGGGGGACTGAGGGCCTCCACGCCCCAGAACGGTGGCTACACATAACACCCCACCCACTGTGACTCTAACCGGGACCATCCGGGCAGCACCCGGGCAGCTCTAAGGAATGAGGGGCTCCCTTACTGTGATTGAGGACACGGGACACAGCGAGGAGGGGACCACGGTCCGAGGAGCTGGCAGCCAGTCAGCAGAGGGGGGATGTCAGGGCTTGGGAGGAGTCAGGGTGATGACCATCCTTTCCATCACATGGACCACTCAGGACCCTCCCCTGTGCTCAGCATTTCCTCCCGGCCAAACAGAGGGAAGGGGGGCTGCGGCCTGAGTGGGGAAGTTAGAGAGTGATTGTAAAGGTGCAGCCGCCAGACAGCAGAAGGGCAGATCCCGGGACCCTTTGGTGGAGGGCTGAGCACTCCCTCCTCTCTTCCTCTGGGGTGACAAGAAAGGAGGCAGTGTCAAATTCAGAGCAGGAGAGGAAACAGGGTGTGTGCGGAGTGGCGGGGCTGGGGTTCGGATATGGGGGAGTCTTGTCCCAATTTTCATCCTGATTCTAAATGTGAACTGAGAGAACCTGCCTCCCCTGCCAGCCCCGACAGGCCCCCCTCTAACACCCAGGCAGGCCTGTCTGGCTGTGCCCCAGTGCTCACTCTCATATCCTCCTCAGGGGTCTTAGGGGATAGGCTCACCAGGAGAACGGGAGCCCTGTGGGTCCTAGAGCACTGGCCTGAAAGACCCCTCAGAGGCAGCCTTGGTTCAAGCTGGGGAGGACGTTCCCGGGTGAAGGTACTCACGGAATCTTCTTGTCCTTACTCTAGGTGCCCTTGGTGCCGGCCTTCCTGCCTGCACACCAACCTGCAGTCTGAGACCTGTGTCGTCATGCCTCGGGGGCACAACAATAAGTACCATGCCCGTGTGAAACGCCACCAGGTCTGGAGGTACACTCAGGGTCCCCAGGAGGCCCAGGCCAGTGCTCCTGGAACCCCAGGAGAGGAGTGCCCCTCCTTTCCCTCTTCTGTCCCTCAGGGTTCTCCCCCAAGCTCCCTTGCTGCTGGCGATCACCAGGAGCTTCAGGGAGCCATGGCCCCTAGCTCTCCTATTGCAGAGGCTTCCTGTGCAGGATCTGAGGAAGGTGCCCAGAGCACCGAGGAGGAAAGTGCAGATGCTGCCCGGGCAGCCCTGGTCGCTGGGAGCATTCACAAAGATCCTCTGATGAGGAAGGCCAGCATGGTGATGGATTTCCTGCTGGAGAGGTACACCAAGAAGGAGCCCATCACACAGAATGCTGTGCTGAAAGTCATCGGCAGGAAGTATGAGCAGCACTTCCCTGAGATCCTGAGCAGAGCCTCTGAGCACGTGGAGCTGGTGTTTGGCCTGGAGCTGAAGGAAGTCGACTGCAGCAGGAACATCTACACCCTTGTCAACAAGTTCAGTCTCGGGGTTGAGGAAGGTTCAAGTGATGAGGAGGAGCTGCCCAAGTCTGGTCTCCTCATGGCTCTCTTGGGCATCAGCTTTATGAAGGGTAACCGTGCCACCCAGGAGGAGGTCTGGGATTTCCTCAGTGTGTTGGGGATCTATGCTGGGAAGAAGCACTCAGTCTTTGGGGAACCCAGAAAGCTCATCACCAAAGATTTGGTGCAGAAGGGGTACCTCAACTACTGCCAGGTACCCAATAGTGATCCTCTGGGCTACGAGTTCCTGTGGGGCCCGAGAGCTTATGCTGAGACCAATAAGATGAAGGTGTTGGAAGTTCTGGCCAAGATCCAGGATACGGTCCCGAGTTCCTTCCCAGACCTCTATGACGAGGCTCTGAGAGATCAGGTGGAAAGAGCAGGGCTGAGAGGCGCGGCCAGGGTTCCAACAATGGCTGAAGCCAGTGCTCCTACCAGGGCCAAGTCCTACAGCTCCTCCCACATCTAGGGAGGGGTCAGGGCACTTTGTTCCCTTTGTGTTGGAAGAGAACAGTCCACCTCTTAAATAGCGTGGGGTAGTAGGGGAGGGGGGAACAAAACCCATATGTTCTTCACAGTTTTAAGTTGTAAGGGAGTTTAGGTGCAGGTTAAAAAAAATATACATGTTTTCCTTTTATCCATATGAATAATATCTAGTCAAAAATAGATGATTTAGGTAGGGAGGTAGAGGTTTTTTGTATTTTTAAATTTCACTACTATTTATAAGGTTTATCTTGCTTCAGAATCTAGGTTTATTAATGTCATGGATGTCATGTTTACTACTGTTAGGTTTAAGACTAAGAGCTCATTATTTGTAAACAAGTTGAAAAGACTTCAGTATTTTCCTTATGGTCCAGAACAGGATAACATAATATTGGAATAGAATTTTACTTGGAAATATGTAAGAATCCTAGAGATAAGTATTTGGGATCATGAAGCTTTCAGAGTAAATGCTGGTTTATTCTGTTTGTCTTCTTATCTGTCCTCTTTCCTTGTAAAATTTAATAACATGGACTTAGATTTGTTTAGCTTATTCACACTGTATGACACTTAAATCATAATAAAAGAGAGTCTTTGCTCATTATTTCCTTTTTCTCCCAAATTCATTGACCATATTCTGATTAGAAGGCTTTCTTATAGTACTGGGTTGGTAAGAAAATTAAGCCCAAGCCACTGCCCATGGAATTTTGAGTCTGGCAGCAGGTACCATATAAGGAAGTTGGTGAGCTAACTCTAAGAAATAAACAAATGATAAATTTAAATGGGGGAGGTGTGGAAGAGCAGGTTCCAGATGAGAGTAAGCAAGTCGAAGTTACCTGATTGAGGCGGCACTGGGTCTTGGGAAACGTCTAGTTCCTCGGTGGGAGGTCATTTTCAGTCCAGATGCATGATGGGCTAGGTGAAGCTGTGGGAGTGATGCCAGACACTCATATGATGGTTCTCAGACGTGAGGCTGTAAACCTGGAATATATCTAAACCATATATTCACTATTATTTGGGGATATCTGAAAACCAAAGGGAATGGAAGGGGCCCTGTGCACTTGAGCCGGGCAAGTGAACACTCAAAATACACATTTTCATCAAAAGCTGTCCAGAGAGTTTCTGAAAAATAAGGGTGACACCCATTGAAGCGAGATGCCAAGACGTCAGTGGACTGTCTCTCTTTTTCTGGAATGGGAGCACCAGAACTTGCTCTGTTAAACAGGCAGTTTATTTAGGTTATGTTTAGTGTAATTTGGCAAACTTTAAGGGAGGGCTCAATTTTTGCTGTCAGTGGGATTAAATTAGGGGTGGTTTGGACAAGAAAAAACACCTGAGAGGGAAGTTGCTGGTCCTTCAGACAAATGAACTTGTCCTTGCATCCATGTGGAGAAGATAACCCCAAACACCTACTACATCAACAGGTGCTCAAATAGGGAAATACTGCTTAGCTTTACTTGCTTGAGAGCATTAGTACTAATGTGGATTTTATTATTGTTTGGAGTTGCATATTCTCTAATATAGGCTGGAAAAAAATTATGTGATGGAAGTTTGTTATCATTTGGGGTCAAAATCACCTTTGTAATAACTGGCATTCATTCAAAGTACCAAAGCTTGTTTCGTACTGTGCCAGGTGATTTACGTACATCACACGTCTGTGGTCCTACACTATAGACTCTTTCAAACACAATTTGCAGATAAAGAAGCTGGAATAAAGAAGCTGAAATTCAAAGCTCATAAATGAAAGGAGCTGGACTGAACCCCGGCACTGAATTCCTCCAGAGCCCATACTGTGCCACTCCTCCAGGATGAGGCTAACTTTGGGTCATTTCGTCTTTCTGAACATTAGTCCAAAAGGTATTTCACATGTTAAATAGCAGAATTTCATACCCCAAACACGGATTTGGAATAAAAAGCCCCAGAAATAAGTAACAAAAAATGAAAACAAAAGTGAAGTACGAATAAGGAAGGAGACAGCATTCAGTGACAATTTATCTACAAAGGAAATGTCAGTAAATGCCAGTAGATCAGGGATGCTGAAAATCATTTAATTCAACCCCTTCCTTTCAGAGAGTAAATCTGTTAAGAGTGAAGGTTCTACAATAGGCTGTGTCTGGTCAGTGAAGAGAAGGAAAAGATCAGCGTGTTTGCTCTGATAGCACACCACCTGTGCTGGGGCCCCTCCCGGACTGCAGCTTCCCCATCACTCCTGGGACTCAGCCCATTCTCTGTGAGATTTGTTGCAGGCAGACTAAGACTTCAAATACGTGGCTTTTCCCAAGAAGGCTCTCATAGAAGAGACAGGAGTCAAGGTAAAGACAGATGAATGAGGAACTGAAGTCACAGAGAGACTGGCCTGTGTCTGCTCTCAGAAGGCCAAGACAGGGCTGCCAGGCTGTGCATTCCCTCACTTCTTTTCAGGGCTTGCAAGGACATGGCCTTTGGTCTACATAGGTCATCTGAGGTTGGAAGAAAGAGGAAATCCAGAGTCTCCCAGGAGTCAAGGTGAGGCACCTGAGTGAGGGCATACCCCTACACTGAACACAGAGGGCCCCAAGAAGCCTGAATCCTGATGTGGTCCCTGAAGGCACAGGTAGGAGTAGCCTCGTGTGGCATTCCCAGACTTTCCCTCTCTGGCACCACAGGGAGTGAGGACCTTAGTCTGAGGAGAGCTCCCTTATTTAAACAGAGAAAGGAGCCCCACATGCTGCCAGGTGTCCAGCTTTGGACTTACAAAACCCCCTGACCTCAGAACTCTGAGGAAATCACACAGAACTCTGCCCTTCCTGGTGGCATCCCTGGGATACCTGCTCATTGTTGACATGACATGCCCATTTCCTTCTATGATGTCACAAGAGGGGTCGGGACATGGTCCAAGGGGTATAGCCTAGGGCCAGCAGTGGGATTATTTCCAGGTTTTCCAGAAACCAACTGAATACCCTGAAGGCTTAGGGAACCACACATCCCATAACCATATGATTCATCTCATCCTCTGCACCTCAGAAGGCCAAGGACAGGTATGGACATATGAGGAGAATCTTACTTTCTCCTAGGGTTCTCACAGAGATGCTTGCCCTACTATAAGAAAGTATAGTAGTACAAGGGGTGGACCTAAGTGGAAGGGAGGATAGTATTTCAGGCCACAACAGAGGTCAAAGCAAGGACTGAGGGATCATCTACCAATAAAAAGAACTGATAACGAATCCAGCCCTGTTCATTATAGCCCCTGAAAAACCAGGGCAGAGCTATCAAGCTGAAGTTCCATCAACATTTATTTACATCAGGTGTGTAGGAGGTGTACCCCTTAGTATGAAGGTGCAGATACTATTCCAAGAAAGGGGTGGGGACACCAGGTCCTATAGGGAACCAAAGAAAGCACTCTTAATTCATGTTGAGGACTCCAGAGGCCAGGACAGAAAACTTCCCACTGAGCACTCAGTACTGGGTGATAACTACTGACTGGGGTGATAAGCTGAGGCCCTCTTCATTTCTCCGAAATCCCAGGGAAATTTGTGATGACAACTACATGACAGCAGAGGGAATGGGTCCTATGACTGGCCACTAGTTGGGTGGTGGTCTTGAATGTGAAATAACAGATGCCTCTATGTAGGAGACTACCAGCCCCTTCTGTGACCCCAGTGTGCCTGAGGGAGGGGTAGCAGGATGAAGCCTAAAGATCACTCTTATCTCCTTCAATATGTTTCCCAAAGGACAGATTAGGAGAATAGGAACCCTGCGGTTTTTCAGAACAGTGCCCTCAAGAAAACCACAAATGTAGCCTTCCTGATAACCAAGGTGATATTTCCCTGCTGCTGCTGCACACTCAACCTTCTTCTTCCTGTGGGCCCTTATCACCTGCCCTCCTACTCACACTTCTAATCATTGACCCCAGCACAGACATCATGCCTTGGGGTCAGAATCATAAGCTCTGCATCCATGAGAAACGCCACCAGGCCCGATATGAGCTCCAGAGTCACAGGGGAGTTCAGCCTGCTGGAATAATGGAAGAGCTTCCCTCTACCTCTTCTCTTTTAGAAGATAATTCACAGGGCTCATCAGCTACTGGGTCAAATAGCACTTCCCAGGGGTCTTTGGAGGCCCCATCTACTACCAGCACTTTTTCAACTACTTCTGACACAACATCTGATGTAGAAGATACCAGTCAAGATGAGGAAGATTCAGGTTCCTCCGATGTCTCATCTTCTACTGAGAACACCTACAGTGATACTCTGAACAGGATGACAAGTTTGTTGGAGCAGTTCCTTCTGCATAAATATAAAATAAAGCAGCCCATCATGAAGGAAAACATGCTGAAGATTATCCACCCAAGATACCATAACCGATTTGCCGAGATTCTCAAGAGAGCCGCTGAACACATTGAGGCTGTCTCTGCAGTTGACTTGAAGGAAGCTGATTCAACCATCCACTCCTATGACCTTGTCAGCAAACTGTACTTGCCCAACAATGGGAGAGTGTGGGATGGTAGGGGCTTACCTAAGACCAGTCTCTTGATGACAGTTCTGGGTGTGATCTTCGTGAAGGGCCACTGTGCCGCTGAGGAAAACATCTGGAAATTCTTGAATATGATGCGAGTATATGCTGGGAGAAAACACTTCATCTACGGAGAGCCCAGGAAGCTCATCACCAAAGACTTTGTGATGACGAAGTACCTGGAGTACCGCCAGGTTGCTAACGGAGATCTTCCACCTTACGAGTTCCTATGGGGCCCACGAGCCCATGCTGAAACCAGCAAAATGAAAGTCTTGGAGTTTTTGGCAAAAGTCAATGATACGGTCCCCAGTGCCTTCTCATCACAATATGAAGAAGCTTTGCGAGATGAGGAGGAGAGAGCTCGAGCCACAGGTCCACCCAGGCCTGGCACCACTGTCACTTCCAGGCATGATCCACGGCCACGTCCATCAGTTTCTCCCACCCCTACTGAAGACCAAGACTTTTAAAAAATCATCCAGATAAGAAAATTTGACATCAAAATAGGGACTTTTGCCAAAATGGGAAGCAATCCCACAATAATACTGCTGGGACAATGGAATGAAAAAATGAAAAAAATTTCAAAACATGATCAACCTTGATTGTTCTCCATCTTTTGTGTCTTCCGTTTTGTAAAATTAAATAATTTATACCTTGATATGCTTCTCGAAAAATGCAGGAGGTATTAAACCTTAACAAGTTAGACCTCTTACTGTCTTCTTTTATTTTTTGAGCATCTGCTCTTTGAAAGGCTCTATGCTAGTTCTGGTGAGGCTAAGATCATGACCTAGCCTATGCCCATACAACTTTAGAAACAAGGAGCTGCAATCACATAAGCAAGATCTTGAGGTAGCCTTTAGGAATGACAGGAAAGTAAAAAGACTATCCAGGAAGAAATCTCTACCTGGGCTAACGTACTGATTTGTTAGGCTTTCCACAACAAAACCCCACAGAATGAGTGGCTGAAACAACGGAATTTTATTTTCTCAGAGTTCTAGAGGCTGCAAGTCCCAGATGAGGACTGGTTTACCCTGAGGCCTCTCCCCTTGGCTGCCAGGTGGCCACCCTCTTCATTTGGCATTCCTTTTGAGTGCATATATCCCTGGTGCCTCCTTTTGTGTCTCAATTTCTTCTTATAGTCACACGGGTTATGGCCCATCCTAATGACTTCATTTTAACTCAACCATCGCTTTAAAGACCTTATTTCTGGCTACAGTTGCATTCTGAAGTATTCTGAAATATGCTTTCAATATGCATTTGTGGAGGGGACACAATTTGGCCCCTAACAGACAGAAATCTACAGTGTCTCTGCTCTTATCTCAATGCAGGACATTCCAGTGCACAGACTGGTATTCTACGCACGTTATCTCCAGGGAGTTTCTGAGATGTAAGGGTGAACTCCCTTGAGGTGTTTAGGGAAGAAGGATTTTCCTCCCTTTACCCCTTTTGAATTCTTGTGGTTAGACTACTAGTAAACTTGACACAAGACAGGGTAACAGGAGAAAAAGAGACAAATTGCAATTCACGTGCACAAGAAGTGTCATAGAAATGGGACCTAAAAAGTGGGCAAAGCAGGCAGCTTTTTTATTTTGTAGACAACCAAACAATTTGTGAGGAATCGACAGGACAAATCAACTTAGGTTTTAGGTACTCAACTAGTAAGGAATCTAAACAGAATCTGTACCCACGGTAGTAAATGAAAGACTTAACAAGGTTTGTGTATACAGGCTTCTCTGCTTGAACTGCCTATTTCTGGTTAGAAAGGTTTCCCTCTGCCTCCAGATGCAGGCAGTACATCCTTCATATGAGATGCATCTCCTGCTCTCAGGGAGGCAGAAATCGGGGGGGGGGGTGGCATGTCCCTCCTCTGTTGGCTGTTTCTTAAGTAACTTGAATTCAAAATAATCAATACACCACTGTGGTATATGTGGGGGGCAGAGTGCCCTAAGCCTTGACAGGTCCCTCCTCTGAAACTTGCCTGCAAGTCTCACATGGTAAAAGCTGACCTGGTCACTGTGGAGAGAGAGAATGGATTAGTGGAGTCCTCCATTTCATGGCAGCAGTTGCATCATTCTGAGAACAGGTCAGTTCATTTATGGCAAAACCAACGCAATATTGTAAAGTAATTATCCTCCAATTAAAATAAATAAATAAAAAAAAAAGAGTGAGATCTCATTTCAGTAGGTGGTGATGCAGGTGGGCTCCCAAATCTAGGTCTATGGTTCAATCAGTATCAGGTAGTTATTAATAAGAGGAATTTCTATGGAAACAAAAGAAAAGCAGACGTTAATGACTGGAGCTGGTTATAAACCAGTTTCTGAGCCCAAGGGGTAGGCAGTCAAGAAGTTTTCTAGGTGTCAGGATCGAAGCAACTATTGCAGCTTGAAATGTCTCTATCACAGTTAGCAATGTCTCTAGGTGATCAGGTTAAACTTTCTGAGTGGCTCGTACAGCAACAGGCATGAAGTCTATTTGAACATGAGCTGTTGTGACAATCGCTCTGATCTTGCATCAAGTCATCTAGCTTCATGTTGCAGGACTTCAGGAAAATGGCAATGTTAGTTCTCAGTGATTCAAGTCAAAAGAATGGGAGAGTGAGTGGACCCAGATGGCAGAGGTGTATCACTCGGGGCTAACCGTCTCCCCACAGACACATCAAAAGGATGGGAGAAATTGGGAATTTTAGTAAGAAAGTTGCAGCTAGATACAGGTGGACACTAGAAAAATTCAGGATCCAACCCAGTTTGCAGGTAAATAATAAAACTTCATGAGAACGTAATACCACTAGAACCTAATACCCACACATGTGTAGTACACTTTCTATTGAACCCTTTTTTCTGTCTATCATCTCTCTCATTTCTACCGAAGACAGGAAAACTAAGACCTAATTTGTTTGCAAAAGAAGTCTAAATTAAATAAACTTGGCCCGATTATTTATCTAAGTACAGTAAGAATAACGATTTGCCATATAGGCGCTTTTAAATCTGCTTTGCTGGAATGGTTCATAAGGAATCTCCAGAACGAAATTTTAATAGCCTCTTGAGGCTAGGAAGCCACAGCAAAGACTTGTCAAACCTAGAGATCTGGATGAATTCCTCTCTTCCTGAAGTCCCCAAAACATCCTAAAGTTCCTGTGCCTGCCAGAAGTGATCTTCCTTACTCACCTGGTAAGGCTGATGGGAATTCTGTCAGCAAGGTCCCAGGCTGTTTTTCCAACGGGTTTTTATGGCTCCCTATGGTTAACCTTGGTTTCCTCAAGTAATCTGGTCATATCCAAGTCTACCTGTGTCTGTCAAATATGATAGTCCAGTCAAAGTCTCGGTAGTGTAATCACTGTTTCCACTTGTGCCCCGCTACAAGAACAGATTCTCACTGACCTTTTGAAAAATAACAATTTTCCTAAGAAAATAAGAACACTGCACTTTCTAATTTCTGGAGTGATACGGTAGGGAGAGAAAAATTAATGCTTCAATTCTAATGACAAAGGTACCATTTATCAAATTGCTGTGTTAAAATATTTCCTTATATCCAGAAAATGAAAGATTTTTAAAAGACAGTAATCATTCAAAAAATCAGGAAAATTATCATCATATTTGTAATTCATTAAGCCCCATGTTCCTAATTCTTATATTGCCAGAGTCCAGTTTTTGTATTGTTTCTGTCAATCCTCCCTGAAGTTTGTGGCTCACAGGGACAATGATAATTTCAAGATGCCTGCAAGGTTTTGCTTAAAGCTTGTATAATTTGCCCAAATATGTGTGCCTGGATCACACTTGATAAACCAAGCAGAGAACACATTTTCTCACACTTTCTTTGCCACTGTAAGGGAATCAGCAAGGGAAGGCTTCAACTCATCCAGAAAATATAGGAATGACAAGAATATTTTGATGACTCATCTGTTCTGTTCAGTCTCTCGGTTGTGTCTGACTCTTTGCAACCCCATGAACTGCAGCACGCCAGGCTTCCATATCCATCACCAATTCCCAGAGCTTGCTCAAACTCATGTCCATTGAGTAGGTGATGCCAAACAATCTTTTCATCCTCTGTCGTCCCCTTCTCTTCCTGCCTTCAATCTTTCCCAGCATCGGTCTCTTTTCCAATGAGTCAGTTCTTCACATCAGGTCACCAAAATACTGGAGCTTCAGCCTCAGCATCAGTCCTTCCAATGAATATTCAGGTGTGATATGCTTTAGAATTGACTGGTTAGATCTCCTTGCAGTCCAAGGGACTCTCACGAATCTTGCCCAGGAGGAACAAGATGGCAAGAGGAGTTGATGGATGTGGAATACATCTCTCTCCAGGGATACATCAGGAATACACTTTCAGACACAGAAGTGCATGCAGAATACCAGCTGAGAGTGGACAGGAGTACATGACCAGCAGAAAAGAATGTATAGACCCACGCAAAACTCAAGGTCAAGCCCTGAGCCTTTACAGTGGGTCCACTGGCTCCAAGATCCTAGACTACCAGAGAACTAACCCTAGGATATCAAATAGTGAGAACTGACACAAAGGAAACCACAGGAATACAAGACCCGGCATCACCAAACCACTGATAGCACCCTGTGCAGGAAGCCTCATCTACATCACAAAGAAAACAAAAATACAAACCCGATCATCGGCAGACAGAAATATCACCTTACTCAGCCTTGCCCATCAGAGGAAAAAGCAAGCAAACAAACAAAAAGTAGGCACAAATCTCACCCTATAAGAAGCTTACACAAACCACTGGACCAACCTTAGAAGGCAGAAACAAAAAGCAAGAAAGAATTCAACCTTGAAGCCTGGGAAAAAGAGACCTCAAACACGATAATTAAAATAATAATAATAATAATGGAAAAGGCAGAGAAATACTACACAAATAAAGGAACAAACCAGAAACACAGAAGTCCAAATAAATGAAGAGGCAACAGGCAAACTACCTGAAAATGAATTCATTGCTAAAGGGAATGCAGTGATACTGATACATTCGAAACTGTCTGGCAAATTATTTTAAGGTAAATATAGCTTTACCATCTGAGCCGCCAGGGAAGATCCAGTCTTATCATATGATCTAGCAAATGAACGTTAAGGTATTTACTCAAAAGAGCCCAGCCCATCCAAAAACCTTCAACCAAATTTTAATAGCAGAATAAGTCATAGCTGCCAAAAACCAAAATCACCAAAGATGACCTTCAGTACATGAGTGGGTAAACAAAGTATGGTAAGCTACATGGAATGCTATTCAGTCCTGGAAGAAAACATTTCAAACCATAACAAGTTATAGAGAAAATTCAATGTATATTGATTAGCAGAAGGAGCCAGTATAAAAAGCCTACATACTGTATGATTCCATCAATGTTACAGTCTGGAAAATGCAAATCTTTAGAAAGAGTAAAACGTTGAGTAATTGTCAGGGGTTCCAAGTGAGGTTTTGAGGGATGGACAGGTGGAGCATGGGAGATCCATAGGGCATTCACACTCCTCTGCACGACACCATGTTGGCTGAGTTGATACTATCATGCATCTGTCAAACACTAAAGAACTGCAAATCACAAAAAGTAAAATGTATTGTAAACAATGGACAATAGTTAATAATAACATATTGACATTAGTTGATCAACTGTAAAAAATGAACTTGTATCCATTGAACCAACACAAGATGTTAATAATAGAAGATACCAAGTGGAGGAAGAGAGTGGCTGTATGGGACCTCTCTATTCTATCTGCTGAATTTTCTCCAATCCTAAATCTGTTCTTTTAAAAAAGAAATACAGAGGGGCAACAAACTCATAAACACATGAAAAGAGGAGCTACATCGCTCATCATGAGAGAAATGCACATCAAAATTACAATGAGGTGCTGCCTCATACAAGTCAGAATGGCCATCATCAAAAACTGTACAAGCAGTAAATGCTGGGGAGAGTTTAGAGAAAAGGTGTGAATGGAAATTGATATAGCCACTATAGAGAACACTGGGGAGATTCCTTTAAAACTAGAATTAAAACTACCATATGACCCAGCAATAGAAAACCTGGGCATATACACTGAGAAATGAATCATTGAAAAGACACCTGTATCCAGTGTTCATTGCAGCACTGCTTACAATAGACAAGAGGTGGGAGCAAAGCAGACTTCAACTGACCGATGACTGGATAACGAAGTTGTGGTAGCCACATACAGTGGAATATTAGCCAAAGAAAGGAACTAATTTAAGTCACTTGTAGTGAGGTGGATGCACCTAGAGCCTGTTTACAGAGAGAAGTAAGTTAGAAACAGAAAAGTAATGTACTTTAACAAATATACATGGAAAGTAGGAATGGTACTCACGAACCTATTTGAAGGGCAGGAATAGTGACACAGATGTGGAGAATGGACCTGTGGACACAGCAAGGGAAGGCATGTGTAGGATGAATTGAGAGCTTGGCACTGACAAACACTGAGTCCCATGTGTACAAAAGACAGCTGGCGGAAAATTGCTATATAGTACAGGGAGCTCAGCCTGGTGCTGTGTGACAGCCTAGAGGGCTGAGATGAGGGGGTGGGAGGAAGTCTCATCAGGCAGGAGGAATATGTATAGGTAGAGCTGATTCATCCTGTTGTATAGCAGAAACAACACAACATTATAAAGCGAGGATCTGTCAATTAAAACAACTTTTTAAAAGTCTACTAATTTAAAAACTAGAAAAAAATTTGGATAAGAACACAGAGCCAGTACAGAGTTACATGCACCAATGCAAAATGAATAAAAGTCAGCAATAATGAAAAACAAAATATCACAGTAAGCATTTGATCCTTGAATTAAAATTTTTAGGAAACAGGCACAGAAAATATTGACACAGAAAACTAACTTCAGAAATCTGGCATAAAATGATCAACACAGCAAAATCAAGAGACTGGTCTGAAAGAATCAACAATACTCAAACCATGTAATAGAAAACACATGGTAAACAAAAGCAACAATATGAAAAATGTAGTTACAAAGAAACCTTAGAAAAATGTATGCCGTCTACACGAAGGCAACAAGAAGAATTTTCTGAGCGCCTAAGGAAAAATAAGTCTCAAATAGAATAGTATGTTATGTGTATTCATGAGGACATATTGTAAGACTGTCGATTTTCCTTAAATCCTTTACAGATTTAGTACCACATCCAGAGTAGCTGAGACCACAGTCACACCTGGGCGGCTGTTTCCTGTACCCAGAACAAACCATGGAAAACTTACACAAGGAATAAAGACAACTACTAACAAAAGCAAGAACACAAAACTAATCCCTGAGGAACAATAAGTCTCCATTGAACTTGTCCCTGTGAGTGCCCTGGTCAGGGAGTACTCTGAGGCTGACACAGGTGTGCAGGCTACAAAGGAAACAGACAACAGGATCAGCTGGAAAAGGTTTTAAACTGGAGTAGTCGGTTCTTCCACTGGGCCATGGGACCATGAACCTCTACTGCTTCACTGAAGGAACCTGAGGCAGCATCTCAGAGCCCCACGACAGGATCATGGGGCACCAAGGTTTGGGATGGACATGGCAGTATGGCCCAGAGGTCATGCAATAACCAGCACAAACTTTGTTAGTGGATGACAACTGGCCCTTGTAAATGATGAGCTTAAGAGACTGTCACACATGGACTAAAAGAGAAAAGCTTGTATAACTGTAATTGTACAAAAAGACAGAAATTCATCTCAGAACTTTGAAGAAATGCCCCTGCAGTCGATGAAGAGCCCACAGTGAGAACCGTCAGGCTAAGGAGCCCCTTCACTTTCTCTGCTGGGATTGTGTGGGGCATGGTTGGGGATAGGGGTGGTTTTATACCACAATCGGAAGGGTTTCCAGGCTCTGCCTGCAGTCAGTATGAAGATCCTGAGTGAGTGTGAGGGGTTCCACACCACAGAAGGCATTCTCCCATCCTTCCCTCTCACTTATCTTACCTGCAGCAGCCATTTTCAGGAAGCCTTAGGCAGAAGTGTCCAATGAGATGCCGGTGCACTTCTCACCAGGCGTCTGGGGATTTGACATCTTCCAGGTGAGGTCTTGCCCTCAGGTCAGCAGATGGGACGTAATGCAGCATTACGGTCGGAGGAAGACAGGGATAGAGGACAGAGAGGACCACTCAGCACACAAGGAGGAGCCCCCGAGTGCCCTCACTGTCTGTCTCAGCAGGTCGAGGAAGGCTTTCAGGCTCGGGCTCCCAAATTCTTCCCGTTTGGTTTACTGAGAGAAGTGAGAGGTAAGGAGTGAGGCCAATTGACTGAGATCAGCAGGGACATCCCAGGAGCCACAATGAGTCGAAGAAGGACCTCATCCCCGCTCTTGACAGAAACTCCCTCAGAACCCCGCCCACCCAGGCCCCGCCCCTGCTTCCTCCTGGAGCCCAGATGCGCATTGTAGGAAGTGAAGGCCCCCTATCCAGGCCGTGCCATGCCATCTTTGAGAGGGCTGCTATCTTTGAGAGCTTCTGTAGCTGTGAGCAGAGGTAGGAGTCCGAGGGCTCATCAGGGGTCCAAGTCGGAGGTGACATGAGTAATAAGTGCACTGGATAGTTACAAAGATATGCCCTGGCACTCCCAACACCTTTTTCATCCGAAAAGAGGGGACTTCCCAGCCCCTCGGCAACCCCGCACCTGCTCTACGCCTGGAGGCTCGGACCTGGCTCTTAGGTGCGATGTCCATCGACTATGCACGTGGGTTCTCGGGACATAAACTGGGTCCAGGGGTGGTGGATCTGGGTGTGGGGTTGTTGGACCCTGGCTCTGTTCAGTAGAGGGAAGTCTGGGATTCTGTGGAGTTAAGGAGGGACCCGCGGGGGGACTGAGTGTCTCCACACCCCAGATTGGCGGCCACGCCTAACCCCTTACCCAGCGTGACTTGGCCGGAGAGCAACTGGTCAGCTTCTGGGCAGTTCTAAAGGCTGAGGGGCTCCCTGATTGTGATCACCGACAGGGGACACTGGGGTAAGAGGGGACCTCGTTCCGAAGGGCTGGCAGCCAGTCAGCAGAGGGAGGATGTCAGGGCTCGGGAGGAGTCAGGGTAATGACCATCCTCCGCATCACACGGCTGACTCAGGACCCTCCCCTGTGGCCAGCACTTCCAGCCAAACACAGGGAAGGGGGGCTGCAGTCTGAGAGGGGAAGTTAGAGCTTAGTTTTGAAGGGGCGGCCCGCAGGCAGCAGAACAGCAGGTAGTGTGACCCCTGGGTCGGGGGCTGAGTACTCCCTCCTGTCCTCCTCCCAGGTGACAGGGAAAGTGTCAGTGTCAACTTCAGAGCAGGAGAGGGAACAGGGTGGGCGGGAAGGGGTTGGATATGGGGATCTTGCCCCAGTTTTCATCCTGACTCTGAATGTGAACTCAGATAAACTGCCTCCCCTGCCAGCACCGACTGGCCCCCCTCTAACACCCAGGCAGGGGTTTCTGGCTGGGTCCCAGGGCTCACTCTCACTTCCGGTTCAGCGGTCTCAGGGGACAGGCTCACCAGGAAAACCAGAGCCCTGTAGGTTCCAGAGCCGTGGTCTCAAGGACCCTGCAGAAGCGCCCTTGGTTCAAGTCGGGGAGGACTCTCCTCACTGAAGGTGCTCACAATATCTCCTTATTCCTCCTCCAGATGCCCTCCTTACCTGCTCTCCTGCTAGCATTCTCGCCTGCTGTTCCTGATCTGTGTCGTGATGCCTCGGAGGCACAACAATAAGTACTATGCCCAGGGGAAACGCCACCAGGTCCAGGAGGACATTCAGGAGGCCCAGGACAGTGCTGCTGCAGCCCCAGGAGAGGAGTGCCCGTCCTCCCCCTCGTCTGTCCCTCAGGGTTCTCCCATAAGCTCCCCTGCTGCTGGCGATCACCAGGAGCTTCAGGGAGCCATGGCTGCTAGCTCTCCTGATGCAGGACCTTCCTGTGAAGGATCTGATGAAGGAGCCCAGGACACAGAGGAGGAAAGTGCAGGTGGCTCCCAGGCAGCCCCTGCCACTTAGAGCACTTGCAAAGATCCTCTGGCCAGGAAGGCTAGCACGCTAGTGGAGTTCCTGCTGGACAAGTACACCAAGAAGGAGACCATCACTCAGAACGCCTTGCTGAAGGTCGTGAGCAGGAAGTACAGGCAGCCCTTGCCCAAGATCCTCAGGAGAGCCTCTGAGCGCGTGGAGCTGGTGTTTGGCCTGGAGCTGAAGGAAGATCATCTCACATGCTAGCAAAGTGATCCTCAAAAATCTCCAAGCCAGGCTTCAACAATACAAGAACCGTGACATTTTAGATGTTCAAGCTGGATTTAGAAAAGGCAGAGGAACCAGACATCAAATTGCAAACATCTATTGGATCATCGAAAAAGCAAGAGAGTTCTAGAAAAACATCTACTTCTGCTTTATTGACTACTCCAAAGCCTTTGACTGTGTGGATCACAACAAACTGTGGAAAATTCTTAAAGAGATGGGAATACCAGACGACCTTACATGCCTCCTGAGAAATCAGTGTGCAGGTGAAGAAGCAACAGTTAGAACTGGACATGGAACAACAAACTTGTTCCAAATCGGGAAAGCAGTATGTCAAGGCTGTATATTGCCACCCTGCTTATTTAACTTATATGCAGAGTACATCATGTGAAATGCTGGGCTTGATGAAGTACAAGCTGCAATCAAGACTGCCAGGAGAAATATCAATAACCTCAAATATGCAGATGATACCACCCTTATAGCAGAAAATGAAGAAGAACTAAAGAGCCTCTTAATGAAAGTGAAAGAGGAGAATGAAAAAGTTTGCTTGAAACTCAGCATTCAGAAAACTAAGATCATGGCATCCGGTCCCATCACTTCATGGCAAATAGATGGGGAAACTATGGAAACAGTAAGAGACTTTGTATTTTTGGGCTCCAAAATCACTAGACATGGTGACTGCAGCCATGAAATTAAAAGACACTTGCTCCTTGGAAAAAAAGCTATGACCAAGCTAGACAGCATATTAAAATGCAGAGACATTACTTTGCCTTCAACGGTCCGTCTCATCAAAGCTATGGTTTTCCCAGTAGTCATGTATGGATGTGTGAGTTGGACTATAAAGAAAGCTGAGCACCAAAGAATTGATGCTCTTGAACTGTGGTGCTGGAGAAGACTCTTGAGAGTCCTTTGAACTGCAAGGACATAAAACCAGTCCATCCTTTAGGAAATCAGTCCTGAAGATTCATTGGAAGGACTGATGCTGAAGCTAAAACTCCAATACTTTGGCCACCTGATGCGAAGAACTGACTCATTGGAAAAGACCCTGATGCTGGGAAAGACTGAAGGCAGGAGGAGAAGGGGATGACAGAGGATGAGATGGTTGGATGGCATCACTGACTTGATGGACATGAGCTTGAGCAAGATCCAGGAGTTGGTAAAGGACACGGAAGCTTGGCGTGCTGTAGTCCAAGGGGTCGCAAAGAGTTGGACACAATTGAGTGACGGAACTGAAAGCCTTTGACTGTGGGGATCACGACAAACTGTAGAAAATTCTAAAAGAGATAGGAATACTAGACCACCATACCTGTTGCCAAATTAACATGTATGAAGTTTAAGAAGTAACAGAACAGCACATGGAACAGTGGTCTGTTTCAAAAGTGGGAAAGGTGTATATCAAGGCTGTATATTGTCACCCTGCTTATTCAACGTCTATGCAGATTATATAATGCAAAATGCTGGCCTAATAAATCACAAGCTGGAATCAACATTGTTTTAAGAAATATGAACAACCTCAGATATGTAGATGATACCTCTCTAAAGGAAGAAATCAAAGAAGAACTAAAGAGCATTTTGATGAGTTTGAAAGAAGAGTGAAAATGCCTGCTTCACAGTCAACACCCAAAAAACTAAGATCATGGCATCTGTTCTTATCATTTCATGTAAAATAGATGTGGAAAAGTGGAAACAGTGGCAGACTTTATTTTCTTGGGCCCCAGTATCTTTGTGGATACTGACTTCAGGCCTGAAACTAAAAGATGCTGGCTCCTTCAAAGGAAAGCTATGTGAAACTTAGATAGCATATTTAAAACAGAAATATCAATTTGTCAAAAAAGGTACCTATCCTCTAACCTATGACTTTTCCAAGTAGTCATGTACAAATGTGAGAGCCGGGCCATAAGGAAGACTGAGTGCCGAAGAATTAATGCTTTCAAACTCTAGTACAGGAGAAGACTCTTGAAAGTCCCTTGGACAGCAAGAAGATCAAACCAGTCAATGTTAAAGGAAATCACCCTGAATATTCAATGGAAGGACTCATGCTGAAGCTAAGCTCCAATACTCTGTCCACCTGATGCTGTGAAAGACTGAGTGCAGGAGAACAGGGCGACAGAGGATGGGATGGTTGGATGGCTTCACCAACTGAATGGATGTGAGTCTAAGCATACTTTAAGAGATAGTGAAGGGCAGGGAAGTCTGGCATGCTGTAGTCCATGGGATCGCTAAGAGTCAGACACGAGTTAGTGACTGAAGAAAAGCAACAGAGAAATTGAAATGTCAGGCACCTACAGTAATGGCAAACAGTAAACACAGTGTGAACACACACACCCATACAAACACACAAACACAACATACCTGTTATTGAGATAAACATAAACTCTCATGCTAAAAGCCCACTTAAATCAGTTCATATTAATGCAATAACTTATGTTCAGCCTTCAACCAAAAATTATAAACTATGTTAAAAAGCAGGACTGTCTAGTCTGATGAAACAATGAAAGAAATTAATCACACTCAGATATAGGATACCATTTTCTTTCTTTTTTTTTTTTTTTAATTTTATTTTATTTTTAAACTTTACATAACTGTATTAGATTTGCCAAATATCAAAATGAATCCGCCACAGGTATACATGTGTTCCCCATCCTGAACCCTCCTCCCTCCTCCCTCCCCATTCCATCCCTCTGGGTCGTCCCAGTGCACCAGCCCCAAGCATCCAGTATCGTGCATCGAACCTGGACTGGCAACTCATTTCATAGAAGGAAAGAAATCTTAAAAATTAGAGCAGAAATAAATGCAAAAGAAACAAAAGAGACCATAGCAAAAATCAACAAAACCAAAAGCTGGTTCTTTGAAAGGCTAAATAAAATTGACAAACCATTAGCCAGACTCATCAAGAAACAAAGGGAGAAAAATCAAATCAATAAAATTAGAAATGAAAATGGAGAGATCACAACAGACAACACAGAAATACAAAGGATCATAAGAGACTACTATCAACAATTATATGCCAATAAAATGGACAACGAGGAAGAAATGGACAAATTCTTAGAAAAGTACAACTTTCCAAAACTCGATCAGGAAGAAATAGAAAATCTTAATAGGATACCATTTTCAATATCAGATTAGGATTTTAGAATAGCCATAATTCACATAGCTTATACCATCCCTCGTTGCTCAGCAGTAAAAAAATCCACCTGCCAATGCAGGAGACCCAGGTTTGATCCCTGGGTAGGGAAGAGACCCTGGAATAGGTAATGGCAACTCACTCCTGTATTGTTGGCTGGGAAATCCCATGGAGAGAAGAACCTGGTGGGCTATAGTGCCTGCAGTCACAAAAGTGTCAACCAAATAATAATTTTAAAGAACAGTAATCAAGGATTGTGGAACAATTACAAGGAACAAGGAATGTATACAAGTAGAGGAGCCTGGTGGGCCACAGTGCATGGCATCACAAAAGCCTCAGAAAAGACTTAGCAACTAAAAAACAATGCAGAATGGGAATAATATAAGAAGCAATAGAGAAAGAAGCAGAATATATAAATTAATAATGACTGAGAACTTCCCCAAATTAATGAGAGCCAGTAAACCACAGATTTAGAAAACTCAGAGAAGACGAAGCAGGACAAACAGAAAAAATAAAATAAAATCTACACCTAAGCATATCATACCCAAACTGCAGAAAACCATGAAAAAGAGAATTCTTGAGAAAGAGTAGAGAAAAATTTAAAAAAACTATAGAGGAAAAAGAGTAACAATTACCTAAGGTTTTTCTTCAGAAAGGGCTTCCCTGGTAGCACAGTCGCTAAAGAAACTGCCTGCCATGCAGGAGACCTGGGTTTAATCCCTGGGTAAGGAAGATCCCCTGGAGAAGGAAATGGCAAACCACTCCAGTATTCTTGCTTGGAATATCCCATGGACAGAGGAGCCTGGCAGGCTACAGTCCATGGGTCACAAGAGTCAGACATGACTTAGCTACTAAACCACCACGACCATTTCTTCAGAAACCATGCTATCATGAAAAGACTAGAGTTAACTTCTTAAATCATTGAAAGAGAGAGAAAAAAGAAAGAAACACTAAAACCAACCTAGAATTCTGTAACCAGGGGAAAAAAAAATCCTTCAATGGTAATGAGAAACAGATCCTTAAATGGGCAAACAAAAACTTACGGAAAGTTGTCACCAGTAGATCTACTCTGCAAGAATTGCCAAAACAAATTCTTCTGGGAAAAGGAAAATGATACAGGTCACAAACTTTGCCTACACAAGGAATGTAACAGAGTTAGAGAAAAAATAAATGAAGATCTCATAAAGCTTTTTATTATGTTCAGTTGAGCAAAAACATAGCTGTTTTTCCAAAATAATAATATAACTACAATATATCCAGTGATTATATATTCTGAATAAAAGGAATAAATGGCAGAAATGATACAAAGGACAGAAGAGGAAGAACTAGGAATATCTGCTACGAGATACATGGACCAACCTTCAGGCCAGATCGTGTTACTCTAAGAGGATTTGAATAAGTTGCAATTGTATGATGCAAACTCTACAGAAACCATTAAAAAATGTTAAGAAGTATAACTGATATGCTAAAGAGAACAGAAACAAAATACAGTTAAATCTTGATTCAAAACTAGAGAATGCAGAAAAAGAATATTAAAAAAGGAACAAAATATAAGTTCAATAAATAGAAAATGGTTACAAATACTGTTAATCCAATACTATGCATAATCACTTTTCATGCTAGTGGTCTAAATAGACCAATTAAAAGGAAGATATTGATGAAAAGAATTAAAACAACAAAAATATACCTAACCTTATGCTGTGTATAAGAAATCCACTGTAAATTTGAAGATAAAATAGATTAAAAATAATGTGATGGAGAAAACTATACCATGCTAATATGAGTGGGAAAAAAAGGTGGACTACCTAAATTTACTTCAAAGAAAGCAGTATTTAGAACAAGAAAGTCAGGAGTAAAGATAGGCATTATGTAATGATTAAGTGGTCAATTCTCAAAGAAATCATAACAACCCTTAATGCATTTGGCCCAAAAAAACTGTGTTAAAATACACAAGGCAAATATTGATGATGCAGAAATACTCTTACACCTAGAGATGTCAACACATGTCTTTTAGGAATTGTCAGACTCAGTAGGCAGAAAATCAGTAAGGTGTAGTTGAACTGAAAAGCACCAACAATTAACTAGACCTAAATGACACTTATAGAATACTTAACAACAGCAGAAAACACATTGTTTTCAAATTCACATGGAACATACAGCAAGACAGATCACATTCTATGCCATAAAACTCACATTATCAAACTTAAAAGAATAGAAATGATACAAAGAGTGCTCTCACACTGGGATCAAAATAAACTAGAAATTGACAACAAAATGATAGCAGTAACATTGAGAGTATTTGGAGATTAAAAAATATACTTCTAAATAACATGTGGGCCAAAGAGAAAATCTAATAATAAGTCTTGAAATATTTTCAACCAACTGAAAACAAAATTACAATTTATCAGAAGTTGTGGGATATAGCAAAATCTTTAAAGAGATATATACAGCATTGAATGACTATATTAGAAAAACCTAAAATTAATAATTTACCCTTCCATCTTAGTAAACTTGTGAAAGGAAAAAGAAGAAAAAGAAATAAAGCAGAAATTAATAACACTGGAAAAAAGAAGACTAGAGATAAACAACAAAACCAGAAGCTGTAACTCTAAAGAAAAAAAACAAAAAAAAACAAAAAACGGTAAAAGTCTCAGCACCCTAATCAAGAAAAAAAAAGAGAAAACACAAATTAAATTATGAATAGTAGAAATGAAAGAAGAGTCATGATGACTGATATGATGGGCATTAAAAGGATAATAAATGAATATCATAAACAACTTTGTACCTTCAAATATAAAAGTTAAATTAAAAAATTGCTTGAGGATATAACTAACCAAAATTTTGAAAGGAAAAGTACATAGTTTGAATAGGTCTGCCTCTATTACAGAAATTTAATCTATAAGTAATAAGCTTAAATAAAGACAGCAACAAGCCCAGATGATTCCACTGATGAAATATAACAAAAATTTAAAGAAGAGATGATAACAGTTCTCTACAATCTATTTCAGAGAATAGAAGCAAAGGGAACACTTCTTTATTCCTTCCATGAGGTCAGCATTACATTTTAATTTCAAAACCAGAAAAAGAAATTAATAGAAAAAAAATTCACACAAAGATTGTATTCAGAGAATGAAAAGCTAAGTCACAAACTGGGAAGAAAGAATTGTAGGACACATATCTGAAAATAAATATGTAGCAAAAACATACAAAGAACACTTACAACTCAACAATAAGAAAACAAGGAAGTCAATGTAAAAATGCTTAAAAGTGCTAACCCTATTATACAGAGTGAAGTAAGCCAGAAAGAAAAACACCAATACAGTATACTAATGCATATATATGGAATTTAGAAAGATGGTAACAATAACCCTGTGTACGAGACAGCAAAAGAGACACTGATGTATAGAACAGTCTTATGGACTCTGTGGGAGAGGGAGAGGGTGGGAAGATTTGGGAGAATGGCATTGAAACATGTAAAATATCATGTATGAAACGAGTTGCCAGTCCAGGTTCGATGCACGATACTGGATGCTTGGCGCTAGTGCACTGGGATGACCCAGAGGGATGGTATGGGGAGGGAGGAGGGTTCAGGATGGGGAACACATGTATACCTGTGGCGGATTCATTATGATATTTGGCATAACTAATACAATTTTGTAAAGTTTAAAAATAAAATAAAAATTTAAAAAAGTGCTGAATAGACCTCTCACTAAAGAATATAAACAGATGGTAAAGAGTATATGAAAAGATGATCTACATCATATGTCTTCAGGGAATTTCAGATCAAAGCAACAATATAAAAACAACCTATAATAGGGCTAACGCAAAAACAAACACCTCACGATATCAAATACTGGCAAAAATGTGGACAAATAGGAACTCTAACTCATTGCTAAAAGGAATGCAGTGATACAAATACTTTGGAAATTGTCTGGCAATTTATTTTAAGCTAAACATAGTCTTATCATATGATCTAGCAAATGAACACTAGGGTATTTACTCAAAAGTGTCAAAACCTTATGCCCATCCAAACACCTCCAAACAAATTTTAATAGCAGACTAATTCATGGTTGCCAAAAACTAAAAATCACCAAAGATGAACTTCAGTAGATGAGTGGGTAAAGAAACTATGGTAATCTACATGATGGAAAGCTATTCAGCCCTGAAAAAAAAAAGTTTCAAACCATAAACAGATATAGAGAAACTTCAACATATATTGATTAGCAGAAAGAGCCAGTATAAAAAGCCGACATACTGTATGATGCCATCAATGTTATATTCTGGAAAATGCAAACCTTTAAAAGAGTAACAAGTTCAGTAGTTGTCAGTGGTTCCAAGTGAGGTTTTGAGGGATGGACAGGTGGAGCATGGGAGATCCATGGGGGATTCAAGCTCCTCTGCACCACACCATGTTAGCTGAGTACAGAATATGCATTTGTCAAACACTAAAGAACTGTAAAACACATAAAGTAAAATACATTGTAAACAATGGACAATAGTTAATAATAGCGTATTGATATTAGTAGATCAACTGTGACAAATGAACTCATATCAATTGAACCAACACAAGATGTTAATAATAGAAGATACCAAGTAGAGGAAGAGTGGCTGGATGGGAACTGTCTATACTATCTGCAGAAGTTTTTCTAATCCTCAATCTGTTCTTTTAAAAAAGAAATACAAAGGGTCAACAAACACATGGAAAGATGCACAACACTCATCATGAGAGAAATGCAAATCAAAATACACTAAGGTATCATTTCATAATAGTCAGAATGGCCATCATCAAAAATTGTACAAGCAGTAAATGCTACAGAGAGCTTAGAGAAAAGGGAACTCTCTTCCACTGTTGGTGGGAATGGAAACTGATATAGCCATTATGCAGAACAGTAGGGAGATTCCTTTAAAAACTAGGATTAAAGCTATCATATAACCCAGCAATAGAAATACTGTGCATATACACTGAGAAAGGAATAACTGTAAAGACACCTGTATCCAAAGTTCATTGCAGCACTATTTACAATAGCCAAGACATGGAAACAACCTAGATTTCAACTGAGAGATGAATGGATAAAGAAGTTGTGGTAGACGTATACAATTGAATATTAGCCATAAAAAGGAATGAATTTAAGTTACTTGTAGTGAGGTGATGCACCTAGAGCCTGTTACACAGAGTGAAGTAAGTCAGAAAAAGAAAAAGAGTGTATATTCATGCATAAACATGGAATATAGAAAATGGTACTTGTGAACCTATTTGCAGGGCAGGACTAGAGACACAGATGTAGAGAATGGTTATGTGGATGCAGCAAGGGAAGGAGAGGGTGGAATGAATTGAGAGTGGCACTGACAAATACAGAGTACCATGTATACCACAGATAGCAAGTGCAAAATTGTATATAATATGGGGAGCTCAGCCTGGTGCTGTGTGACAGCGTAGAGGGGTGAGATGAGTGGGTGGGAGAAAGGCTCATGAGGCAGAAGATCTATGTATACTTATAGCTGATTCATTCTGTTGTATAACAGAAACTAACAACATTATAAAGCAATTATGCTCCAATTAAAACAATTTTTTAAGGCTCTACTAATTTGAAAAATAGAAAAAAACTATGGATAAGAACACATAGCCAGTACCAAGTTATATACAAAAATGCCAAATAAATAAGATTCAGGAAAATAAAAACCAAAAGATGATGGTAAAAACTTGATCCTCGAATTAAAATGCTTAGGGAACAGGCACAGAAAATATTGACAAATATAAGGAACTTCAGACATCTGGTATAAAAAGATCAACACAGCAAAGTCAAGAGACTGCTCTGGAAGAATCAACAATTGCTCAGATCATGTAATAGAAAATACAACATAAACAAAAGCAACCATATAAAAAAAAACCTACAAAGAAACCTTAGAACAATGTGTACAGCCCACATGGAAGCAACAAGAATTCCCTGAGAGCCTTAGGAAAAAGAGGTGTCAAACAAAATACTATATTATGTGTATTCAGGAGGAGCAGATATTGTAAGGCTCACTTTTCCTTAACTCCTTTACAGATTTAATACCACATCCAGACCAGCTAAGACCCCGATCAACCATGGGCTGCTATTTCCTGTATCCAGAAAAAAAAAAAAAAAAAAAAACATGGAAAACGAACACAAGGAATAAAGAAAACTATTAACAAAAGCAAAAACACAAAATTACATAATCTCTGATGGACAATAAGTCTCCATTGAACTAGGCCATATGAGTGCCCAGGTTGGGGAGTACTCTGAGGCTGACACAGGTGTGCAGCCTACAAGGGAAGCAGACAACAAGATAAGCTGGAAGAAGCTTGAAAGTTGAGGCCCTGATTCTTCAAGTATGCCCTTGGACCATGAATCTCTACTGCTTCACTGAGGGTATCTGAGGCAGCATCTCAGAGCCCCATGCCAGGACCATGGGGCACCAAAGTTTGGGTTGGATGTAGCGGTATGGCCCAGAGGTCATTAAAAACTAGCACAAACTTTGTTGTGTGTTTGCTGAGTTGCTCAGCTGTGTCCAACACTTTGCAACCCCATGGACTATAGCCTGACAGGCTCCTGTGGCCCTTTTGATTCTCCAGGCAAGAATACCGGATTGGGTTTCCATGCCTTCCTCCTGGGGATCTTTCCAACTCTGGTATCGAACCCAGGTCTCCCACATTGCAGGTGGATTCTTTACCGCCTGAGTCAACAGGGAATGTTAGTGGATTACAACTGTGCCTTTTCAACAGTCACCTTAATAGACTATTGCACAGGGACCAAAAGAGAAAGACTAGTATTACAGTAATTATACAAAAGGACAGAAATTCATCTCAGAACTTAAGAGCAACGCCCCTGTAGTCAACTAAGAGCCCACAGTGAGAACTGTCAGGCTAAGGATCCCCTTCCTTCACTTACTCTTCTGGGATTGTGTGGGGCATGGTTGGGGACAGGGGTGGATTCATGCCAGAAAGGGAAGGATTTCCAGGCCTCGCTAGCAGTCAATATGAAGATCCTGAGTGACATGTGAGGGGTTCCACACCACAGAAGACAGTCTCCCATCCTTCACTCTCAGCTCGTCTTACCTGCTTCAGCCATTTCCAGGAAGCCTCAGGCAGAAGTGTCCAGATAAGCATCAGGCAGAAGTGTCCAGATGAGACTTACGTGCACGTCACACCAGGAGTCTGGGGATTTGATGTCTTCCATGTGAGGCTTTGTCCTCAGGTCAGCAGATGGGCCTTAGCCCAGCACCTACAGCGGTCAAGGGAAGACACAAAGACCAGAGAGCATCACTCAGCACAGAAGAAGGGGCCCCAGAGAGCCCTCGCTGTCAGTCTCCAGAGCTCCATGAAGGCTTTTAGGCTCAGACTCCTAAATACTCTCTGCCAGGGTTGCTGACAGAAGTGAGAGGCAAGGAGTGAGGCCAGTTGACTGAGCTCATCACAGTGACGTCCCAGGACTTCCTAAGAGTCAAGGAAAACTCCCATGCCAGTGCTGCAGCAAACTCCCCTGGAACCCCACCCACCCAGGCCCCACCCCTGGTGTCCTCCTGGAGCCCAGATGCGCATGACAGGAAGTGACATCTTCCTAAACACGTTGGAGTGCGACACAATCTTTGAGAGTGCCGTTATCTTTGAGAGCTGCTGTGGATGGTGACAAGACAGAGTCCCAAGTTTCATCAGTTGTCAAAGTTGGAGGTGATGTGAGTTACTAGTGTGGGGACACATCTCCGCACCCCAACCCCTTTTCCGGCCAAAAAGAGGGGACTGCACAACCTCAGGACACCCTGCCCCTGCTCTCAGACCAGAGGATCCAGTCTAGTTCTTAGGCCCCAAGACCATTCGCTAGCCCCTAGTGGGTGTCAGGGAAGAATGCCTCAGTCAGGCTCTGCTGGACTCTTGCTCTGCTCAATAGAGTGAGAGCCACGAGCCCTGTGGAGTGAAGGTGGGACATTCGGGGGGACTGAGGGCCTCCACGCCCCAGAACGGTGGCTACACATAACACCCCACCCACTGTGACTCTAACGCGGACCATCCGGGCAGCACCCGGGCAGCTCTAAGGAATGAGGGGCTCCCTTACTGTGACTGAGGACACGGGACACAGTGAGGAGGGGACCACGGTCCGAGGAGCTGGCAGCCAGTCAGCAGAGGGGGGATGTCAGGGCTTGGGAGGAGTCAGGGTGACGACCATCCTTTCCATCACATGGACCACTCAGGACCCTCCCCTGTGCTCAGCATTTCCTCCTGGCCAAACAGAGGGAAGGGGGGCTGTGGCCTGAGTGGGGAAGTTAGAGTGTGATTGTAAAGGTGCAGCCGCCAGACAGCAGAAGGGCAGATCCCGGGACCCTTTGGTGGAGGGCTGAGCACTCCCTCCTCTCTTCCTCTGGGGTGACAAGAAAGGAGGCAGTGTCAACTTCAGAGCAGGAGAGGAAACAGGGTGTGTGCGGAGTGGTGGGGCTGGGGTTCGGATATGGGGGAGTCTTGTCCCAATTTTCATCCTGATTCTGAATGTGAACTGAGAGAACCTGCCTCCCCTGCCAGCCCTGACAGTCCCCCCTCTAACACCCAGGCAGGCCTGTCTGGCTGTGCCCCAGTGCTCACTCTCATATCCTCCTCAGGGGTCTTAGGGGATAGGCTCACCAGGAGAACGGGAGCCCTGTGGGTCCTAGAGCACTGGCCTGAAAGACCCCTCAGAGGCAGCCTTGGTTCAAGCCGGGGAGGACGTTCCCGGGTGAAGGTGCTCACGGAATCTTCTTGTCCTTACTCTAGGTGCCCTTGGTGCCGGCCTTCCTGCCTGCACACCAACCTGCAGTCCGAGACCTGTGTCGTCATGCCTCGGGGGCACAACAATAAGTACCATGCCCGTGTGAAACGCCACCAGGTCTGGAGGTACACTCAGGGTCCCCAGGAGGCCCAGACCAGTGCTGCTGCAGCCGCAGAAGAGGAGGGCCCCTCCTCCCCCTCTTCTGGCCCTCAGGGTTCTCCCCCGAGCTCCCCTGCTGCTGGCGAAAGCCAGAAGCTTCAGGGAGCCTTGGCCACTAGCTCTCCTGATGCAGGGGCTTCCTGCGCAGGATCTGATGAAGGAGCCCAGGGCCCAGATCAAGAAAGTACAGGTGCCTCCCAGGCAGCCCTGGCCACTCAAAGCATTCGCAATGATCCTCTGACCAGGAAGGCCAGCATGCTGGTGGAGTTCCAGCTGGAGAAGTACGGCAAGAAGGAGCCCATCATGCAGAACACCCTGCGGACAGTCATCAACAGGAAGTACAGGCAGCACTTCCCTGAGATCCTCAGGAGAGCCTCTGAGCGCATGGAGCTGGTGTTTGGCCTGGAGCTGAAGGAAGTCGACCACAGCAGGAACATCTATGTCCTCATCAGCAAGCTCAGCCTTGGGGGTGACGAAGGTCCGAGTGATGAGAAGGGGCTGCCCAAGTACGGTCTCCTCATGGCGCTCCTGGGGTTCATCTTCATGAAGGGGAACCGGGCCACCGAGGAGGAGGTCTGGGAATTCCTCACTGTGTTGGGGATCTATGCTGGGAGGAAGCACCTGATCTTTGGGGAGCCCAGAAGGCTCATCACCAAAGAGCTGGTGCAGAAGAAGTACCTGAAGTACCTCCAGGTGCCCAATAGTCATCCTCCGCACTATGAGTTCCTGTGGGGCCCAAGAGCTTGTGCTGAGACCAGTAAGATGAAAGTGCTAGAGTTTCTGGCCAAGATCCATGATACGGTCCCTAGTTCCTTCCGAGACCTCTATGATGAGGCTCTGAGAGATCAGGTGGAGAGAGCAGGGCTGAGAGTTGCGATGCAGGATCCAGCTATGGCTGAGGCCAGTGCCCCTTCCAGGGCCAAGTCCTGCAGCTCCTCCCACATCTAAGGAGGGAGGCCAGGGCACTTTGTTCCCTTTGTGTTGGAACAGAGCAATCATGCTCCTAACTAGTGCAGAGTAGTAGGGGTGGAAGGAACAATACCTATGTGTTCCTACAGTTTTAAGTAGTAAGGGAGTTTACCTGCAGTTCATTTTAACAAAATATGTGTCCTTTCCCCTTTCTCCATAGGAGAAATATCTAGTGAAAGATGATTTAAAGTAGATAGGTAAAGAGATGAGGGAGGTGTTAAGTATTTTGTAATGTTACTACTTTTGATAAGGTTCATTGTGCTTCAGAATACAAATGTATGGATCATATAAATCATAGTTCTTTGCTGTTTTAAAGTTTTGAAAGCCACAGTCTGGGTATTTGTAAAACACATTGGAAGTACTGAACAGATTGTTCACAATCCAAACAAGGTAACATGACTTTGGAACAGAATTTTCTTGAAGAGTAGTCAAGCTTCTAAAGAGTGAAAGGTAGTAGGGGTGAAGCAAACCAAGTTTAGATCTCATTACTGTTTTACATGACTAACTTCTACACAGTATTTATTTCCTTTTCTCCAAATGTTTTAACTTCTAAGTTTGTTATTGTTCAGAATATTAGTTTGGTGATGATATTGCTGTTACATTTATTGCTGTTTTAAGAGTTTTAAAGTTACAGTTTCGGTAGATGTAAAAGAGATTCACAAACCATCTTTATTGTCTCCATGATCTGGAAGTAGGTAACAGGGCACTGAAGAAGAGATTTTCATGGTAATGCAAAAGACGACCACAGAAAATACCGAGAAACAAAAAGAAGTGGAGGAAAAACGTCTTTAAGTTGTTGTTTGCCTTATTTCTTTTAAACTTTCTATTAGTAAAAATAAAAAATACTTTGACTTATTTAGCTAATTTAAGAATATTTGTTTCTTTTGTCCTAATTCACTGCATATTCTCTGCTATCTTCACAGATTAAAAATAAACTCAGATGGGTAGGTGGTATTCCAGGGGTTTATAATAATCATAACTTGCAGTTATTACAGACCAATACTTATTAAAAATATGCCACTGTTTTATATGTATTACATGCATTCCAGCATTCATGCGGGATAGGATTTACCCTAAGCCTATGCTACTGGAAGTTAAGGTAAGAAACCTGAGCTATGACTGAGGACCACTGACTCCAGAAGAGTGGAGCCCTATAATGTTCTGCTCCTCAGAAGACCCCAATAGCTTTGCACACATCTGGCACATCCTGTCTTCCAATCCAGAACTTCCAAGAAAGTAATGCCTTTGTTCTGAGGAACACAGCCTCGGATGAGTGGAGGGTGCAGTCTGAGTCCAGTCAGGAGTTAGGATGAGGTCCCTGAACGAAGGGCTAGAGGACTACTTAGCCCAGAACAGAGGAGACTTTGGAGACCCACCCCTGATGTCAGCCATACATGGTCCAGGACAAAGCTTTCTGGCTGAAGTGCCCCTTTCCACTGGGAGTGGTGTCAGGGTGGTGAGAGCCTTGGTCTACTGGGAGAAGCCTCACTCAGTACAGAATAGAAAACTAGTGACTCCAAATGAGGATATAGGGACTGCACCTAGAACACAGCCCTACCACTTGACACCTCCCACTGGCAAATTTGGGAATGCCCGGCATGATGCACCCCACACATTTAGACCATCTCAGGAGGTGAGGAACTTGTGCTCAGGGGGCAGCCTCAGGAGAAATTCCAGGTCAGGCCAAGAGTCAAGCAGAGGACCATGAGGACTAAGGGACCCACTCACATTATAAAAGTGGCGACACCACAGAATCCCTCCCCTAGGGTCAGCCATGAGTGACCACAGGCAGGCATGCCCACGAGGGAGCCTTCACATCCTCTGAGGTGGTCTCAGGGAATTCAAGGCTGTAGCATGAGAAGACAGGCCTCCCTAGGCCATGGGAAATCAGTGTGAGGACCTGGAGAGAGCACCGAGGGGAACCCCAACCCAAAGGAGAAAGGTACACACAGCCCCAGCACCGTTTCAGCTCTGGGAGCCCCAGGCAGAGGTAGTCAGATGTGTCACCCACTTGCTTCCAGCTTGGGGGACTCCGGTCGATATGGGGAAGAGGCCCAGACCCTGAGAGAGACAGTACTCTCGAGGTCACTGTCCCCAGGGCAAGGGAGGCCAGAGCATCCTGCCCTCTGCTGTTAGTTCTCAGAAGCTCCCCAAAACACCTGTGGGTAAACATGGCCTACTCGGACTTCTACACCTGGGGACTGAGGGTGCTATGGGCTTACGTATAGGGTTGGCTGACACGGCATAGGGGAAATTTCCCGGTGGTCTAGTCATTAGGGAGAGGACCAGAGGATGCAGGGGAACATGAAAACCATAACAATGGGGCAACCACAGTCTGTCCCTGCTGTCAGTTCTGGCAGACACTTGGATAGATGTCAGGCTGAGCGGAGACAACTGTCAATCCCCCTCAAGTTGACAGAAAAGTGAGGACAGTAATAGTGAAGACAGGGAGGATATATAGGTCTTCCCAGGAGCCAAGCGAGGAGCCTGAGTGAGAACTGGTGGAGCCAGCCATCAGTTCAGTTCAGTTACTCAGTTGTGCCTATCTCTTTGCAACCCCATGGACTGCAGCATGTCAGGCTTCCCTGTCCATCACCCACTCACTCCTGGACCTTCTCAAAATCACATCCATTTAGTCAGTAATGCCATCCAAACATCTCATTCTCTGTTGGCCCCATCTTGTCCTGCCTTCTATATTTCCCACCATCAGGGTCTTTTCCACTGAGTCAGTTCTTCGCATCAGGTGGCCAAAGTATTGGAGTTTCAGCTTCAGCTATTGAGGACTGATTTCCTTTAGGATTGACTGGTTTGATCTCCTTGCAGTTCAAGGACTCACAAGAGTCTTCTTCAACACCACAGTTCAAAAGCATCAACTCTGCAGCTTTCATCTTACTTTATAGTCCAACTTATGACTACTGGAAAAACCATAGCTTTGAGTAGCCGGACCTTTGTTGGCAAGGAAATGTCTCTGCTTTCTAGCATGCTGTCTAGGTTAGTCATAGCATTTCTTCCAGGGAACAAGAGTCTTTTAAAATTTGATGGCTGTAGTCACCATCTACAGTGATTTTGGAGCCCCCCCAAAAAAAGTCTGTCAGTCTGTCACTGTTTCCATTATTTCCCCATCTATTTGCCATGAAGTGATCTGACCTGGTACCATCCATGATACTACTTTTTTTAATGTTCAGTTTTAAGCCAACTTTTTCACTCTCCTCTTTGACTTTTATCAAGAGGCTCTTTAGTTCTTCTTCATTTTCTTCCATAAGGCCTGTGTCATATGTGTGTCTGATGTTATTGATATTTCACCCAGCAATCTTGATTCCAACTAGTGCTTCATCCAGCCTACAATTTTGCGTGGTGTATGATGCATAGAAGCTAAATAAGCCGGGGGACAAATAAGTACGGCTTTGACGTACTCCTTTCCCTATTTGGAACCAATCTGTTGTTCCATGTCCAGTTCTAACTGTTGCTTCTTAACCTGCATATGGTTTCTCAGGAGGCAGGTAAGGTGGCCTGGTATTCCCATCTCTTTAAGAATTTTCCACAGTTCATTGTGATCCACACCGTCAAAGGCTTTGTCATAGTCAATAAAGCAGAAGCAGATGTTTTTCTCAAACTCACGTGCTTTTCCTATGATCCACTAACTTAGGCAATTTGATCTCTGGTTCCTCTGTGTTTTCTCAATTCACCTTGAACATGTTGACGTTCACAGTTCCCATACTGTTGAAGCCTGGCTTGGAAAATTTTGAGCATTAATTTACTAGCGTGTGAGATGAGTGCAATTGTGTGGTAGTTTGAGCACTCTTTGACATTGCCTCTCTTTGGGATAGGAATAAAAACTCGCCTTTTCCAGTCCTGTGGCCACGGCTGAGTTTTCCAAATTTGCTGATATCATATTGAGTGTGCACTTTCACAGCATCATCTTTTAGGATTTGAAATAGTTCAACTGGAATTCCATCACCTCCACTAGCTTTATCCATAGTGATGCTTCCTAAGGCCCACTTGACTTTGCATTCCAGGATGTTTGGCTCTAGGTGAGTGATCACATCATCATGATTATCTGGGTCATGAAGATCTTTTTTGTATAGTTCTTTTAAAGTTTTCTTGCCACCACTGCTTAACATCTTCTGCTTCTTTTAGGTCCATACCATTTCTTCCTTTATTGTGCCCATCTTTGCATGAAATATTCTCCTGGTATCTCTAATTTTCTTGAAGAGATCTCTAGTCTTTCCCATTCTGTTGTGCTCCTCTATTTCTTTGCACTGATCACTGAGGAAGGCTTTCTTATCTCTGCTTGCTATTCTTTGGAAATCTGCATTCAAATGGGTATATCTTTACTTTTCTCCTTTGCCTTTCACTTCTCTTCTTTTCTCAGATATTTTAAAGGCATCCTCAGACAGCCATTTTGCCTTTTTGCATTTCTTTTTCTTGGGGATGATCTTGATCAATGCCTCCTGTACAATGTCATGAACCTCTGTCCATAGTAGTTCAGGCACTCTGTCTGTCAGATATAATCCCTTGAAACTATTTGTCACTTCACTGTATAATCATAATGGATTTGATTTAGGTCATAGCTGAATGGTCTAGTGGTTTTCCCTGCTTCCTTCAATTTAGGTCTGAATTTTGCAATAAGGAGTTCATGATCTGAGCCACAGTCAGCTCCTGGTCTTATTTTTGCTGACTGTATATAGCTTCTCCATCTTTGGCTACAAAGAATATAGTCAATCTGATTTCCGTATTGACCATCTGGTAATGTCCATGTGTACAGCCTTCTCTTGTGTTCTTGGAAGGTGTTTCCTCTGACTAGTGTATTCTCTTGGCAAAAGTCTGTTAGCCTGTACCCTGCTTCAGTTTGGTAATCCAATGCCAAATTTGCCTGTAACACCAGGTATCTCTTGACTTCCTACTTTTGCATTCCAGTCCCCTGTGATGAAAAGGATATCTTTTTTGGGTGTTAGTTCTAGAAGGTCTTGTAGGTCTTCATAGAACTGTTCAACATCTGCTTCCTGAGCATTAATGGTTGGGGCATGGACTTGGATTACTGTGATATTGAATGGTTTGCCTTGTAAACGAATGGAGATCATTCTGTAATTTTTGAGACTGGACCCAAGTACTGCATTTCGGACTCTTGTTGACTATGATGGCTACTCCATTTATTCTAAAAGATTCTTGCCCACAGTAGTAGGCATAATGGTCATCTGAATTAAATCCACCCATTCCAGATCATTTTAGTTCACTGATTCGAAAAATGTCAATGTTCACTCTTGCCATCTCCTGTTTGACCACTTCCAATTTACTATGAAACCAATTTACCCTACTTGAAAGAAAGTAGGGGAAAGCACTAGACCATTCAGGTATGACCTAAATCGAATCCCTTACAATTATACAGTGGAAGTGAGAAATAGATTTAAGGCATTAGATCCAATAGACAGGGGTGCCTCAAGAACTATGGACAGAGGTTCATGACATTGTACAGGAGAGAGGGAGCAAGACCATCCCCAAGAAAGAGAAATGCAAAAAAGCAAAATGGCTGCCTGAGAAACTTAAGACAGTGTAAGCTAAGCTTACACTTAGCTGTGAAAAGAAGAGAAGTGAAAAGCAAAGCTTAGACAGTGTAAGCTTAGAAGCTAAGCTTACAGTTAGCTGTGAAAAGAAGAGAAGTGAAAAGCAAAGGAGAAAAGGAAACATAAACCCATTTGAATGCAGAGTTCCAAAGAATAGCAAGGAGAGATAAAAAATTGTTCCTCAGTGATCAATGCAAAGAAATAGCAGAAAACAACAGAATGAGAAAGACTAGAGATCCCTTCAAGAAAATTAGAGATACCAAGGAAACATTTCATGCAAAGATGGGCACAATGAAGGACAGAAATGGTATGGACCTAACACAAGCAGAAGATACTAAGAAGAGGTGGCAAAAATACACAGAAGAACTATACCAAAAAATCTAAATGACCCAGATAATCATGATGTTATGATCACTCACCTAGAGCCAAACATACTGGAATGCAAATCGGGCCTTAGGAAGCATCACTATGACCAAAGCTGCTGCTTCTTCTGCTAAGTCACTTCAGTCGTGTCCGACTCTTTGCGAACCCATAGATGGCAGCCCACCAGGCTCCCCCATCCCTGGGATTCTCCAGGCAAGAACACTGGAGTGGGTTTCCATTTCCTTCTCCAATGCATGAAAGTGAAAAGTGAAAGTGAAGTTGCTCACTCGTGTCCGACTCTTAGCGACCCCATGGACTGCAGCCTACCAGGCTCCTCCGTCCATGGGATTTTCCAGGCAAGAGTACTGGAGTGGGGTGCCATTGCCTTCTCCGACACTGTGATCAGATCAGATCAGATCAGATCAGTCCCTCAGTTGTGTCCGACTCTTTGTGACCCCATGAATCACAGCACACCAGGCCTCCCTGTCCATCACCAACTCCCGGAGTTCACTCAGACTCACGTCCATTGAGTCAGTGATGCCATCCAGCCATGTCATCCTCTGTCATCCCCTTCTCCTCTTGCCCCCAATCCCTCCCAGCATCAGAGTCTTTTCCAATGAGTCAACACTTCTCATGAGGTGGCCAAAGTCCTGGGGTTTCATCTTTAGCATCATTCCTTCCAAAGAAATCCCAGGGCTGATCTCCTTCAGAATGGACTGGTTGGATCTCCTTGCAGTCCAAGGGACTCTCAAGAGTCTTCTCCAACACCACAGTTCAAAGGCATCAATTCTTCAGCACTCAGCTTTCTTCACAGTCCAACTTTCACATCCATACATGACCACAGGAAAAACCATAGCCTTGACTAGACGGACCTTTGTTGGCAAAGTAATGTCTCTGCTTTTGAATATGCTATCTACGTTGGTCATAACTTTCCTTCCAAGGAGTAAGCGTCTTTTAATTTCATGGCTACAGTCACCATCTGTAGTGATTTTGGAACCCCAAAAAATAAAGTCTGACACTGTTTCCACTGTTTCCCCATCTATTTCCCATGAAGTGATGGGACCGGATGCCATGATCTTTGTTTTCTGAATGTTGAGCTTTAAGCCAACTTTTTCACTCTTCTCTTTCACTTTCATCAAGAGGCTTTTGAGTTCCTCTTCACTTTCTGCCATAAGGGTGGTGTCATCTGCATATCTGAGGTTATTGATATTTCTCCTGGCAATCTTGATTCCAGCTTGTGTTTCTTCCAGTCCAGCGTTTCTCATGATGTACTCTGCATATAAGTTAAATAAACAGGGTGACAATATACAGCCTTGACATACTCCTTTTCCTATTTGGAACCAGTCTGTTGTTCCATGTCCAGTTCTAACTGTTGCTTCCTGACCTGCATACAGATTTGCCAAGAGGCAGATCAGGTGGTCTGGTATTCCCATCTCTTTCAGAATTTTCCACAGTTGATTGTGATCCACACAGTCAAAGGCTTTGGCATAGTCAATAAAGCAGAAATAGATGTTTTTCTGGAACTCTCTTGCTTTTTCCATGATCCAGCGGATGTTGGCAATTTGATCTCTGGTTCCTCTGCCTTTTCTAAAACCAGCTTGAACATCAGGAAGTTCACAGCTCACATATTGCTGAAGCCTGGCTTGGAGAATTTTGAGCATTACTTTACTAGCGTGGGAGATGAGTGCAATACTGTGCTACTATAAGTACTCACACAGTACTGTGAGATACTGTGCTACTATAAGTGAAAAAAAAAAGTTGGATTACCTAAATTTACTTCAGAGAAAGAAGTATTCAGAACAAGAAAGTCAGGAACAAAGATTGGCATTACTTAATGATTAAGTGGTCAATTCTCAAAGAAATTACAGCAACCCATAATGTGTATGGACAAAAAAAAAAAAAAAAAAAAAAAAAAAACCAAAAACAAAAAACTACCCTAAAATACACAAGGTAAACATTGATGATGCAGAAATACTATTATACCAGGAGATGCAAACATATGTCCTTTAGGAATTGACAGACTTAATAGGCAGGAAATCAGTAAGGTGTAGCTGACCTGAAAAGCACCATTAATTAACCAGATCTAAATGACGTTTATACAATACTTAACAACAGCAGAAAACACACTGTTTTCAAATTCACATGGAACATACATCAAGGTAGATCACATGCTATGCTGTAAAACTCACATCATCAAACTTGAAAGAACAGAAATCATACAAAGAATGTTATCACACTGTGATGGAAAGAAACTAGATACTGACAATAAAAAGCAGTAAAATTGGCAGTACTTGGAGATTAAACAATATATTTCTAAATAACACTCGGGTCAAAGAGAAAATCTAATGAGAAATTTTAAAATATTTTCAACTAAATGAAAACAAAATTACAATTTATCAGAAGCTGTGGCATATAGCAAAATCTGTAGAGATATATATACAGCATTGAACACCTGTATAAGAAACCTTAAAATTCATAATCAACATTCTTAGTAAACTTGTGAAAAAAGGAAAGAAGCAAAGGAGAAAGAAATAAAGAAGCAATCTACAGCACTGGAAAAAAGAAGACAATAGACAAAAACAACAAAACCAGAAGCCGTTTCTCTGAAACAATAAAGGATGAAATTCTCAGCATACTAATCAAGAAAACTGAGAACACACAAATTAAATTGCAAACAGTGGAAATGAAAGAAGGGCCATGACTACTGATATCACAGACATTAAAAGGATAATAAATGAATATTATAAACAACTCTATGCCTACAAATATAAAGATTAAATTGAGAAATTGCTGGAGGATATAATTTATCAAAATTTTGCAAGTAAAACTGATAAATTGATAAGGTCTGCATCTATTATATAAATTTAATCTATAAGTAATAAGCTTCCAATTAAGACAGCAACAGGCCCAGATGATTCCACTGATGAAATCTAACAAAAATTTAAGGAAGACGTGATAACAGTTCTCTAAAATGTATTCCAGAAACAACAAACAAAGGGCACCGTTCCTCATTCCTTCCATGAGACCAGAATTACATTTTAATTTCAAAACCAGAAAAAGAAATTAAGAGAAAAAAAATTTCACACCAAGATATTATTATGAGAATGAAAAGCTAAGTCCCAAACTGTGAAGAAAGAATTGTAAGACACATATCTGATAATAAACATGTAGCAAAAATACACAATGAACGCTTAAAACTCAACAATAAGAAAACAATGAAGTCAACTTAAAAATGCTTAAAAAGTGTTGAAAAGACATCTCACCGAAGAATATAAATAGATGGTAAGCAGCATATGAAAAGATGATCTATTTCCCATGTCTTCAGGGAATTTCAGATGAAAACAACAACGAGATACCTATTAATAGGGCTAACACAAAAACAAGCACCTCTCGATACTAAATGCTGGCAAGGATGTGGACGAATAGGAACTCTAACTCACTGCTGCACTGGGATGACCCAGAGGGATGGTACGCGGAGGGAGGTGGGAGGGGGGTTCAGGATGGGGAACACGTGTACACCCGTGGCGGATTCATGTTGAGGTATGGCAAAACCAATACAATATTGTAAAATAATTAGCCTCCAATTAAAATAAATAAATTTAAATTAAAAAAGTAGACAATGCAGTGATGCAAATAATTTGGAAAGTGTCTGGCAATTTCTTTTAAGCTAAACATAGTCTTATCATATGATCTAGCAAATGAACGCTAAGGTATCTACTCAAAAGAGCCAAAAACCTATGCGCATCCAAAAACCTTCAAACAAATGTTAATAGCAGGCAAATTCATAGCTGCCAAAAACTGAAATCACCAAAGATGACCTTCAGTAGATGAGTGTGTAAACAAACTATGGTAAGCTACATGGAATGCTATTCAGTCCTGGAAGAAAACATTTCAAACCATAAAAAGATATAGAGACAATTCAATGTATATTGATTAGCTGAAGGAGCCAATATAAAAAGCCTACATGCTGTATGTTGCTATCAATATTACATTCTGGAAAATGCAAACGTTTAGAAAGAGTAAAAAGTTCAGTAGTTGTCAGGGCTTCCAAGTGAGGTTTTGAGGGATGGACAGGTGGAGCATGGGAGATCCATGGGGGATTCAAACTCTTCTGCACGACACCATGCTGGCTGAGTACAAAATATGCATTTGTCAAACACTAAAGAACTGTAAAACACAAAAAGTAAAATGTATTGTAAACAATGGACAATAGTTAATAATAGCGTATTGATATTAGTAGATCAATTGTGAAAATGAACTTGTATCCATTGAACCAATACAAGATGTTAATAATAGAAGATACCATGTGTAGGAAGAGTGGCTGGAGGCGGACTGCCTATACTATCTGCTGAAATTTTTCTAATCCTCAATCTGTTCTTTTAAAAAATAAATACAAAGGGTCAACAAACACATGGAAAGATGCACAACACTGCTCATGATGAGAGAAATGCAAATCAAAATTACACTAAGGTGTCATCTCATAATGGTCAGAATGGCCATCATCAAAAATTGTACAAGCAGTAAATGCTACAGAGAGCTTAGAGAAAAGGGAACTCTCTTCCACTGTTGGTGGGAATGGAAACTGATATAGCCATTATGCAGAACAGTAGGGAGATTCCTTTAAAAACTAGGATTAAAGCTATCATATAACCCAGCAATAGAAATACTGTGCATGTACACTGAGAAAGGAATAACTGTAAAGACACCTGTATCCAAAGTTCATTGCAGCACTATTTACAATAGCCAGGACATGGAAACAACCTAGATTTCAACTGAGAGATGAATGGATAAAGAAGTTGTGGTAGATGTATACAATGGAATGCTGCTGATGCTGCTAAGTCGCTTCAGTCGTGTCCAACTCTGTGTGACCCCATAGACGGCAGCCCACCAGGCTCCCCCATCTTTGGGATCCTCCAGGAAAGAACACTGGAGTGGGTTGCCATTTTCTTCTCCAATGCATGAAAGTGAAAAGGGAAAGTGAAGTCGCTCAGTCGTGTCTGACTCCTCGCAACCCCATGGACTGCGTCCTACCAGGCTCCTCCGTCCATGGGATTTTCCAGGCAAGAGTACTGGAGTGGGTTACCATTGCCTTCTCCATACAATGAAATATTAGCCATAAAAAGGAATGAATTTAAGTCACCTGTAGTGAGGTGGATGCACTTAGAGCCTGTAAACAGAGTGAAGTAACTCAAAAACAGAAAAAGAGTGTATATTAATGCATACACATGGAAAATAGAAAATGGTACTTATAAACCTATTTGAAGGGCAGGAATAGTGACACAGATGTAGAGAATGGTCATGTGGACACAGTAAGGGAAAGAGAGGGTGGAATGAATTTTGAGTGGCACTGAGAAAAATACTGTACCAAGTGTACAATAGAGAGCTAGTGGGAAACTGCTATATAATACAGGGAGCTCAGCCTGGTGCTATGTGACAAAATAGAGGGGTGAGATGTGGGGCTGGGAGGGAGGAGGAATATGTACACTTACAGCTGATTCATTCTGTTGTATAGCAGAAACTAACAAAACATTATATAGCAACTATCTGTCAATTAAAACAATTTTTTTATGTCTACTAATTTAAAAACTAGAAAAAAAATATGGATAAGAACACAGAGCCAGTACAGAGTTATATGCACCAAAGCAAAATGAATAAAAGTCAGCAATAATGAGGAGCAAAATATCACACTAAGTATTTGATCCTTGAATTAAAATTCTTAGGAAACAGGCACAGAATATATTGACACATAAAATGAACTTCAGAAAACTGGCATAAAAAAGATCAACACAGCAAAATCAAGAAACTGGTCTGGAAGAATCAACAGTAACTTAGATCATGTAATAGAAAATACACCATAAACAAAAGCAACCATTTAAGAAACGTACCTACAAAGAAACCTTAGAAAAATGTATCCAGTCTACATGGAGGAAACAAGAATTTCCTGAGACCCTTCGGAAAAGAAGTCTCAAACAGTATCTTAGGTGTATACACGAGGAGGACATACTGTAATACTGTCAATTTTCCTGAAATCCTTTACAGATTTAGTACCAAACCGGGAGTAGTTGAGACCACAATCACACATGGGCGGCTATTTCCTATACCCAGAACAAACCATGGAAAACTTACACAAGGAATAAAGACAACTACTAACAAAAGCAAGAACACAAAACTAAATAATCCCTGAGGAACAATAAGTCTCCAATGAACTTGACCCTATGAGTGCCCAGGTCGGAGAGTACTCTGAGGCTGACACAGGTATGCAGGCCACAAAGGAAACAGACAACAGGATCAGCTGGAAAAGGCTTTAAACTGGAGCAGTGGATTCTTCCACTGGGCCGTGAGACCATGAACCTCTGCTGCTTCACTGAAGGAACCTGAGGCAGCATCTCAGAGCCCCATGCCAGGATCATGGGGCACCAAAAGTTTAGGATGGACATGGCAGTATGGCCCAAGGGTCATGAAAACACCAGCACAAACTTTCTTAGTGGATGACAACTGGCCCTTGTAAATGATGAGCTTAAGAGACTGTCACACATGGACTAAAAAAGAAAAGCTTGTATCACCGTAATTGTACAAAAGGACAGAAATTCATCTCAGAACTTTCAAGCAATGCCCCTGCAGTCGATGAAGAGCCCACAGTGAGAACCGTCAGGCTAAGGAACCCCTTCACTTCCTCTGCTGGGGTTGTGAGGGGCATGGGTGGGGACAGGGGTGGTTTTATACCAGAAAGGGAAGGGTTTCTAGTCTCCGCCTGCAGTCAATATGAAGATCCTGAGTGAGATGTGAGGGGTTCCACACCACAAAAGGCATTGTCCCATCCTTCCCTCTCGCTTATCTTACCTGCAGCAGCCATTTCCAGGAAGCCTTAGGCAGAAGTGTCCAGATGAGATGCCGGTGCACTTCTCACCAGGCGTCTGTGGATTTGACATCTTCCAAGTGAGGCCTTGCCCTCAGGTCAGCAGATGGCACGTAACGCAGCATTACGATCGGAGGAAGACAGGGATAGAGGACAGAGAGCATCACTCAGCACACAAGGAGGGGCCCGAGTGCCCTCACTGTCTGTCTCAGCAGGTCGAGGAAGGCTTTCAGGCTCGGGCTCCCAAATTCTTCCTGCTTGGTTTACTGAGACAAGTGAGAGGCAAGGAGTGAGGCCAGTTGACTGAGATCAGCAGGGACATCTCAGGAGCCACTATGAGTCGAAGAAGGACCTCATCCCCGCTCTTGACAGAAACTCCCTCAGAACCCCGCCCACCCAGGCCCCGCCCCTGCTGTCCTCCTGGAGCCCAGATGGGCATGATAGGAAGTGATGGCCGCCTATCCAGGCTGGGGTGCGATGCCATCTTTGTGAGTGCTACTATCTTTGAGAGCTGCTGTAGTTGTGACCAGAGGGAGGAGTCCGAGGTCTCACCAGGGGTCCAAGTCGGAGGTGACATGAGTTACAAGTGCACTGGATAGTTACAAAGATATGCCCTGGCACTCCCAACACCTTTTCCATCCGAAAAGAGGGGACTTCATAGCCCCCCGGCAATCCTGCACCTGCTCTACGCCTGGAGGCTTGGACCAGGCTCTTAGGTGCAATGTCCATCGGCTATGCACACGGGTTCCCGGGACATAACCTGGGTCCAGGGGTGCTGGATCTGGGTGCAGGGTTGGTGGACCCTGGCTCTGTTCAGTAGAGGGAAGTCCGGGATTCTGTGGAGTGAAAGAGGGACCCACGGGGGGACTGAGTGTCTCCACACCCCAGATTGGTGGCCACGCCTAACCCCTTACCCAGCATCACTTGGCTGGAGAGCAACCGGTCAGCATCTGGGCAGTTCTAAAGGCTGAGGGGTTCCCTGACTGCAATCGCCGACACGGGACACTCAGGGAAGAGGGGACCTCATTCCGAGGGCTGGCAGCCGGTCAGCAGAGGGAGGATGTCAGGCTCGGGAGGAGTCAGGGTAATGACCATCCTCCGCATCACACAGCCAACTCAGGACCCTCCCCTGTGGCCAGCACTTCCTCCCAGCCAAACACGGGGATGGGAGAGGTGGTCTGTCAGGGGAGGTTGCAGCTTGGTTGTGAAGGGGCAGCTTCGAGACAGCAGAAGGGCGGGTCCCCTCTCCCTTCATTGGGAGCCTGAACATTCCCTCCTCTCATCATCTGGGGTGACAGGGAAAGTAGCAGCATCAACTTCAAAGCAAGAGAGGGAACAGGGTGGGTGGGTTTGGGGGTGGGGGGAATATGAGGGAGTCTTGCCCCAGTTTTCATCATGACTCTGAAATGTGAACTGAAAGGACCTGCCTCCCCTGCCAGCTCCCACAGGCCTCCCTCTTAACACGGAGGCAGGGCTGTCTGGCTGCGCCCCAGCGATCACTCTCACTTCCTACTCAGTGGTCTCAAGGGAGGGGCTCACCAGGAGAACACAAGACTTGTGGGTCCTAGACCACTGGCCTCAAGGACTGCTCAGAGGCGGCTTTGGTTCAAGCCAGGGAGGAATCTCCTCACTGCAGTTGCTCACAACATCTGCTTGTCCTTCCTCTAGGTGCCCTCCTTGCCTGCCACCCTGTGGGCATGCGCCTGTGATCCATAACCTCTGTCACCATGCCTCCGATGCACAAGAACAAGTACCATGCCCGTGTGAAATGCCACCAGGTCCAGGGGGACACTCAGTGTCCCCAGGAGGCCCAGACCAGTGCTGTTGCAGCCCCCAAAGAGGAGTTCCCCTCTTCCCCCTCGTCTGTCCCTCAGGATTCTCCCCCGAGCTCCCCTGCTACTGGAGATCACCAGGAGCTTCAGGAAGCCATGGCCCCTAGCTCTCCTGATGCAGGGCCTTCCTGCACAGGATCTGATGAAGGTGCCCAGGGCCCACAGGAGGAAAGTGCAGGTGCCTCCCAGGCAGCCCCTGCCACTCAGAGCCCTCACAAAGATCCTCTGACCCAGAAGGCCAGCATGCTGCTGGAGTTCCTGCTGGAGAAGTCCACCAAGAAGGAGCCCATCTCGCAGCATGCCCTGCTGAAGGTCCTTGGCAGCAAGTATAGGCAGCACATCCCTGAGATCCTCTAAGCACATGGAGCTGGTATTTGGCCTGGAGCTGACGGAAGTCGACCGTAGCAGGAACATCTACGCCCTCATCAACAAGCTCAACCTCGGGGGCAATGAAGGTCCGAGTGATGAGGGGGGTGTGCCCAAGTCTGGTTTCCTCATGGTGCTCCTGGGCATTATCTTCATGAAGGGTAACCTCGCCACCAGGGAGGTCTGGGAATTCCTCAGTGTGTTGGGGGTCTATACTGGGAGGAGGCACTGGATCTTTGGGGAGCCCAGAAGGCTCATCACCAAAGATCTGGTGCAGAAGAAGTACCTGATGTACCAACAGGTGCCCAATGTGATCCTCCACACTACGAGTTCCTGTGGGGCTCAAGAGGTTGTGTTGAGGCCAATAAGATGAAGGTGTTGGAGGTGCTGGCCAAGATCCATGACAGGTCCCAACTTCCTTCCCAGACCTCTATGACGAGGCTCTGAGAGATCAGGTGGAGAGGGCAGGGCTCATAGGCACGGCCAGGGCTCCAACCATGGCTGAAGCCAGTGCCCCTTCCAGGACCAAGTCCTACAGCTACTCGCACATCTAGGGAGGGAGGCCCAGACACTTTCTTCCCTTTTGTGTTGGAACAGAGCTTTCAAGCTTATAAATAGTAGAGAGTAGTAGGGTGGAGGGAACAAAACTTGTATGTTCTTTACAGTTATATGTAGTAAGGGAGTTTAGGTACAACTCATTTTAACAAAATATATATCTTTTTTCCTTTATCCATAGGAGAAATATCTAGTGAAAGTTGATTTAAATTAAGGAGATGAGGGAGGAGTTTAGTATTTTCAAATGTTAACTATTTTTCAAATGTTTATTGTTCTTCAGAAAACAAATATATTAATCATATAAATCACATTGTTTGCAGTTTTAAAGTTTTGAAAGCCACAGGTTGGGTATATGTAAAACACATTGAATGTATTGAATATGTTGTTCACCATCTAAACAAGGTAAGATGACACTGGAACAGAGTTTTCTCAGAGTAGTCAAGCTCCTAGATAGTGCAGGTTAGTAGGGATCGAGCAAACCAGGTTTAGATCTCTATTTTCTTCCTGATTTAAACTAGTAACTTCTGCATATTATTTATTTCATTTTTATCGAATATTTTTACTTCTAACAGATTCTTTTTCTTCAGAATACTGATTTGGTAATGATATTCCAGTTTTATTTATTGCTGTTTTAGGATTTTAAAGTTACAGTTTTGGTAGATGTAAAAGAAATTCATGAACCATCTCTACTGTCTTTATGATCTGGAAGTAGGTAATATGTCGCTGAAAGAGAGATTTTCATGGTAATATGAAACACGACCACAGAAAATATTGAGAAACAAAATAACAATTAAGCAAATATAAAGGAAAAAGCTTTTAATTTGTAGTTTGCCTTATTTCTTCTAACCATTTGTTTTTTTATAAAAATAAAATATATTTTGCCTTAATTTAGCTCATTTAGGAATATATCTTTCTTTTGTCCCAATGCACTGCATAGTCTCTGCTATCTACTGGATAAAAATAACCTCAGATAGGAAGGTGGTATTTTGGAGGTTCATAATAATCATAACTTCCATTAAATTAAAGACCAGTGTTTCTTAATCAGTATGACTCTGCTATATATGTATACATGAATTCCAGCATTCATGCAGGATAGGATTTAGCAGACTACATTTATAGATGGATAACTTGCAGTTTTCTCAAGTTCACAAGACTGATAAAGTGACCTTCATCAGACAAGTCCCCTGATGTGCACTAGTCCAGAGTCCTTCCCTTTCATTGCAAGGGCAAGAACTAAGGAAATCTCTTTTCACCAGTGACATATTTGGTACCCTGACTAAGATTGCTGCCAGGGTGAACTCCAGTGGTCTTGCCCAAACTGCTGGCTGGAGACCCCTGACTTTCACCCTATCTCTCCCATGAAAACTTGCTTGCTGTCACTCTCTGCTTTGTTCTCTTTCCATGACCCACAGGGCAAGTTCTGGGTCAGCTCACTGTGTCATGGCTCCCCTCAATTAAGAGCTGCAAGGAGTACGCCCAGGCTGTGCATACCCAAAGAACACTTGGGTGGCAGTTGACACTATCCTTCCGCCTGGTAGACACAGAATTTCCAATGGTGAAGGCGCCCACTGAGGCCAAGTCTTTTCTTCTCTCAGTCTTTGTCATTTCCTCTATGGCTCTACCCATTTTGAGGTGAGAAGTTTAACCGAGAAGACTGCATGATGTTCAAATTCAGATCAGATCAGATCAGATCAGTTGCTCAGTCGTGTCCGACTCTTTGCAACCCCATGAATCGCAGCGCGCCAGGCCTCCCTGTCCATCACCAACTCCCGGAGTTCACCCAGACTCACGTCCATCAAGTCAGTGATGCCATCCAGCCATCTCATCCTCTGTCCTCCCCTTCTCCTCCTGCCCCCAATCCCTCCCAGCATCAGAGTCTTTTCCAATGAGTCAACTCTTCGCATGAGGTGGCCAAATTACTGGAGTTTCAGCTTTAGCATCATTCCTTCCAAAGAAATCCCAGGGCTGATCTCCTTCAGAATGGACTGGGTGGATCAGGGACTTGACTGGGTGAGTTTCTTCTCTGTAAGTCCTCGAGCCCAATCCCCTCCCTACACGTTCTTAATCCCAGTGTGGTTCTGGGACCATAACTGCATCAGGGGCCAAAACTGGGGGACTCTGCAGCCTTCTCTATAGATTTTTGGCCTACCTCGCTGCACCCTGATGTTACACTGTGGGCGATCCCCTCCCTTCTGGGGGTCTCAAGCAGACTTTATCAACCCTAGAGCAGAGGCAGTAAGCGAGCACCTTTCTCAGCAGGCTTAGGACTCTCTGCCTAGGAGACAGTCCACTTCTCCCAAGATCCACCATCAGAAACTCCAACCTCCCCCACGTCATAGATCTACACCTTTCCTCGTATCCTTGATTTCTCTTCTATCCTGCTCTCCAGATTTCTCAGACTGTCTCTTGATCCTTGAGCTTCCTTGCTGGTTAGGTGTTGCTTCTTTCACTTCTATAAAGTAATGTGGTCAGTCGCTAAGGCATGTCCAACTCTTTGTGGCCCCTTGGACTGAAGCCCACCTGGATCCTCTGTCCACGGGTTTTCCCAGGCAACAATACTTGAGTGGATTAGCATTGCCTTCTTTAGGGTACCTTCCCAATCCTGTGATTGAACCCACATCTCCTGCATTGCAGGCGGATTCTTAGCAAGGAGCCACTTCAGGAGTCCAAAGAGGAGCCCTCTTCAATATCACAACGACAATACCCTGAGGGGAACTTTTGCCTAGTATTGTTATCACTGCCTTGTGGTACTCCAGTCCTACCTTTCCGCTCTGTGTCTTTTTCTTTTACTTCAGTCATAATGGTAAACTTTTTAGTTGGCTCAGAGCCTAGGTCTCATCCCTCCCTCTCTGAAGACTTTAGGCCCTTGGACGCTGGTCATTTTTTCTCCCACTGGCTTCTGTTCCTTTTCGAGACTAACCCAAGGGATCTCCTCAGGCTAACCAATCAGGTAGATTTCAGGTGCTCACAGGGAACCCACTGTTGACACTGGGAGTGCACCAGAACAAATAACTCCCATTGGTCCCTGTCTTGTGACATCCTAACCCAAAAATGGGAGGCGAGGGTGGAAGTCCCATGCATCCAAATGTCCATGACCCTATTTCAAAATCCATGTCTAAAGAACTCCTTTTAACTCCTGTGAAAGCGCTCACACCCATTTCAAAGTGCCTCCTTCTCCAACAGACCAATGTTTTATATGATCAGCTTATTAGTCCACTTCCCCAAGAACCACAACCAGGAACTGCTACCTCCCCAGTTCTGAGGCGGGGACAGTCTGCCAGACCATCTTCCTCTAATGTACCATCTAGGCAGCTGGAGACCCAAGGCCCCCAAAAATCAGCTCATGGATTCTGCCTTTGGCATACTTAATGATAGAGGTAGGGTTGAGGAGGTAAAAAGGATTCAGGGACAACAGCAAAAAGCATAATTACACAAAGTGACAGCTCAAACCCCTGCACCACCTTAGGGTTACTCTCCCTTAACAAAGCCAATGGCAGGGACAGAATCCAGGAAGCCTGGATCAGAGCCACTGTCTTGTGCAGAAAGGATGGATCTTCATACACCCAGGAGGGTGACTGAAGGACGAATGCTCCCTGTTTGGGAAAAGTCCACCAGTACCCTACCCGACAGATGTACAAATGAGAGGGCCTCCAGAAGCATGACCGCAGTCCCTCCAGTCCTATAGGAGACTCGAGGCTGCCAAACCAAGCTAGCTGAGGGGACTGAAGACTGATGAGGCCTGGGAACCTCCGTGGCTCCCAAAGGACACCTGCTCATTTCCCCAGAGGAGCCTCAGGTAACCCTCGATGTGGCAGGGAGGACAGTTATTTTATATGTGGGGCAGCTACCCAGTGCTGATTTCCCTTGGCCCTCAGCCCTCCAATCCTCCATGATACTGGGGATGGAAGGAAGGTCCCAAACCAAGTGACCTGCCCCTCCCCTCAAGTCCTTGCTAGGAAAATTTACCTTTGATCATCAGTTTCTGATCATGTATGACTACCCCCTCCTCTTCTTGGGAAGAAACTTGCTCACTAAATTCTAGACAAGAGTCCAAGCTGGAGACCCTCATGGAGAAGACACCCAGCAAGAGAAATGATTGATCTTGGCTGGGGGAGCCTGCCTCCATATGACAGGGATAGAATAGCATAGGATACAGTTAGCTGTCCCAGGTGACTCGGTGGAAAAGTATGCACCTGCAATGCAGGAGACAAAGGTTCAATCCCTGGGTGTGGAACATCCCCTGGAGGAGGAAATGGTTACCCATTCCAGTATTCCTGCCTGGAGAATCCCTCGGACAGAGAGCCTGGAGTACTTCAGTTCATGGGGTTGCAGAGTCAGACATGAATGAGGGCCTGAGCACAGACAGACAGAGAGATGGGTAGCTGTAGAAGTCTAGTAGGGGCCTAGAGATAGAGAAACCTAGGAACCTTTGGGAGACCAGTGTAAGTTACTGATCGCTCAAGAAATGTATCAAAGAGTCAAGAAAGGTAGCAGGCTTGCTTAAATATAAAGCCGTAAATGAAACATGACATATGCTCCAGTCCCACAGGTAAAAGAAGAACGTCACCACCCTTCTACTGATTTGAAGAAGTACTATGATAATCCGAGATTGACCTCATAGGGTCAGACACTCTCCTGCCCCAAACAAAGCGGGAGTAAGTTATGTAAGCCCGACCTCTATTCAAAGAAGGCAGTCTTTCCCCTTCGTTCACTTTCCTTTGATTATAAAAATGCAACCCACTTAATCCTCAGGGCAGAGCTCCATTACCTGCCTGCTTGCATTTCTTACAAGCGTCCTATAGTAATACATCTATTTCTTGTCTAACACTTTGCCTTTCTGAATTCCTTCTGTGCTGAGACACAAACACCTGAGCCTCCCAGTAAGTCCAGGCACTAGGAGAGTGATTCTAATTAAAATACCATGAATCAAGTCCCAAACAAGAATTTGGCTGGATTCAAGTCCTGGCCAGATGGGTTTCAGTCCCAGTCTTGTGGGCTCAAGTCCCAGCCTGAGGTGAATATTTTCAAACAGAGGAGGTCTCCATGCCACCCTGTCCAAATTTTTCAACTTTGGCCATTAAACTGGTTCACAGTGCTAGAACTAAAGTCACTTTCTTCTCTCTGCACCTAGTCTCCCAGTATCTTTCCCTTTGGGTGTACAAATCCAGGCACTGTATGCCACGAATGCCTCCACTTTGTGTGCTTATAAAATTCAAACCGACAGTGCCTGCAAGGTTGGAATGGAAAAAAAAAAAAAAGAAAGAAAAAAAATGGTCTAAAAATTATCTGGCTATCTTTAGAAAGGGGGCTTCCCTGGTGGCTCAGAGGGTAAAGAATCTGCCTGCAATGAAGGACACCCAGGTTTGATCCCTGGGTTGCAAAGGGCCCCTGGAGAAGGGAAAGGCAACCCATTCTAGTATTCTTGCCTCAGAAATCCTATGAACAGTGGTGCCTGGCCGTCTACAGTCAATGTTGTTGCAAAGAATCAGACAGGACTCAACAACAAGCTCTAACACCTCTTCTCCTCCACCACTTCTTCTTGTGTTTGTCCCATTTTCCCACGTTTTGGGAGAGGTCTTGTTGATGTCTGACAGAAGAGAATCCTTCCTGCCCTACAGCTTCTAAAGTTTTTCCACTTTGGAAAGGATCTAGATTCAACATTTTCTTTATTTTACAGATGGAGAATTTGCATCTTGTTCCATGACTGTGGAGAAAGGACACACAAACTACCTCTTTGTTATTGTAATAACTCTGATTTATGGGTTTGAAAAAAAATTTTAAATTATTATATAACAGCCCTTCCCACAGTCTTCTCATGATCTTTTTAGTAAAATATAAATCACCTTTCACTGTCTGAGATGTTACTGTTGAATGAAAAGATGTCTGTGATACTAAGAATGTTGCATCCACTGCTGGCAAATGCCAGCAGGGTAAGATGACTTAACCACAAAGATCGCCAGCAGTTTGAATTATCTCCTGTATTCCTTTTGTTGCTGAAGTTAGTATGCTCCCCTTTTAGCAGATATGGTCTCTATCCTTTTTAGCCTTTTCTACTTCTTGTAACTCAGAGACTATCTCTTGCCTCTCTTTCTGTGTTTGCATAAGCATTTCCTCATATCCTATTGTCTTTCTATAGCTCTGCACTGTATTTTAAATCACTGCTTCTATCAGAAGCATATTCTAATCAGGTGACTCAGTCAACTGCAATGGGCTTAGGAAGTCTGTCCTATAAGGAGAGAAAAGCTGGACACTAGCAACTGAACCACGAGTTGCAGCCTCCCTGTTTATTTCAAACCCTTGATTTTGAAATAATAGATCCATAAATTGTAAAAACAATTATGGGAAATATTGAAGGCAGGAGGAGAAGAGGACAACAGAGGATGAGATTTGTTGGATGGCATTATGGACTCAATGGACATCAGTTTGAGTAAGCTCCAGGAGTTGGTGATGGACAGGGAAGCCTGGCATGCTTCACAAAGAGTCAGACACAACTGAGAAACTGAACTGAACTGAGTGATGGTGAACACCTTTTCATGGACGCGTTGGCCTTTTGTATGTCTTCTTTGGAGAAATATCTATTCAGCTCTTTTACTTCTAAACAATAGATATGGCAAGGTGATGGGTGCCACCCTTATGGTTACATTATAGTACCTGATGGCATTCCTTTGATCACAGACATTATTTTAGGAGACGTTATTTTGCTAGCAGATATGTTCTTACTTCCCTACCTACCTTGAATAAGAAACCTGTCAAGTTTGCTACTGCTAAGTCACTTCAGTCGTGTCTGACTCTGTGCGACCCCGTAGATGGCAGCCCACCAGGCTCCCCCGTCCCTGGGATTCTCCAGGCAAGAACACTGGAGTGGGTTCCCATTTCCTTCTCCAGTGCATGAAAGTGAAAAGTGAAAGTGAAGTCACTCAGTCGTGTCCGACTCTTAGCGACCCCATGGACTGCAGCCTACCAGGCTCCTCCGCCCATGGGATTTTCCAGGCAAGAGTACTGGAGTGGGGTGCCATTGCCTTCTCCAAGTTTGGAACTACCTATAAAAAGGACAATGTGTCATGGAACTGCAAGCTGAAGTTAGGAACAGAGAACTGCAAAAATTATTGGCATGAATAACTCTGTCCAAACATCTGCATTAAGAACCTTGACTGACCTCTAGCATGGTTTCTAGCAGCAACCTAAGGCCACATTCTAGGACAACTCAGCTACCCCTGAGTTCCTGTTTAGAAAATTTCAAGGCTACCAAAGGAATCAGTTCCAGCCAACATCTGACATAAGCCCCTCATCTTCCTTTACTGAGAGTGTCTATTTAAAAGAGAGAGAGAGAAAAAAAAAAAAAAAACCCTCACAATTACAAATCCTTCCTCTGTCCCTTTGAGATGTATGTATCTCCTACAACCCAGGAGTGTCTTTCTCCAGGACCTGAAAGCCTTTCCATTGAAATGTAACAGGAAGGAAGGGTAGAGCCTTTGTCTCCAGTTTCTCTGGGGAATGTGAAGTCAAACAACAGAAAGACCAACAGTTCAATTTTGAAAAGTAAGTAAAGGACTTGAAGAGATATTTCTACAAAAAAGATAAACCAGTCACCAAAAAGTATATGAAAAGATGCTCAGGATCATTAGGAACATGTATATAAGAACACAGTGGGATACCGTTGGATCCCTCCTGTGTTGCTGGTAAGAATGCAAAATGGTTCAGCCTCTCTGGAAAAGAGTTTGGGAGTGCCTCAAATTTAAAGAAAAAAATTATCATAGGACCCAGCAGTTCTATTCCTAGGTATATAATTTACACAATTTAGAACTTGTAACCAAACAAATATTTGTACACAAATATTTAAAGATGCATGATTCATAAAAGCCCCAAACTGCAAACAATCCAAAATTTCTATCAACAAATAAACAAAATGTTGTATATTCTTAAAATGGAATAGGATTCAGTCATAAAGAGGAATGAAGTACTAATAACTAAGAGACCATGGATGAGCCTTGGAAACATTATGCTAAATGAAAAGGTCACATACTATATGAGACCATTTATATGAATTATCCAGGATAAGCAAATTCAAAGTGACAGAGTGCAGACTGATGCTTCCCAGGGACTAGGGAGTAGTGTGAATGAGAAGCAATTTTTTGAAGGCTAAGAGGTAAAGTAAGCAGATAGGGTAGGTGTCCCTGGAGAAAGAGAACTTGGCATGGTTTTCCTGACATAAAAGATGCCATTTTTGGCCTAAGTCATTTTGTGATGGAAGCCTCTGGACAATGTTTGCCCTTGAACAGACATCAGTAATAATGAACTTAAGGAAACAAAAGAATGCAACAATGAGTGACTGTTATCAGGCAGGAGGAGTACCAGTACCGAAGGTAATAAATCAGTTGTAAAGACGCCCAGTCCTTTCAAGGATAAACATTAGCCGGAAGCACATCCTTCAGCTGTTTTGCAGAATTCAAACCCCCCTCAAGTGATCAACCTCAAGATCAACTGGAACCGAAGGAATGGTGATTTTATCTTTTCTGATCTTCATGACTTCAATCACCTGTAAAGCTTGGACTCCATTGACCTTTGTGTCAACTCTATGCTGAGCTCTCTGCTGCTCAAGCCCCTTCATGAATATGTATGTACCCTTAGCTTAAAATTTTCCCAATTTTGCTGTCCAGGGAAACACTGCTTTGGGAACAATCCCCGCTGTTCTCCTTACTTGCTGCAAGTAATAAATCCTTCCTTCTCCTGCTCTTTGACTGGGCTGTGTCATTTGGCTCAACACTCACCAAGAGGTGAACATAGTTGTCCGGTCAGTAGAAGTTACTTCGTGGAATGAAGGATATGTTGAAATAAGACAGAAGTGGTGACTGTGCAACACTGTGAATGAACTAATGGCACAGAATTATTTGCTTTAAAGTGGCATCTGAATATATATGCATATGAATTATATTTTTAATATATCATATTCTGTATAATGTATAATATAATCAAATGATTGATTCCACTATGTGTGTGTGTGTGTGTGTAGTGTGTGTGTGTGTGTGTGTGTAGTGTGTGTACTGTTGTTGTTTAGTCGCTCAGTCATGTCCAACTCTTTGTGAACCCTTGGACCAAAGCCTGCCAGGCTCCTCTGTCCGTGTGGTTTCTCATGCCAGCATACTGGAGTGGGTTGCTATTTCCTCCTCCAGGGGTCTTCCCAACCCAGGGAGTGAACCTGCATCTCCTGCAAATCTCCTGCACTGCAGGTGGATTCTTCACCTCTGAGCCACCAGGGAATAACTAGAGAATTAGCATTCGATGGGCCCTAATGAAGTAATGGATAAGGGTGAAATGAAGATCGTCACCAACTGTCAGTACCACCACAAAGTAGAAAACAAACACTACATATCTCTAATGGAAGCACACAACTTTGTCTCAGGAGTGATTAGCCAATAAACAAATGAATACATAAATAAACTTTAAATTTAACCATCTGTTTCCTATAATTATTGGGGATTATTGATGCTGAGTTTCAAGTCTACTAAGTTCATTGTTTTATTCTCCGTAGTGTTGTTTATGATTGTTTTTATTATAATTATCATGACTTTAAATTTAAAAACTGCAGTAAAATGGGACAGCTTTTAGAAACCTATACATCACTAAATTGAAAATGTAGTCCAAACCCACAGTACCATCAAAATGTCCATGACAAGCCAGATTTGGTGGCCCATTACACCAAATGGTCAGGGAGAAACTAATCACCATCTTCCTTGAATTCTTCTAAATCATACAAAAAGACAGAAAATGGATCACCATTTTAACAGGGTCGCCCTTCTTGACACAAAGTCTAGGTAAGAATGTCCCAATAAAGGAATACTTGAGCAAAGATCACTCTCACACAGCCATGTGATTAAATGAAGAAATAGGCTGTGTCTAACGAACACGACTAGCACCTAAAGAGCAGAAACTGCAACAAGGAACACACAGATATCATATTAGAAAAAAACTGACAACTGGAAACTACTGCATTTACAGAAAAAGGAGAAAATACATTTGTAAAGGGAAAGAACAGTTTTTTTGCACTTGTATTTTCAATACTGTTGACACCAAATGTACGAGTTTTTCTTTGTTTTTCACACACAAACCAATTCTCTAACACCGGCTGAGTATTTACCATGATTCAATTTGTTTCTGAGAGTATCTACCTGGAGTTAGCATCACATCTCACAAGTTAAGGGCTCATTCCCACAAGAGTGCCTTACACTTAGTCAAATCCAGGTCTCCTGTAATTCTGACTGACTGGCTTTAAATCGGGGTTACCACAAACCCTTCCCAGGGTTGAATAATTTCTGAATCAGCTCAAAGTACTCAAGGAAACAGTTGACTTATTAAATGATTGGTTTATCATAAAACATCTGACTCCCCAACAGCCAAATGGACAAGATGCTTGGAGTGAGGTGTGGGAAAGGGGTGCAAAGCTCTCAGACCCTGTCCAGCTCCACCACCCTCACATCTCCTACATGTGTTCAGCAAACTGGAAGCTCTCCAAACTGTCTTATTAGGATTCATTTGGAGGTTTCCTTCCATAGCCATAATTAATTAAGTCATTTGTTGTTGCTGTTTACTTGCTAACTCGTGTCTGGCTCTTTTATGAACACATGGACTGTCGTGCACTAGGCTCCTCTGTCCATGGGACTCCTCAGGCAAGAATACTGAGTTACGTTGCCATTTCCTCTTCCAGAGGAACTTCCCGACCCAGAGATCAAACCTGCATCTCCTGCATTGGCATGTGGATTCTTTATGGTTGAGCCACTGGGGAAGCCCCCATGGAATGTAGGAAGAATTCCCAATAAAGGAAGAAACAACACATGGATACGTGGTACCATCTCTGCTATTCGACAAAAATTGTCCTGCTTTCCCATGTGAATATCTCAGAAACCATCACTCCCATCCTCACAATGAGAAAAAACCTGAACAAACAGAAAATCAAAAACTCTTCCTAGGATCTATCAGAAAACTGAAGTTACAGGGAAAACCACAGCCACCCCAAACTGAAGATCTAGGCAAGTAAAGGGAATCACAGCTCATCAGCAGCAGAATGTCCTAGATCTAGGAATGAGGAGAAAATTCCAAGCCAGGCTTCAACAATACATGAATTTCCAAACATTCAAGCTGGTTTTAGAAAAGGCAGAGGAACCAGTGATCAAATTGCCAACATCTGCTGGATCATCAAAAAAGCAAGAGAGTTCCAGAAAAACATCTATTTCCATTTTATTGACTATGCCAAAGCCTTTGACTGTGTGGATCACAATAAACTGTGGAAAATTCTGAAAGAGATGGGAATATCAGACCACCTGACCTGCCTCTTGAGAAATCTGTAAGCAGGTCAGAAAGCAGCAGTTAGAACCGGACATGGAACAACAGACTGACTCCAAATAGGAAAAGGAGAAAATCAAGGCTCTATATTGTCACCCTGCTTATTTAACTTCTATGCAGAGTACATCATGAGGAATGCTGGGCTGGAGGAAGCACAAGCTGGAATCAAGATTGCCGGGAGAAATAACACTAACCTCAGATATGCAGATGACACCACCCTTATGGCAGAAAGTGAAGAAGAACTAAAGAACCTCTTGATGAAAGTGAAAGAGAAGACTGAATAAGTTGGCTTAAAGCTCAACATTCAGAAAACTAAGATCATGGCATTATGTCCCATCACTTCAGCAAATAGATGGGGAAACAGTGGAAACAGTGATGGACTTTATTTTTTGGGGCTCCAAAATCACTGCAGTTGGTGACTGCAGCCATGAAATTAAAAGAAGCTTACTCCTTGGAAGAAAAGGTATGATCAACCTAGACAGCATATTAAAAAGCAGAGACGTTACTGTGCCAACAAAGGCCCATCTAGTCAAGGCTATGCTTTTTCCACTAGTCATGTGTGGATGTGAGAGTTGGACTGTAAAGAAAGCTGAGCACCGAAGAATTGATGCTTTTGAACTGTGGTGTTGGAGAAGACTCTTGAGAGTCCCTTGGACTGCAAGGAGGTCCAACCAGTCCATCCTAAAGGAAATCAGTTCTTAATATTCATTGGAAGGACTGATGTTGAAGCTGAAACTCCAATACTTTAGCTATCTGATGCAAAGAGCTGACTCTGTTGAAAAGACCCTGAGGCTGGCAAAGATTGAGGGCATGAGGAGAAGGGGACGACAGAGGATGAAATGGTTGGATGACATCTAGGAAGCTCAGAGAATACCAAGCAGGATAAACAGAAACAAAAAAATCTAAACTTTGTCATATCACACTCAAACTTCAGAAAACCAAAAGAAAACATAATTCTTGAGGAACACTAGAGGGAAAAAAAAAAAAGAACTTGCTATAGAAGAACAAGAGTAACAATTACCTAAGATTTCTCTTTGTGAACAATGCTATCAAGAAAAGACTAGAATTAAAGTTTCAATTCATTGAAAGAGAAAACAAAACACTACTACCAACCCAGAATTTAGTAGCAAGGGGGAAAAATCCTTCAACAATAATGAAAAACAAAGACTTTATATAACAAACAAAAACTGATGGAAATTTGTAACTAGCAGAACTACTCTGCAAGAAATGCTAAAAGAAATTCTTCTGGGAAAAGGAAAATGATATAGGTCAGGAAATCTGGCCTATGTAAAGAACGGTACAGAGTTAGAGAAAGAATAAATGAAGTTAAAATAAACCTTTGTATTACCTCCAATTGATCAAAAAGATAACTACTTATTGAAAATAATAATAAACAAACAATGCATCTAGTGATTATACCTTATGGATAAAAAAAAACAATGGCAGAAATGGTAGAAAGGCCAGGAGAGGAGGAACTGGGAAACAAAATACTTGCACCAACCGTGAAGCAGGATGGTATTATTTAAAAGAGGATTTGAATGAGTTGCAAATGTATCATGCAAACTCTACAAAAAAACAGTAAAAAAAATGTTTAAACATATAACTGATCTCCCAAGAGGACAGAAAATGAAATAATGTTAAATCTTCATTCAAAAGTAGACAAGGCAGAAAAACAGCAGACTATTAAAACAACAACAAAGAATAAATTCAATGAACAGCAAACAGATATGAATATGGTCAATGTTAAACAAACTCTGCATAATCACTTTTAATGTGAATGGTATTTAAAAGGTAGAGAAAAGAAAGGTAGATGAAAAGAAATTGAAACAACAAAAATATACCTACCCCTATGCTGTCCATCTTTATTTTGGGCTTCCCTGGAGGCTCAGACGGTACAGAATCCACATGCCTTGCAGGACACCAAGGTTCGATACCTGGGTTGGGAAGATTCCCTGGAGTAGGGCATGGCAGCCCACTCCAGTACTCTTGCCTGTAGAATCCCCATGGACTGGGGAGTCTGGCAGGCTATGGTCCATGGGCTCCAAAGAGTCAGACATGACTGAGCGACTAAGCACATGGGATCTATAAGAAACCCACTCTAAATTCAAAGACATGAATAGATTAAAAGTAAAGGGATAGAGAAAACTATGCAATGCTAATATGAGTGGTAAAAAAAAAAAAAACCTGTACTCACTGAATCTATTTCTGGTAAAGCAGTATTCAAACAAGAAAATCAGGAATAAAAATGGGCATCACTTAAAGATTAAGTGGTCAACACTCAAAGAAATCATAGCAAACTTTAAGGTGTATGGACCTAAAGAAGCTTTGTTAAAATAAAATACCCAGAGCAAACATTGACGGGGCAAATATAATCTCACAGGAGATATCAACACATGTCTTTTGCTAATTGACAGATTCAGTGGGCAGAAAATCAGTAAGGTCCAGTTGAACTGAAAAGTAACAAGCATTAATGAGTTCAGGATGGGGAACACATGTATACCTGTGGCGGATTCATTTTGATATTTGGCAAAACTAATACAATTATGTAAAATTTAAAAATAAAATAAAAAAAAAGAAAATAAAGGGAAAATTGACAAAGTAAATTAAAATGTGGACAATTTAACTAACAAATTGAAATCTATAAAAAAGGATCAACTGAAAATTGAAGAAAAATAATGCAAATCTAAAATCAAAATCTCACTGGAGTTTAACAGAAAGATTAGACATACCCAGAAGAAAATAAGATTAGTGAATTCAGATAGATCTCTATAAAATAAAGCATGTATATTTCTATGTTTCCTTAAAAAAAAATAAGAAACTTAATATGGGTGAAACACTCCTCCTTGTCATGGAGAAGGCAAAGAACGGTACATAATGAATTTGGGAGAACAAGCCAAATATAATCAAACTATCACTTCATCATTCTAGGAGATAAATATGGTCTTATTGGCCAAGTATGGCGTTAAAAAACTGGCATCTTGAACTTTTGATTTAAAACTATATTGTAATAAATATATCAGACTTTAAAAATGAATGTATCAGAAATTATACATCTGAATGAATATTAATGGCTTCAAAGTAACTGTCTTCCAAGACTATATACTTTTCATCTTTTCCCACAATTTTTGAAAATTTCCTTTCTTGTACAGTATTTTTTAAATATAATTGTATTTATTGATTGATTTTGGTTCTGCTGGATCTTCACTGATGTGTGGGCTTTTATCTAGTTGTAGTGAGTGGAGTCTCTCTCCTCTCTGGTTGTGGTGTGTGGGCTTCTCATTGCTGTGGCTTCTATTGTTGCCGAGCACAGGTTCTGGAGCTCTCTGGTTTCAGTATTTTTCAGCTCATGGGCTCTAGAGCACAGGCTCAATAGCTGTGGTACACAGGCTTAGTGCTCCATGACATGTGGGATCTTCTTGGACCAGGAATTTAACCCATGTCTCCTGCATTGACAGGCAGATTCTTTACCAGTGAGCTACCAGGGAAGCCCTCTTATACAGTAACTTTTAAAAATCAGTTTATTTCATTGAATGTTTTAAAAGCATTGACTTGAAGGATGCTACATATTTTCTAAACAGAGTCATAACAAAGCTAATTGATAAAGTGGGTGCTCAATCTAGGAAATTTTATATGGAAAAAATCAGGGAAACTGTGATAATACTGATTCTTCAAACCCCATGTAAAAGAGGTCATTGTGTTTATAATTAAAGTACTCTATATTATATAGTCATACTACATGAGACAGTATAGTATTCAGAAAAAAATAACTAATATTATAGTTTAATGTATATTGACATGGCAGAGAACTCTAAAGATATAAAGTATATTTATAGTAATGTAAATTTCCAGTTTCCATATTCATGAAATCTTGACCAGTATCCTGATTTGAAGTGTCTCTTGGTGGTAACAAGTAGAAGCAACTTATTAACCTTTTGGAATTCATTAATGAGATAACATAATTAAGCTGTTTTGATAATTAATTAAATATGTGTTCTCTTGGTGGTTTAAGAACCCTTATAAAAGGTGAAACATTATATTTCTATTATAAAAATACATTATTTTCTCTGTACTACTCTTAATAAGGTAAAAAGTAATATTTATCATATGATAAAAATTAAAAAGACAATGAGTTTGTGGTTGAATACCATTTCTGCCTCTTTCAAGCTATATGATTTTGGTTTTGTAACTTAACATGCTCTAAAATTCATTCTACTTATCTGTAAAATGAGAATAATGAGATTTTATGCCTTAGAGTAGTGTGGGGATTAAAGAATATACTAAATGTAAAACTCTCAGAGTATTGTCTGATTTTAATTTTGTCTTCATTTTGTGCAATGAAGGGCAGAATGGCAAATATATCTGACTCCAAAGATTTTGGATTATACAATGCAATCATAGAAATGCTTGGTGTGCTGCAGTCCACGGGGTGGCAAAGAGTCAGACATGACTTAGATTGAACAAAATCAATATAGCATTTTAAAAATAGCCATGGTGGGGGCGGGGAGGAACCACTTGATTTCTAATTTAAATTTTGTTCTCCTCTTACTTGACCTTTGATAAGTTAACTGTGTGGATCACAAAAAAAATGTGGGAAATTCTTAAAGAGATGGGAATACCATAATACTTTACCTGCCTCCTGAGATATCTGTATGCAGGTCAACAAACAACAGTTAGAAACAGACATGGTACAATGAACCGGTTCCAAATTGGGAAAGGAGTACATCAAGGCTGTATATTGTCACCCTGCTTATTTAACTTATATGCAAAGTACATCATGTGAAATGCTGGGCTGGATGAAGCACAAACTGGAATCAAGATTGCCAGGGAGATCTAAATGACATTTATAGACTATTGAATGACAGCAGGAAACACGTTATTTTCAACTTCACATGAAACATACATCAAGACAGATCACAGTCTAAGCCATAAAATGTACATCATCAAATTTAAAACATACAAATAATACAGAGAATTCTCTCAGTGAGATGGAAATAAACTAGAAATTGATAACAAAAGACAGCAGGAAAACTAAAGATTATTTGCAGACTAAACAATAAACATCTAAATAACACATGGGCCAAAGAGAAAATCTAATGAGAAATTTTTAAATATTTTTACAAAATGAAAACAAAATTACAACTTATCAGAAGTTGTGTGATACAGCAAAATCAGTAAAGAGGTATACACAGCATTGAATGCCTATAACAAAAAAAAACCCTACAATTAATAACTTAAGCTTCTATATTAGTAAACTTGTGAAAGAAAAGAAAAAGCAGAGGAAGAATAAATCAAAGCGGAAACCAATGACACTGAAAAAAAGGAAGGTAATGCAGAAAAAGAACAAAGCCCAAAGAAGTTTCTTTCAAGATACAAAATAAAAAGAAGATAAAATTCTCCCCAGGCTAAAGAAGAACAAAGAGAGAAAACACAAATTAAATTACTAATAGTAGAAATGAAGGAGAGACCATTACTACCATTAAATACCATTACATACCATTAATTCCATGGACATTAAAAGGATAATGAGTGAATATTATAAACAACTCTGTGCCTACAAAAAGGAAAGGTTCCATTGAGAAACTGCTTGAAGGTATAACTTAGCACCACTGTCACAAATCAAAATAGATACTCTGAATAGGTCTGTATCTATTAAAGAAATTTAATCTATAACTAATAAGCTTCCAATAAAGACAGTAACAGACCCAGATGTTTCCACTGATGAATTCTAACAAAAATTTAAGGAAGAAATGATAACAATTCTCTACAATCTCTCCCAGAAAATAGAAGCAAAAGGAACACCTCCTAATTCCTTTTCTGTGAGGTGAGTATTGCACTCGAATATCAAAATCAGATGAAGAAATTCAGAGAAAAAAATTGAGCACAAATACCTCTCATGAACATAGAAGCAAAATCCCCAACCAAATATAAGAAAAGAAACCTAACAATCCATAGAAGGAATTACATACTACATCTAAGTAGGATGCATTTCAGATGTGCAACATTTGAAAATCAGCAATCATAAATCATAATAACAATAGTCTAAGGAAGATAATCACAAGCTGAGATCAACAGATGAAGGGAAAAAATCATCTGATAAAATCCAACACCCATTCATCATAAAAATTCTCAGTAAACTAGATACAGACAGGCATTTCCTCAGCTTCATATAAAACATCTAAAAAGAAATACAGGTAAAACATACTTCATAGTGAGAAGACAGATGCTGTCACACTAAGGTGAGGAACAAGGCGAGGATATCCCTTCTCACCATGCCTATTCAACACTGTACTGAAAGTCCTAGCCAATGCAATGAGATAAGAGAAGGAAGCAAAAGATATAGATATTTGGAAGGGAAAAATGGAATTATAATCATCAATAACAAGAAAACTCCTGGCATTAATAAGCCAGGAGTGTATGTTAATAAGGTTAATACATTATCAATATATAACTACTATATAATTAATATATTAATAAGGTTAATGCATAATAGTCAATTCTTTTCCAATAAAGAGATGGAACTTGCAATTAAAAACTTAACACCATTTACATTAGCACCAAAATATATTAGAAATAATTCTTCAAAAAATATGTATAAGATTTACATGAGAAAAACTCATAATCTGCACTGAAAAAAATTAAAGATAAATAGACATGCCATGTTCATAGATAAGGAGATGCTATATTGTTGAGATGTTACTTATTGCCAACTTAACCTAGGCACTTAATGCAATTCTGTTCAAAATGCCAGCAAGTTAGCTTGTAGATAGCAGCCAACAATTTAAATTTTATGTCAACAATGAAATGATCCATAATACCCGCTGAAGTCAATATTAAAGATCAAAGTCAGAGAATTGATATTACTGGATTTCAAAACTTACTTTAAAGCTACAATACTCGAGACTGTATGCTATTAACAGAATAATAGACAGATCAATGCCACAGAACAGAAAATCTAGAAACAGACACCCCAAGCACTCAACCGACCTTTAACAAAGGCACAAAGGCAATTCAATGGAAAAGGACAGTCCTTTAAACTTACAGTCCTGGGATAACTAGACATCCACATCTAAGAAAAATGAATCCACATACAAACTCTAAACCTTTCAAAATAATTAACTCAAAGGGAATCACAGACCTAAATGAAAAACTCACAATTTAAAAAAATTGCAGGGACATCCCTGGCAGTCCAGTGTTTAAGAATCAACACTTCCACTGCTGGGGGAAGAGGTTTGATCGCTGGTCAGGGACTAGGATTCCACGTGCCATATGGAATAGGCAAGGAAATCTAGAAGATAACACGGGGGCAGTACTTGAGTTTGGTAATGAGATTTTAAGCACAACACCAAAAGCACAGTCCATGAAAGAAAATAATAAGCTGAACCTTGTTAATATTAAAAACTTCTATCTACAAAATATACTAATAAGAGAATGAGAAAGAAAGGCCACAAAAGGGTAGTTATAAATCTATTTGCAGGGAAAGAATGGAGACACAGACATAGAGAACGGGCAAGTGGACACATCAAGGGAAGCAGACAGTGAGACGAATTGAGAGAGTGGCGTGGACAAATACGCACTACCATGTGGACAACAGGCATGAGGGGGAAGTTGCTGGGTGACACAGGGAATCAGCTCTGTGACGATCTAGAGGGGTGAGGTCGGGGGTGGGAAGGAGGTTCATGAGGGAGGAGATATATGTATACTTACAGCGGCTTCATACAAGAAACCTGACACACCATTTAATTATCTTCTAATTAAAAATAATTGTTAAAAAATCTATGAATTTAAAAACTAGAAAAAAGAATCTGGAGAAGTACATATAGCCACTAGAGTTATATACAACAATGACAAATGAATAAAAGTCAGAAGTAATGAAAAGCAAAAGATCACAGTAACAATTTGATTCTCGAATTACAAATCTTAGAAAACAGGACAGGAGATATTCAAACATGTAAGAGACTTCAAAAATCTGGAATAAAAAAAGATCATGGCAGCAAAATCATCCAGTTGGTCTGGAAGAATCAACAATTACTTACACCAAGTAACAGAAAATATACCACAAACAAAAGCAACCATAGAGAAAATTTACCTACAAAGAAACTTTAGAAAAATGTATACAGTCTTCATGGAGGCAACGAGAATTTCCTGAGAGTCTTAGGAAAAAGAAGGCTCGAACAGAATAGTATATTATGTATATTCATGAAGAACAGATATTGTAAGACTGTCAATTTTCTGTAACTTATTTACAGATTTAGTACCACATTCAGAGTAACTGAGACCACAATGAAACACTGTCTGCTGTTTTTGTACCCAGAAGTAACCATGGAAATCTTATTGAAGGAATGAAGAAAACTATTAACAAAAGTGAAAACATAAAATTAAATAATCCCTGATGGACAGTAAGTCTCCACTGAACTTGACCCTATGTGTGCCTAGGTGGGGGAGTACTTAAGAGACTGGTATAGATGTGCAGCCTGCAAGGGAAGCAGACAACAGGATGAGCTGCAAAAGGCTTTAAACTTGAGCCCTGCATTCTTCCACTCTGCCCTGGGATCATGAATCTCCACTGCTTCACTGAAGGAATCTGAGGCAGCATCTCCGAGGCCCCATGCCAGGACCACGGGGCACCAAAGTTGGCTTGGATGTGGCAGTACGGCCCAGATCATGAAATAAGCAGCACAAAGCTTGTTGTGTGTGTGCTTAGTCACTCAGTTGTGTCTGACTCTTTGCGACCCCATGGACTGTAGCCCACCAGGCTCCTCTGTCCAAGGGGAAACTCCAGGCAAGAATACTAGAGTGGGTTAAGAGTGGGTTGCCATGCCCTCCTCCAGGGGGTCTTCCAAACACACGGATTGAACCCAGGTCTCCCGCACCACAGGTGGATTCTTTACTGTCTGAGCCACCAGGGAATGCTAGTGGATGAGAACTGGCCCTTTTAAATGATCACCTTAATAGATTATCACCCAGAGACTAAAAGAGAAAAGTTAGTATCACAGTAATTGTACAAAAGGACAGAACATCATCTCAGAACTTTTGAGCAATGACCCTGCAGTCGACTGATAGCCCACAGTGAGAACTGTCAGGCTAAGGAGGCCCTTCACTTGCTCTTCTGGAATTGTATGAGCATGGTTGGGGACAGGGGTGGACTTATACCAGAAAGGGAAGGATTGCCAGGCCCTGTCAGCAGTCAATATGAATGAAGTTTCTGAGTGAAATGTGAGGGGTTCCACACCACAGAAAACAGTCTCCCATCCTTCCCTCTCAGCTCATCTTACCTGTAGCAGCCATTTCCAGGAAGCTTCGGTTAGAAACGGCGAGATGAGACGTATGTGCACTTCATACCAGGAGACTCGGGGGTTCACATCTTCGATATGATGCCTTGGCCTCAGGTCAGCAGATGGGACGTAGCCCAGCATCTACAGGGGTTAAGGCAAGGCATGGAAAACGACACAACATGGCTTACTATAGAAGAGAGATCCCAAGAGAGCCTTCGGTGTTGGTCTCATGGGCTCCAGGAAGGCTATTAGGCTTGGGCTCCCCAATTCTTCCTGTTGGGAGTGCTGACACAAGTGAGAGGCATGGAGTGAGCCAGCTGACAGTTCAGGACAGGGACGGCCCAGGACCCCTTAAGAGTCAAGGGAAAGTCCACGTACCAATCCTGTGAGAAGCTCCCCTGGAACCCCACCTGTCCAGGTCCCGCCCCTGCTGTCCTCCTGGAGCCCAGATGCACATGACAGGAAGTGATGTCCTCCTAAGCATGCTGGGGAAGTGATGCCATCCTTGACAGTGCCGCTATCTCTGAGAGCTGCCATTGACTATGGCCAGAGGGAGCAGACCCAAGTGTCATCGGGTGTCGAGATCGGAGGTGACGTGAGTTACGAGTACAGGGACACGTCTCTGCACCCCGATTCCCTTTTACCTCTGAAAAGAGGGGGCCGCACAGTGTCTGGCCACCCTACCCCTGCACTCAGACCAGAGAATCCAGCCTAGCTCTTAGGCCCCAAGACCATTCACTAACCCCTAGGGGGTCTCGGGAAAGAATGCCTCGGTCAGGCTCTGCGGGACCCCAGGTCCGCTCAGTAGAGGAAGAGCCACGAACACTGTGGAGTGAAGGGGGGACCCTTGGGAAGACTGAGGGTCACCATACATCAGAACGGCAGCCATGCATAACCCCCACTCACCGAGATTTGGCTGCGGATCAGCCGCTGGGCAGCTCTAAAGGCTGAGGGGCTCCCTCACTGCGACCTGGGACACAGGACACTCGGAGAAGAGGGGAGTTTGGTTTGAGGGGCTTGCAGCTGGTCAGTAGAGTGAGGATGTCAGGGTTCGGGAAGAGTCAGGATGAGGACCATGCTCCCTAACAAACGGGCGGCTCAGGACCCTCCCCTGAGGTCAGCGCTTCCTCCCTGCCAAACATCGGGAAGGGGGGCGGCGGTCTCAGAGGGGAGCTTGGAGCCTGGTTGTGAAGGGGCAGCCACGAGACAGCAGAAGGGAAGGTCCTGGGACCCCGCAGTGGGGGGCTGAGTACGCCTTCCTCTCCTCGTCTGGGGTGTCAGGGAAGCTGACAGTGTCAATTTCAGACAGGAGAGGGAAGGGGCTTGGTGCGGGAGAGGGGGCATTGGATATGGGGGTGTCTCACACCAATTTTCATCCTGACTCAGAATGTCAGCTGAGAGGACCTGCCTCCCCTGCCAGCCCCCACTGCCGCCCCCCACTTCTAACGCCCAGGCAGGACTGTCTGCTGCGCCCCAGGCTCACTCTCCCTCGCTGCTCAGTGATCTCAGGGGACAGGCTGCCCAGGAGAACAGGAGCCCTGTGGGTCCTAGAGCACTGGCCTCGAGGACCCCTCAGAGGCAGCTATCATTCAAGCCAGGGAGGACTCTCCTCGCTGAAGGTTCTCACAGCATGTCCTTGTCTGTCCTCCAGGTGCCCTCCTTGCCCGCTTTCGTGCCCGCACTCCCACTTGCAGTTGCTGACCTGCTGTCACCATGCCTCGGAGGCACAAGAACAAGTCACATGCCCGTGGGAAATGCCACCAGGTCCAGGGGGGACACTCAGGAGGCCCAGGCCTGTTCTGCTGCAGCCCCAAAGGAGGAGTACCCCTCCTCCCCCTCTTCTGCCCCTCAGGGTTCTCCCCCGAGCTCCCCTGCTGGCGATCACCAGGAGCTTCATGGAGCCATGGCCCCTAGCTCTCCTGATGCACGGCCTTCATGTGCAGCATCTGATGAAGGTGTACAGGGCCCCGAGGAGGAAAGTGCAGGTGCCTCCCAGGAAGCCCCTGCCACTCAGAGTACTCACAAAGATCCTCTGGCCAGGAAGGCCAGGATACTGGTGGAGTTCCTGCTGGAGAAGTACACCAAGAAGCAGTCCATCACGCAGAATGCCCTGATGAAAATCGTCAGCAGGAAGTATAGGCAGCACTTCTCTGATATCCTCAGTACAGCCTGTGAGCGCGTGGAGCTGGTCTTTGGCCTGGAGATGAAGGAAGTCGACCATAGAGGGAACATCTACACCCTCATCAGCAAGGTCAACCTCGGGGGAAACGATTGTCCAAGTGATGGGGGGTGGCCTCCAAGTCTGGTCTCATCATGGTGCTCCTGGGCGTCATCTTCATGAATGGTAACCGTGCCACAGAGAAGAAGATCTGGGAATTCCTCAGTATGTTGGGGATCTATGCTGGGAGGAGGCACTGGATCTTTGGGGAGCCTAGAAGGCTCATCACCAAAGATCTGGTGCAGAAGGAGTACCTGAACTACCGCCGGGTGCCCAATAGTGATCCTCCGCGCTACGACTTCCTGTGGGGCCTGAGAGCTTGTACTGAGACCAGTGAAGATGAAGGTACTGGAGGTTCTAGCCAAGTTCCAAGGTAGGGTCCCTAGTTCCTTCCCAGACCTCTATGATGAGGCTCTGAGAGATCAGGTGGAGAGAGCAGGGCGGAGAGGTGTGGCCATGGCTGAGGCCAGTGCCCCTTCCAGGGCCAAGTCCTGCAGCTCCTCACACATCTGGGGAAGGGGGCAGGGCACTTTGTTCCCTTTGTGTTGGAAGAGAGCAGTCAAGCTCCTAAATAGTGCAGAGTACTAGGGTGGAGTGAACAAAACCCATATCTTCTTACAGTTTTAAATGGTAAGCCAGTTTAGGTCTAGTTTGTTTTAACAAAATATATATGTGTTTTCTTGTATCCATATGAGAAATACCTAATGAACGATGATTTAAATTAGAAAGGTAAAGTGGTGAAGGAGGTGTTTAGTATTTTCAAATGTTCTTACATTTGATAAGGTTTATTGTGCTTCAGAATTCAAATGTATGAATCATATAAATCGTATTTTCCAGCTGTTTTAATGTTTTAAAAGTTTGGGTATTTGTAAAGCACACTGAAAGTACTGAATATATTGTTCACAATGCAAAGAAGATAACATGACATTAGAAGAGAATTTTTCTTGAAGACTAGTCAAGCTTCTAAAGAGTGCATGGTATTGGGGGTTAGATCACATTTATTTCGATCACATTTCTCTTACTGTTTCACACGAGTAACTTCTACATATCATTTGTTTTGTGGTTTTTTTTTTCCAAATATTTTTACTTGTAAGAGGTTGTTTTTCCTCAGAGTATTAATTTGGTAATGATACTGCTGTTAGGTTCACTGCTGTTTTAAAAGTTTTAAAGGTACAGTTTTGGTAGATATAAAAGAAATTCAGGAGCCATCTATGTGGTCTTTATGATCTGAAAGTAGGTAACATAGCACTACAAGAGTGATTTTCATGCTAATGTGAAAGAAGACCACAGAAACTATTGAGAAACAAAAAAGAAAATGGCGAAAAGAATAGAGTAAAAAGTCTTTAAGTTGTGGTTTACCTTATTTCTTTGAGACTTTCTTTTAGTAAAAATAAAAAATACTTTGACTTATTTAGCTCATTTAAGAATATTTGTTTCTTTTGTCCTAATTCACTGCATATTCTCTGCTCTCTCCTGGATTAAAAATAAACTGAATTGGGAAGGTGGTATTTGAGGGGTTCATAGTAAGCATAACTTCCACTTATTATAAACCAGTACTTCTTAATCAGTATGCCACTGCTTCATATGTAGTACATGTATTCCAGCATTCATGCAGGATCAGATTTAGCAGACTCCATTCATGGATGGATTACTTGCAAATTTCTCAAGTTCATAAACTGATGAAGTGACCTTCCTAGGACTAGTCCCCCAGTCTGGATTCGTGCAGAGCCCACAATGTGCCACTTCTCCCAGGCTAAGCCAGACATCATGTCTTTTCATTCATTATTCCTCTAAACACTCCAAAAAATGTGTCTCGTTGGATACATGGGGTCCTGTCCCAAAGAACTGTTTTGGAATAAATTTTAAAAAATGCTGATAAATGAATGGTATGAAAGAAGACAAAACTACTCAGGGACAATGTGGTCATGAACACATACAATGTCAGATACTTTGAAAAGATCAGTATGTCCTCATTTATCCTTCCTGATTCTCAGGGACATAAAGCCTTAGCTTAAGCGCTGTGACCTCAGGTCAATGGATGGAAGAGTCCCAGCCTCTGATAGTTATCAAGGGGAAGGTTTTAGAACACTAGGGGTCCCACAAACTATATCCTGTTTCTTGCCTTGTGTGGCCATGGGGAGAGCAGTCTGTCTGAGGTGCACCCTCCTTTCCTGCAGGGCAAGGGTGGAGGGGTTCACAGGGAGTTGAGCACCTTGGATTTGGGCAGCAGCTCCAATTCTGCCCAAGTAGGAGATCCTAAGAGGCCTTCTTAGGATTTACAGTGAGGACACTGGATGCTGATGAGTGGACCCCCCCATAGCAAGGGGGATGGCACAGAGGAAGAGCCAAGGGTAGCTAGGGAGTAGCTCTCTCACTTCCCCTTCTGTTGTCTCAAGAAGGCGAAAGCTTTGGCCACAGGCCAGCTGATTCAGCCAGTAGAGAGGGTGGATTCCCATATGCTCCTGGAAGTCAAGGTAAGAAACCTGATCTAAGACTGGGGGACCACTGATTCCAGAAGAGAGTGGAGCCTTAGAATATTCTCCTCCTCAGAAGGCCCCAGTATCTTTGCACACATCTGGTTCATCCTGTCTTCCAATCCAGAACTTCCAAGAAAGTAATGGCTTTGTTCTGAGGAGCACAGCCTCAGGTGAGTGGAGGCTGCAGTCTGGGTCTTGTCAGGAGTGAGGATGAGGTCCCTGAATGAGGGGCAAGAGGACCACTCAGCCCAGAACAGGGGAGACTGTGGAGGCCCACCCCTGATGTCAGCCCTATGAGACCCAGGAGAAAGCTTTCTGGCTGAAGTGCTTCTCTTTCCGCTGGAGTGGTCTCAGGGAGGTGAGAGCCTTGGTCTACTGGGAGAAGCCTCACTTCAGTACAGAGTGGAAAACTAGTGACCCCAAATGAGGATAAAGGGACTGCACCTAAAACACAGCCCTGCCCCTCTACACCTCACACTGGCAAATTTGGGAACACAGGCATGATGCATCCCCCACATTTCCTTTTAGAGCATCTCAGGAGGTGAGGCGCTGGGGCTCAGAGGTCAACCTCAGGAGGAATTCCAGGTCATGCCAAGAGTCAAGTAGAGGACCATGAGGACTCAAGGAACCACTCACACTATACCACCTTTATAGCATCCCTCCCCTAGGGTCAGCCATGAGTGACCACAGGTTGGGAGCTGTCACATCCTCCAAGGTCGTCTCAGGGAATTCAAGGCTGTCGCATGAGAGGACAGGTCTCATTAGGAGATGGGAAGTCAGTGTGAGGACCTGGAGAGAGGACAGTAATAGTGGAGAGAGGGAGGAAATACAGGTCTTCCTAGGAGCCTGATTGAGGACAGGTGCAGCCAGCCATCAGAAGGCCTCAATTTCCAGTCACAGCTTTCTGGCCTGAGAGACCACAGGTAGATGTGGTAAGTTAGGCAACTTAGTTTCTTGAATGTTGAGTTTCTAGACAGAATTTCTTTTCTAGAAGAGTTTTGTGACAGGTTTTCACTCTCTTTATTCACTTTCATCAAGAGGCTTTTTAGTTTCTTTTCTATTTCTGGCATAAGGGTAGTTCCATCTACATATCTGAGGTTATTGATATCTCTCCCAGCAATCTTGAATCTAACTTGTGCTTCATTCAGTCTGGCATTTCACATAATGTACACTGCATGCAAGTTAAATAAGCAGGGTGACAATATACAGTCTGATGTACTCCTTTCCCAATTTGTCATCAGTCCATTGTTCTATCCAGTTCTAACTGTTGCTTCCTGACCTGTATGCAGATTTCTCAGGAGGCAGGTTAGGTGGTCTGGTATTCCCATCTCTTAAGAATTTTCCACATTCTATTGTGATCCACACAGTCAAAGGCCTTAGGGTAGTCAATAAAGCAGAAGTAGATGCTTTTCTGGAATTCTCTTGCTTTTTCTATGATCCAATAGATGTTGGCAATTTGATCTGTTTCCTCTGCCTTTTCTAAATCCAGCTTGGACATCTGGAAGTTCTTGATTTATGTACTATTGAAGGCTAGCATGGAGAATTTTGAGCAGTACTTTGCTAGCATGTGAGATGAGTGCAATTGTGCAGTAGTTTGAACATTCTTTGGCATTGCCTTTCTGTGGGATTGGAATGACAGCTGACCTTTTCCAGTCCTATGACCACTGCTGAGATTTCCAAATTTACTGGCATATTAAGTGTAGCACTTTAAAGCATCATCTTTCAAGATTTGCAAAAGGTCACCTGGAATTCCATCACCTCCAGTAGCTTTGTTTGTAGTGATGCTTCCTAAGGCCCACTTGACTTCGCATTTCAGGATGTCTGTCTCTAGGTGAATGATCACTCCGTCGTGGTTATTGGATCATTATGATCTTTTTAGTATAGTTCTTTTGTGTATTCATGCCACCTCTTCTACAGAGCTTCTGCTTCTGTTAGGTCCACACCATTTCTGTCCTTCTTGTGCCCATTGTTGCATGAAATGTTCCCTTGGTATCTCTAATTTTCTTAAAGAGAATCTAGTCTTTCCCATTCTATTGATTTCCCCTATTTCTTTGCACTGATCACTTAGGAAGGCTTTCTTATCTCTCCTTGCTATTCTTTGAAACTCTGCATTCAGATGGATATATCTTTCCTTTGCTCCTTTGCCTTTGCTTCTCTCCTTTTCTCAGCTATTTGTAAGGACTCCTCAGACAACCATTTTGCCTTTCTGAATTTCTTTTTCATGAGGATGGTTTTGATCACCGCCTGCTGTACAATGCTACAAACCTCCGTCCATAGTTCTTCAGTCACTCTGTCTTCCAGATCTAATCTCTTGAATCTATTTGTCACCTCCACTGTATAATCATATGGGATTTCATTTAGGTCATACCTGAATGGCCTACTGCTTTTCCCTACTTTCTTCAAATTGAGCCTGAATTTTACAAAAAGGAGTCCATCACCTGAGCCACAGTCAGCTCCTGGTCTTGTTTTCGCTTATGACATAGAGATTTTTCACCTTTGACTGCAAAGAATATAATCAATCTGATTTTGTTATTGACCATCTGGTGATGTCCATGTGTAGAGTCTTCTCTTGTGTTGTTGGAAGAGGGTGTTGGCTATGACCACTGCGTTGTCTCGGCAAAACTGTTAGCCTTTGCCCTGCTTCAATTTGGAGTTCAAGGACAAACTTGCTCTTACTCCAGGTAGCACTTGACTTCCTACTTTCGCATTCCAAGCCTCTATGATGAAAACGACATATTTTCTTGGTTTTAGTTCTAGATGGTCTCGTAGGTCATCATAGAACTGTTCAACTTCAGTTTCTTTGGCATTAATGGTTGGTGCATAGGCTTGGATTACTGTTGTATTGAATGGTTTGCCTTGGAAATGAACAGAGATCATACTGTCCTTTTTGAGATTGCAACCAAGTACTGCATTGTGGACTCTTTTGTTGACTATGAGGCTATTCCATTTCTTTTTTAAGATTCTTGCCCACAGTAGTAAATATAATGGTCATGTGAATTAAATTTGCTCATTCCCATCCATTTTAGTTCACTGATTACGAAAATGTTCATGTTCACTCTTGCCATCTCCTGTTCGACCACTTCCAACTTACTTTGATTCTTGGACCTAACATTCCAGGTTCCTATGCAATACTGTTATTTACAGCATCAGAGTTTACTTTCATCACCAGTCACATCCACCACTGGGTGTTGCTTTCACTTTGGCTCTGTCTCTTCATTGTTTCTGGAATTATTTCTCCACTCTTCTCCAATAGCATATTGGGCACCTACTGACCTGGGGTGTTCCTCTTTCAGTGGCATATCTTTTTGTCTTTTCATACTGTTCATGGGGTTCTCAAGGCAAGAATACAGAAGTGCTTGGCTTTTCCCTTCTCCAGTGGACCATGTTTTGTCAGAACTCTCCACCATGACCTGTCTGTCTTGGGTGCCCCTACACGGCTTCATTGAGTTAGACAAGGCTGTGATCCATGTGATCAGCTTGGTTAGATTTCTGATTGTGGTTTTCATTCTGTCTGCCTTTTGATGGATAAGGTTAAGAGGCTTGTGGAAGCTTCCTGATGGGAGAGACTGGCTGTGGTAATAGTAAGTGACTCATACTATGTGGCAAATATTTGTGACTCATCAGATCAGATCAGATCAGATCAGTCGCTCAGTCGTGTCTGACTCTTTGTGACCCCATGAATTGTAGCATTCCACGCCTCCCTGTCCATCACCAACTGCCAGAGTTCACTCAGACTCACATCCATCGAGTCAGTGATGCCCTCCAGCCATCTCATCCTCTGTTGTCCCCTTCTCCACCTGCCCCCAGTCCCTCCCAGGATCAGAGTCTTTTCCAATGAGTCAACTCTTCGCATGAGGTGGCCAAAGTACTGGAGTTTCAGCTTCAGTATCATTCCTTCCAAAAAAATCCCAGGGCTGATCTCCTTCAGAATGGACTGGTTGGATCCATTTGCAGTCCAAGGCACTCTCAAGAGTCTTCTCCAACACCACAGTTCAAAAGCATCAATTCTTGGGTGCTCAGTCTTCTTCACAGTCCAACTCTCACATCCATACATGACCACAGGAAAAACCATAGACTTGACAAGACGAAACTTTGTTGGCAAAGTAATGTCTCTGCTTTTGAATATGCTATCTAGGTTGGTCATAACTTAGCTTCCAAGGAGTAAGCATCTTTTAATTTCCTGGCTGCAGTCAACATCTGCAGTGATTTTGGAGCCCAGAAAAATAAAGTCTGACACTGTTTCCACTATTTCCCCAACTATTTGCCATGAAGTGATGGGACCGGATTCCATGATCTTCGTTTTCTGAATGTTGAGCTTTAAGCCAACTTTTTCACTCTCCACTTTCACTTTCATCAAGAGACTTTTTAGTTCCTCTTCACTTTCTGCCATAAGGGTGGTGTCATCTGCATATCTGAGGTTATTGATATTTCTCCTGGCAATCTTGATTCCAGCTTGTGTTTCTTCCAGTCCAGCATTTCTCATGATCTACTCTGCATATAAGTTAAATAAACAGGGTGACAATATACAGCTTTGACATACTCCTTTTCCTATTTGGAACCAGTCTATTGTTGCATGTCCAGTTCTAACTGTTGCTTCCTGACCTGCATACAAATTTCTCAAGAGGCAGGTCAGGTGGTCTGGTATTCCCACGTCTTTCAGAATTTTCCACAGTTGATTGTGATCCACACAGTCAAAGGCTTTGGCATAGTCAGTAAAGCATAAATAGATGTTTTTCTGGAACTCTCTTGCTTTTTCCATGATCCAGCAGATGTTGGCAATTTGATCTCTGGTTCCTCTGGCTTTTCTAAAACCAGCTTGAACATCAGGAAGTTCATGGTTCACATATTGCTAAAGCCTGGCTTGGAGAATTTTGAGCATTACCTTGCTAGCGTGTGACATGAGTGCAATTGTGCGGTAGTTTGAGCATTCTTTGGCTTTGCCTTTCTTTGAGATTGGAATGAAAACTGACCTTTTCCAGACCTGTGGCCACTGCTGAGTTTTCCAAATTTGCTGACATATTGAGTGCAGCACTTTCACAGCATCATCTTTCAGGATTTGGAATAGCTCAACTGGAATTCCATCACCTCCACTAGCTTTGTTCATAGTGATGCTTTCTAAGGCCCACTTGACTTCATATTCCAGGATGTCTGGCTCTAGGTCAGTAATCACACCATCATGATTATCTGGGTCGTGAAGATCTTTTTTGTACAGTTCTTCTGTGTATTCTTGCCATCTTTTCTTAATATCTTCTGCTTCTGTTAGGTCCCTCCCATTTCTGTCCTTTATCGAGCCCATCTTTGCATGAAATGTTCCTTTGGTATCTCTAATTTTCTTGAAGAGATCTCTAGTCTTTCCCATTCTATTGTTTTCCTCTATTTCTTTGCACTGATTGCTGAAGAAGGCTTTCTTATCTCTTCTTGCTATTCTTTGGAACTCTGCATTCAGATGTTTATATCTTTCCTTTTCTCCTTTGATTTTCGCTTCTAGGTGTTGCAAGAGGGCATAAGAGGGCACACACACTGAAACCATACTCACAGAAAACTAGTCAATCTAATCACACTAGGACCACAGGCTTGTCTAGCTCAATGAAACTAAGCCATGCCCGTGGGGCAACCCAAGATGGGCGGGTCATGTTGGAGAGATCAGACAGAATGTGGTCCACTGGAGAAGGGAATGGCAAACCACTTCAGTATTCTTGCCTTGAGAACCCCATGAACAGTATGAAAAGGCAAAATGATAGGATACTGAAAGAGAAACTCCCCAGGTCAGTAGGTGCCCAATATGCTACTGGAGATCAGTGGAGAAATAACTCCAGAAAGAATGAAGGGATGGAGCCAAAGCAAAAAGAATACCCAGCTGTGGATGTGACTGGTGATAGAAGCAAGGTCTGATGCTGTAAAGAGCAATATTGCATAGGAACCTGGAATGTCAGGTCCACGAATCAAGGCAAATTGGAAGTGGTCAAACAAGAGATGGCAAGAGTGAATGTCGACATCCTAGGAATCAGCGAACTGAAATGGACTGGAATGGGTGAATTTAACTCTGATGACCATTATATCTACTACTGCGGGCAGGAATCCCTCAGAAGAAATGGAGTGGCCATCATGGTCAACAAAAGAGTCCGAAATGCAGTACTTGGATGCAATCTCAAAAATGACAGAATGATCTCTGTTCGTTTCCAAGGCAAACCATTCAATACCACAGTAATCCAAGTCTATGCCCCAACCAGTAATGCTGAAGAAGCGGAAGTTGAACGGTTCTATGAAGACCTACAAGACCTTTAAAACTAACACCCAAAAAAGATGTCCTTTTCAATATAGGGGACTGGAATGCAAAAGTAGGAAGTCAAGAAACACCTGGAGTAACAGGCTAATTTGGCCTTGGAATACGGAATGAAGCAGGGCAAAGACTAATAGAGTTTTGCCAAGGAAATGCACTGGTCATAACAAACACCCTCTTCCAACACCACAAGAGAAGACTCTATACATGGACATCACCAGATGGTCAACACCGAAATCAGATTGATTATATCCTTTGCAGCCAAAGATGGAGAAGCTCTATACAGTCAGCAAAAACAAGACCAGGAGCTGACTGTGGCTCAGACCATGAACTCCGTATTGCCAAATTCAGACTTAAATTGAAGACAGTAGGGAAAACCACTAGACCATGCAGGTATGACCTAAATCAAATCCCTTATGATTATACAGTGGAAGTGAGAAATAGATTTAAGGGCCTAGATCTGATAGATAGAGTGCCTGATGAACTATGGAATGAGGTTCGTGACATTGTACAGGAGACAGGGAACAAGACCATCCCCATGGAAAAGAAATGCAATTGTGACTCATACTAAGTGGCAAATAAATGAAATTTTGTTGTAGGTGTTCAAAGTGTCTAGGGAAAGGGGGTCTGAGGCCTCTGGGGCAAATATCTGTTTTCCTTTCCTTTCCAGAATTATGGACCTGGCAGGATAGACATTGCTGGTAGACTGCTTGCACAATTTTATAAAAATCTTCTTACCAGTATCTATAATTTGAGTCATCTTAAATGATGGTCAGGGAAAGAGTTGCTAGAAAGCTGGGAGGAACCAAGGGGTCTTCTTGAATTTCTCATAGCCCCAACTACTTATTTCATTTAACGCTATTGTTTACCCACTTACTTTCTCCAATATGGGAGCTGACTGGTGCCATATTAAATAGACATCAGGATGGCAAAAGTGTGGCAATGAAGGGTCAATTTTTTTGGCAGAAGCAAAATGGACTTTGTATATATGTGCCACAATGTTCACAGATTCTTTTGTTGTTCTGCCTGTACATACAAGTCAGCTTCAGTGTTTCTCTGATACTTGGGTTTAGCCCTTTTAGTGTGAGCTTCAATTTTGATGACAGACAACATTCTACTACAGGTCATATAAGACTTCCAAAAGTTTCTAATAATTCCTGAAACACTTATAATACACACCTATACAAGTCTGAAAGTGTGAGTTGCTCAGTTGTGTCTGACTCTTTGCAACCCCTTGCACTGTAGCCCACCAGGCTTCTCTGTCCATGGAATTCTCCAGGTAAGAATACTGGAGTAGGTAGCCATTCCCTTCTCCAGGGGATGTTCCTGACCCAGAGATCGAAGTCAGATCTCCTGCACTGCAGGCAGATTCCTTGCTGTCTGAGCCACCTGGTAAGCCAGACACAACGTAAAAAAGGCTTAACATTATTTCTTATTCGGCAATGCTTCCCATGTAATTTCACATAACCAATATTCTTAATTAGTTTAATATCTCTCTTTTTATACGGAGAGAGAACAAATCTTTGAGATATTTCAGGGGCCCTCTGAAATAACGTATACCTCAAAGCTACTTCTAAGTCAAAAAGACACGTAGAATTTGATTTGGAGGAAGCTTTTCAAAAACATCAAAGAGGCTTTAAAACACTTAGTCACATAGATCACTGGGAAAAAATGCTTAGTTATCCACTTAACCAAAATAACAAAGAGTTCATAGGCAAATATAGGTTATATTGTTCCGATTAAAATTTAGCTCTTTTAACATCCAGAGGACTAGGTTTACTTAAGCAATAATGTTCTGATAAAGATTCTCTCTCTCTCTCTCTCTCTCTCTCTCTCTCTCTCTCTCTATATATATATATATATATATATATATATATATATATTTGGTCAGATTCCTTCAAGGTAAAGAAAAACTTTCATAATTTCTTCTTACCAAGAACAAACCCATAGAAAAAAGACTGTTTGTCCTTTTAACGAAGATAAAACCAAATTCCAATTTTATACCAGGTTACTTTGATACTTAAACTCATTTACTTAATTAAATTGATTCCAATTTTATTTATTCTTGACCACACATAAAATTCCTTTCCAAAGATTTATTTTTTCACAAAACTTACAGTTTTCTATGTCCATTTTAGTTTGTGCCTTGTTTTCTTTCCCATTTGGGAATAACCAGCCTTACAAAAAACTACTTTTTTTTTTTCTTAACAAAAACATCTCCATACCATATAAATTTTATTACCACCAAACATATTCTATGTCTGTTATTATACTCAGTAGCTTTAACCACATATTAAACTTCTTAATCCTTTTAATTTTAATTTTTTCAGTGAAAATAAAGAAGTAAACAATTCTTTTTTTTCCTTTTTTAAAATTTCAATTTATTTATTTTAATTGGAGGCTAATCACTCTACAATATTGTATTGGTTTTGCCATACATCAACATGAATCTGCCACAGGTGTACACGTGTTCCCTGTCCTGAACCCCCCTCCCACCTCCCTCCCCGTACCATCCCTCTGGGTCATCCCAGTGCACCAGCCCCAAGCATCCTGTATCCTGCATCGAACCTGGACTGGTGATTCGTTTCTTTCTTAATTGTATTAATATTTTGTGGCTCAGCAAACTTAAAAACACACGTTATAATTTCCAGAAATATATAGAATAATCTTTCAATAAAGCATAAGGTACATTTATTAATAAACCAAAACATACTTAGTCTCTTGTAGTAACAGGTGAAATATATGCAAACTTAGACTTGCTCAACAATTAATGTTTTAGTATTTTATCTTATTTGGAAATGACTAGACAGTCAACAAATTTTCATCACTTAATTTAACTTAGCCAAACTCTAAGAGTATAAATTACCAAAGAGATTTAGGAAACAATTTGAGTAGACATATCACAAACGATTATTGTTAAAAAGTTCACCTAAAAACTCCTATCTCATTTATATCTATTTAATTCTTTTGTTCTTAATAATCATACTTAGATTCCTCATGAAAATCTCATTAAAGCATTTAGTCATTATCTTAAGACCTTTTGACTCTTTTTTGTTTGTTTGTTCCCGGCAAATGTTGCAACAGAGACATTAGCTCATTTGACTAGTAAACCCAATAGAACAAAAGTTGGTTATCCATATTTTATTTTATGCTAACTCTGAAGATATACCCATATTAAACCAGTAAGCTTAAATTTAGCTTTTATTTACTCAAGATTATTCTAGCTCATGTGAACTTGAAAAATATTTGGGTTGGTGTTTCTTAAACTTTTAAGAATTTTTATATAAGCACGAGTATTTTTAAGCCAATTAAATAGAGCTCTTTTACAAATACGATTTTGGCAACATAATCTGGAAGTAGAAAGATACCATGTTTATAATGTATACATATAGACATACAGACAGACAATGAGCTCAAAGTTTTCATTGTAGAACTTTAGTCATGAATCAGGTACAGTACAAAACTCACTAGTTTATAAATAACAACTGGAATTAAGTATACTCATTCAGATGGCTAAAGTATTTTTCTTTGTTTGTGGAGAAGACTTTTAAGATCAGTATTTTCCCTTGACAAGCAATTTTAAAGAGACTGTTTAGGCAAGGGGGTGTTTTAGCAGTATGTGTTTAAAGAGGTTCCTTTTTTTTTTTTTTTTTTTTTTTTTAAATTCTACAGAATGAGCTAACCCAGACTCATTCTCAGGGGCTATGACCTGTGTTAACACTTGAAAGACATGATAGAATTTTTAACTTCAAGGGTCAGAGACAGAAAATGTGTTTTCTCCTAGGAGTTTTGGAGCATATTTGTCTATTATCATAAGTATTTGAGTAATTGCTATTAATTTTTTCCTTAAGTAAAGGAAAATTTTACTCTAATACCCTGGTTATTTATAATATCTACAAGCATTTTAGTAGGGATGGGCAAAGCCTTGGGACTTGTCAAGTTAGGTGTGTTTTGACTTGCTTCTAGAATCGTATTTCTCATTTTATATGTACAAGACAAAGACAGTTGTTTCTCTTAGCCCTTGGCTCCAGCTGATTTGTTCTGAGATTATGTGTAGGAGGTCCTGAACATTTACTGAGGAAGCAGGGTTATTTTTAAGAAGGAGAATTTTGTTGGATTTTTGTTTAAGTTCTTTCATCATAATAAAGAATGTCTTAAGGGCAGTCATTATAATTTTTTTTCCTTTCAATTTGATCCTCACATAAGTATCAATATGACAGATGTTTATGATGACAGCTCCCACAAAATGTTTTCCTTTTAAATACAGCCAATTTAAAGGATCCATCATCTGGCAATTGGCAAGTAGGCTCTTATATTAATTTCAAACAGCAACTCAAACCAGTGAGGTTTTTATTTTATTTTTTTTATTGCTTAACCAAAGATGCAAGAAACATAATACAAGAGAGTATTTACCCCTCACAAGATCCAGAAAGTTCATTCCCAGAGTTAGTCAAAAAAGTAAAAGCCTTTTGTTGCTACAGGTGGTATGAATGATGTAGTGAAAACAAGCTCTGTAGTGTCCCACAAAACGTGGGGCACTCCAGCCATAAGCTCTCTAATTCATGACACGAGGCAGGCACTACTGGCATGAGGCTTTCCAGTGCTAACAAGAAACACAAGCTGAGATGACAAATGCCCTTTATGGACCAGGACCCCTTATGACAAACCCCCCTGAGAGCTGGCCCAACCAGACAAAGGGAGTGCTGCTGGTGACTTCATGTCTTGGAACTCCAGTCTATTCAACAAGCCACCAGATATACCCCAGTAAATGTACCTCCTGGATGGCAGAGATCAGACAGAATATTCTCACTGGACAAAATGATGAGCTCTCAAGATATAAAAGAAGATGGAAGGTAAAGTCTCATCTGGTTTTTACTTACGGGAACCACAGCAAAGTTTGTCTAAATAGATGCAGATCTGGTGAGAATTGCTAACTCACCACTCTGTGAGGCTGGCTTGAACAGCAGGCTTATAGAGCCTATGCCTGCTGTACCGCCCTATGGTTCCTGCTCCTTATGACAAATGACACAACAGACAAAGTAAAACAGTGACCATGTTTGAGAAGAAAAGAATCCCTAAGTTTCCCTAAGTTCAAGGAGCTAGCTACGCAAATATTATCTCCTGCTAATCTAAATTTAGAGAGAAAAAAAGGGACTCTGACTACTTTCCCTCGCATCAGACCTTGAAGGCAGAGATCTGGAGACTGACATGATGAGACATCTTACCTTCTGCGGCCTTTGTCAGATGTCCCAAGATCTCTCAGTAGCAGCAGTCTCAGGATGAGAAAACTCCTGGCTGGCTTGCCAACTGTCAGGGAGGGAGAAATTTATGCCTCTATGCCTCTTGAGTTCCTGTGATTGAACTAATAATAAAATTGACACAGACAGATTAACAGGAGAAGAAGAAACAAATTGTAATTCATGTGCACGAGGGTGTCTTAGAAATGGGACCTGAAGAAGCGGCCAAAGCAGGCAGCTTTTATATGTTTCATACCTAGAAACAATACATTTTTGAGGAATGGACAGGACAAATAAACGTAAGTTTTGAGGGCTCAATTAGTGAAGAATCTAAACAGAATTTGAGCTTGGGGTAGTACATTAAAGACATTTGTGTATACAGACTTCTCTGAATTCTCTATTTTTGGCTATCAGGGTGTTCTTCTACCTCCAGATGCAGGCAGTGCATCTTTCATATGACAGACGTATTTCCTGCTTTCAGGGAGACAGAAAAGAGGGTCAAAATATCACTCCTGCAATGGCCTTTTCTTAAGTAACCTGAATACAAGGTAATCAACATGTCACTGTGGCATATTTTGGGGCAACCTGCATTGAGCCCCAACAGGTGAGATGCACAAGAGCCATTCTGTTGACACTCTCTGCCTTGAACTGGTAGAGCCAAATCCCAATGCACTAAAAGAGCATTTTAATTGGGTTATCTTGAGTAATTTACAAATTCTAAGAGGGGGCTAGATTTTGGTGGGGAAGAAACAAATAAAAATAGACATGGTTTAGATAGAAGGGAAACTGGAAAGGACTAAAAGAGTTGGTACATGACAAAATTCCAGGAACTTTGAGTTGCTTCCAGGTAGGAAATTTAAAAAAAAAAAAACCTCCACACCAAAATTAAATAATAAATGGTCTAATGTGGAAAAGATACTTAATTTTACTTGCTAAAGGAAAATTTTGACTGATTTGGTATTGTTCTGTCTGAAAGTGCTGCATTTCCCCTGACATATGCTGGATTTAAGAAAACATTCCTACACAGGAGGATGATATTGTCTAGGTAAAACTATTAACTGCCATTCATGAAACACATAATATTTGCCAGGATTTTGATGGGTGCTTTATACACAATACAAACATTCCCACAGTCATACAGTGCAGTTCGGTTCAGTCGCTCAGTCGTGTCTGACTCTTTGAGACCCCATGAATAGCAGCAGGCCAGGCCTCCCTGTCCATCACCAACTCCCAGAGTTCACTCAGATTCACGTCCATCGAATCCGTGATGCCATCCAGCCATCTCATCCTCTGTCATCCCCTTCTCCTCCTGCCCCCAATCCCTCCCAGCATCAGATCTTTCCCAATGAGTCAACTCTTCGCATGAGGTGGCCAAAGTATTGGAGTTTCAGCTTTAGCATCATTCCTTCCAAAGAACACAGTCATACAAGTTAGGGTTTATCAAATTCATTTGGCAGATGAAGAACTTGCATTATTCTCATATTCACAAGGTGGTAAGTAACAGAGCTAGACTAGACTCCTGGTCTGAATTTCTCTAGGGCACACTCTTTTCTACCACTCACACCCTGAAGTTGACCTTGTGTATTTTTACTCACTTTTCTTCTCTCTATTCTGGAATATATTTCAGGTGATTGAAGGAACAATAAAAATAAAAAGCAGTGTGTGCCCAAAGTACTGGATTGAAATACATAACCAGGGCAATAAGAAAACCCAAATAAGTGAGGGGTATGAATAATGAAAAGAAGCTTACTACCTGGTAGCAATATGATCATTTATATGTGCAGTGTCAGTTAACCATGAAATAGGGGGTTCTCATGAAATTATCAGGCTCAGCCCACTTCTGTAGTATGCAAGTCTCATAGAACAGAAGTTGTATCGGAAGCCAAGTCTGGGTGGTAAAGAGAAGAAAGAAATTAGCATGTTTTTTGCATTTTTCTCTGAAAGCTCAACTCCTATCTAAGTCCTCTACCTGGCACTTCAGCTTCCCTATCTTACATCATTCCTGGGACACAGACCCATTGCTGTCAAGACTCACAGTGGAGATAGTACTTAAGAATTTGCATGGATGTGGCTTTTACAAGGAAGCCATTCATTAAAGAGACAGGAGCTGAGACAGGACTCGGGTGCAGGACTACTGAGGAGAACACCAACCTTTCGTTTAGGGAGTCCTGCAGGGACAACCCTGTACCTACTCTTAGACCTGTGCCATCAGGCAGCTTCCTGCAAGGAAGGTCTCAAGTAGGTAAGGACCTCGTTGTAAGGACAGTGACAGAAGGAAGTGCCCAAGGTCCTGAAAGGAGTGTAATTGAGAAGCCTATGTGAAACTGTGGGTGTCCTCCACTCCCAGAGGGGGCACCAGAGATCGAGGCACTATCTATGGTGAGGTGCTCACTTCCTCCTAGGTAGTAGCTAGCACTCACTTCCTGCTAGGCGGCTAAGGAAGCCGAGCAAGTTTGCCTCCAGCGGTGGCACGTGGCCTCAGGCGTGTGAGTATTTCCAGGCTCTAGCAGGAACCGAGTCAAGGTGAGGAGCCTGAATGATGAATGGGAGACCCCCCCAAACCCCCAACCTCCCCCACCCCGTGCTGCCGCACCCCCCATCTTTGCCTCGCACCCCGCTCCGTGCCTCGCACCCTGCCCCGTGCCTCGCCCCCGCCCCCTTGCCTCGCCCCCTCCCCCGTGCCTCGCCCCCTCCCCCGTGCCTCGCCCCCTCCCCCGTGCCTCGCCCCACCTCCCCCGTGCTTCACCCCCCCTCCCCCATGCCTCACGCCCACAAAGCCCTGACGCTCTGGTGGAGGAAGATTCCTGCCCAGAGCCTATCCGGGAGGTGAGGACCTTGGTTGAAATGGGTGGCCCCAGTTTAGAGGGGGAAGAAGACCCTAACAAGGGTCTGAGAGAGGAAATTCAGGTGGAAAGTCTGAACAAGGTCCTGGTTGTTGCTCTCAGAGGACCCAAGCATGGCGGTCAGGTAGAGGTGAGCCTTCCTTTTCTATATGATAGATTAGGAGCTCGACCACCTTGCCCTGAAGGAATTCGAGGACGCAACTCTGAGTGAGGTCTGAGGGGACCTCCACCCCAGAACAGTGAAGTGGCACAGGACTTGTGGTTCCGTCAAGCTTGGGAAGACCCAAACAGGGCGATCAGGCTGACTTCTTTGAGGAGGGTCTCTGAGATTGTGAGGGTGTTGGTTTTTTAGGGGAGGGGCCTCAAGGTAGCAGATGAAAGCATTCTAGGGTGGCCAGGGGTTGGGATGAGGACCCTATGTGAGGACAGAGTGAATTCCTGCCCTGCTGGCAGCCTGGCGTGTCTGTGCAACTGGTGATGTGATGACTGACACTCGTTTTCTCTTATGGTATCGCTAGGATGGAATGGTGAAGGGATGGGCGGGGGTGGGGAGCAAGGCAGGAAGGCAGCACGTGGGGCGAGTGAAAGATTTTATTTATAAGGGGTAGTTTATTCCCCCACAGTAGGAGGATTTCCAGATCTTTCCAGGAGTTGTATGGGGTACAAAAGAATCCATCTGCTATTCTCAGCCTTAGAGACCATGGGAAAGTGGGGGAACCCTCAAATGTTACTGGGTTGTTGTTTCAGGAGAGGCTGGCAGGAAGACAGAAATCCCAGATCATGCAAAGGGTCAAAGGAAAGATTGAAAGGACTACCAAAAATTGAATCAGTTCAATTCAGTTTGGTCACTCAGTCATGCCTGACTCTTTGTGACCCCATGGACTGCAGCGTGCCAGGCTTCCCTGTCCATCACCAACTCCCAGCACTTATTTAAAACTCATATCCATCGAGTTGGTGATGCCATCCAACCACCTCACCCTCTGTCGTCCCCTTTTCCTCCCTTTTTCAATATTTCCCAGCATCAGGGTCTTTTCCAGTGAATCAGTTCTTCCCATAAGGTGCCCAAAGTATTCAGCTTCAGCATCAGTCCCTCCAATGAATATTCAGGACCGATTTCCTTTAGGTTTGACTCGTTTAATCTCCTTGCAGTCTAAGGGACTCTGAAGAGTCTTCTCCAACACCACACTTCAAAAGCATCAATTCTTTGGTGCTCAGCTTTCTTATAGTCCAACTCTCACATGCATACAGTTCAGTTCAGTCGCTCAGTTGTGTCCAACTCGTTGCAACCCCATGAATCACAGCACACCAGGCCTCCCTGTCCATCACCAACTGCCGGAGTTCACTCAGACTCATGTCAATCGAGTCGGTGATGCCATCCAGCCATCTCATCCTCTGTCGTCCCCTTCTCCTCCTGCCCCCAGTCTCTCCCAGCATCAGGGTCTTTTCCAATGCGTCAACTCTTCGCATGAGGTGGCCAAAGTACTGGAGTTTCAGCTTCAGCATCAGTCCTTCCAATGAACACCCAGGACTGATCTCCTTTAGAATGGACTGGTTGGATCTCCTTGCAGTCCAAGGGGCTCTCAAGAGTCTTCTCCAACACCACAGTTCAAAAGCATCAATTCTTCTGTGCTCAGCTTTCTTCACAGTCCAACTCTCACATCCATACATGACCACTGGAAAAACCATAGCCTTGACTAGACGGACCTTTGTTGGCAAAGTAATGTCTCTGCTTTTGAATGTGCTATCTAGGTTGGTCATAACTTTCCTTCCAAGGAGTAAGCGTCTTTTAATTTCATGGCTACAGTCACCATCTGCAGTGATTTTGGAGCCCCCCAAAATAAAGTCTGCCACTGTTTCCCCATCTATTTGTCATGAAGTGATGGGACCAGATGCCATGATCTTAGTTTTCTGAATGTTGAGCTTTAAGCCAACTTTCACTCTCCTCTTTCACTTTCATCAAGAGGCTTTTTAGTTTCTCTTCACTTTCTGCCATAAGGGTGGTGTCATTTGCATATCTGAGGTTATTGATATTTCTCCCAGCAATCTTGATTCCAGCTTGTGCTTCTTCCAGCCGAGCGTCTCATGATGTACTCTGCATATAAGTTAAATAAGCAGGGTGACAATATACAACCTTGACGTACTCCTTTTCCTATTTGGAACCAGTCTGTTGTTGTATGTCCAGTTCTAACTGTTGCTTCCTGACCTGCATATTGGTTCCTCAAGAGGCAGGTCAGGTGGTCTAGTAGTCTCATGTCTTTCAGAATTTTCCACAGTTTGTGGTGATCCACACAGTCAAAGGCTTTGGCATAGTCAATAAAGCAAAAATAGGTGTTTTTCTGGAACTCTCTTGCTTTTTTGATGATCCAGTGGATGTTGGCAATTTGATCTCTTGTTCCTCTGCCTTTTCTAAAACCAGCTTGAACATCTGGAAGTTCACAGTTAACATACTGCTGAAGCCTGGCTTGCAGAATTTTGAGCATTACTTTACTAGCATGTGAGATGAGTGCATTGTGAGGTAGTTTGAACATTCTTTGGCATTGACTTTCCTTGTGATTGGAATGAAAACTGACCTTTTCCATACATGACTACTGGAAAAACCATAGCTTTGACTAGATGGACCTTTGTCAGCAAGGCAATGTCTCTGCTTTTTAATATGCTATCTAGTTTGGTCATAGCTTTTCTTCCAAGGAGCAAGAGTCTTTTAATTTCATGGCTGCAGTCACCATCTGCCATGATTTTGGAGCCCAAGAACATAAAGTCTCTCACTGTTTCCATTGTTTCCCCATCTATTTGCCATGAAGTGATGGGACTGGACGCCATGACCTTAGTTTTTTAAGTGTTGAGTTTTAAGCCAACTTTTTCTCTCTTCTCTTTCACCAAGAGGCTCTTTAGTTCTTCTTTGCTTTCTGCCATAAGGGTGGTGTCATGTACGTATCTGAGGTTATTGATATTTCTCCCAGCAATCTTGATTCCAGCTTGTGTTTCATCCAGCCTGGAATTTCAGATAAGTTAAATAAGCAGAGTGACAATAGATCACAAAAAATCTAGGCCCCACGGTTTTCATTCAGAACTTGCAGGCTCAGGGCAGGACTGTCAGGCTGAGGCTGACAATCCACATCAAATCTGAGAGAGAAGAGTATGAGGTTAGTATGACGTTGCAGCCACCAGTCAGCAGAGGGGAGGTATACCAGATACCACCTGGAGACCAGGTGAGCATCCTTAAGGAGAACTGAGGACCCAAGCAGCCCCTGAAAGAGTGGGTTCCCCATAGCTCTCAGTTGGGTATCCTCTGACAGAGAGAAGGGCTAAGGAACCCCTTCACTTCCCCCTCTGGGGTCTCTAGGAAGTGCTGACTTTGGTTTGAGGTGTCAGCTTCAAAGCATCAGAAAAGAGGAGGCTCTAGACCTGCCAACAATTGACTATATGACTATGATGACCCTGACTATAAACTGAGAATACCCTCAAACCCAGAAGCGAGGCTCCCTACTGCCAGCCCCTGCTGTCACCCTAGTATACCCCTAGCAGGGTTGGCAGGCTGGATTCTAAGGCTCTAATATCCTCCACAGTTTTCTCAGGGGACAGGCTGATCAAAACAGAAGCCTTGAGAGGTCCTCGACCAGTGCCCCCAAGGACCCTGCAGATGTGGCCTTGGTTAAAGCCAAGGTGGAATCTCCCTGCTGAGGTGCTTACAGCATCTTATTCTCCTTCCTCCAGGTGCCCACGTCTTCTGAGCTCCTGTCTATACTCCTTCCTGCTGTCCCTGACCATGCCTCGAAGGAAGAAGAGTAAGGCCCGTGGTGGTGATAAATGTCCCCAAGCCCAAGGCAAGACCCAGAGTTGTGGTGGTGCTCAGGCCATAGCAACAGCAGAAGAGGAGTCCACTACCTCCTCTCTTCAGTGTGAAGATATTACCCAGAGTCTGCCTGGTGCTGAGTCATGTAGCACTTCCTGGGAGCGTCAAAGAGTACCGACCATCGCCACTACTGCTCTCTTTTCTTACACTAGATCTTGTGAAGCATTCAATGGCCAATCTAAGTATAGGGCACTTCCCTATGAGGTCCCACCCTTCACTGAGACCCCAGGAACTGACTGTTTAACCAGGAAACCTAGCTTGTTGGAGCAGTTCCTTCTGTACAAGTATAAAATGAAGCAGCTCATGATGAAGGAAGACATCCTGAAGATTATCCACCAAAGCCACCATGACCGATTTGCTGAGATTCTCAAGAGAGCCTCTGAACGCATTGAGCTAGTCTTTGCGGTAGATCTGAAGGAAGTTGATTCAGTCGTTCCCTGCTATAATCTGGTCAGCAAATTGAAGCTCCCCAACAATGGGAGGGTGCGTGGTGGAAGGGGTTTACCCAAGACTGGTCTCCTGATGAATCTCCTGGGTATGATCTTCCTGAAGGGCAACTGTGCCACTGAGGAAGACATCTGGAAATACCTGGGTACGATGCGAGTATATGCTGGAAGAAAGCACTTTATCTTTGGAGAGCCCAGAAAGCTCATCACCAAAGATTTAGTGAGGCTGAAGTACCTGGAGTACCGCCAGGTGGCCAACAGTGATCCTCCACGTTATGAGTTTCTGTGGGGCCCAAAAGCACATCTTGAAACCAGCAAGATGAAAGTCCTGGAATTTTTGGCAAAGGTCAATGATGCTGTTCCCAGTGACTTCCCCGCTTATTATGAAGAAGCTTTGCGAGATGAAGAAGAGAAAGCCCAAGGCATGCATGCAGCCAGGCCTGACCCTACTGTCAAAGTCAGTACACCTCCCAAGGACATGCTCAATATTATCATCCCACCCATAAGGAAGTATGTGAAGTTCTTACCCCCAGCCAGGAAAATATAACATCACAATAGGGATTATATTCTTGGAAATGTGAAAGAATCCCATAGTAAAATAGTTAGGATAATGGAATAGAAAAAAAGTAAAACATGGTCAATGTTAGTTTTTCTTGTTCCTTTTAGTCTTTAGCTTTGTTAAAGTAATTGATCTGTGCTCTGAGTTCCTTAGCTTCTTCAAGAAAGTAAGAGAAGTAAAACGCTGGTAAAGTAAACCTTGTGTTTATTGGCTCTTTTATTCATCAAACATTGAGAATCTGCTCTTGGGAAGGCTCAACACTAGTACTGGGGATGCTAATATAAAGAAAACCCAGCGTCTACTCACAGAATTTTAGAGCTTATGAGTTACACTCATATGAGTAAGATACTGAAATACTCTCTATGACTTATATGTAAAGTAAAAAGAATGGTTGAAGTGGAGGGTATTCCTTATGATGGCCCTGCCTGCCTGGCTGCTCAATCACTTAAGTCATGTGTGACCCCATGGATGATAGCCCATCATGCCCCTCTGGTACATGGAATTTTCCCAGAAAGAATACCGGAGTGGGTTGCAGTGCCCTTCTCCTGGCGATCTTCCCGACCCAGGGATTGAACCCACGTCTCCTGTGCCTCCAGCATTTCAGGAGGATTCTTTGCCACTGGGTGATGGCAGTTAAGTGTAAATTTCCTGAGTAAGGCAGTTTGGGACTTTAGGAAACTATGAGTCCTCAGTGGAATGTAATTTTCATTGCCGTTGTGTGGTGGGGTAGTTGAGGTCCTGAAGTGGTGAGTAGAGGCCAAACCTTCCAACAGTTGATAGGAAAAAACCCTGTATCAATCTGCCAAGGCTGCTGTAACAAGACCATAGATAGGGTGGCTTAAACAACAGACATTTATTTTTCACAGCTACAGAAGTTGGGAAGTCCACAATCAATGTGCCAGTGATTCTGTTCCTGGTGAGAGCTCTCTTTCTGGCTACCTTCTCTCTGTCCTCACATGACGGAGACAGAGAATTCTGGTCTCTCTTGCTCTTCTTCTAAGATACCTGATTGCATCATAGGTGCCCCATCCCCATGACCTCATCTAAGCCTAATTATCTCCCTAAACTTCCACCTTCAAATACAATTACATGGACACGGTGGGAAGGAGAAAGTGGTTAGGGCTTCAACATATGAATTTTGCCAGGGACACAAACATCTAGTCTATAATGGCAAACTGCTGCTACAAATTATTTTGGATTGTGGATAAACTATAGAAAAATTTCCACCAGGGGCAGGAAAGGAAGGTGTCCTTTGCTCTCGTTCTAGTGCAGATGAACACACTGTGCAAACTAGGTGTTCTATGCACATCATTTCCCGGGAATTTCTGAAAATAATGGAGACGTTCCCCTTAGGTGAGATGCCAAGAAACCACTGTGCTGGCACTGTTTGCCCCAAACTGGGAGAGCCAGGGTCTGATCCATTATAAAGGCATTTTAACTACGTTATCTTAAGTAGAGTTTGGCAAACTCTTGAGGGATAGCTTTTTTACGAGAGTGTAATGAATGTAAACAGAGCTGGTTTGGATGCAAGGGCACCTGGAAGGGATGTTAGGGTTAATCTCCTAGATAGACGACATCTAGGAGCTTGAGCTGTACCCAGCTAGGGACAACAACTCCATACCTAAATTAAATGATAAATGCTCAAATGGGTAAAGTTAGTTTTGCCAGCTAGAGAGACTTTGTGGTTGATTCAGTATTCTTTTTCTAAGAATATTACATATTTGAAATTTCCTGAGTTAAACATTCCAAGGGAGGTAAATGGTATCCTCTGAGATCAAAATAATATAAATTACTGCTATTCTTTAAATATTGGGTGATATTTGCTAGTCCTCTTGCCATGTGATTTATATATGGTACATACATTTCAACCATCTTACAAGATAGGGCTTACCAAACTCAGCAGATGAAGAACTCACAGTTTTCTCAAGTTCACAAGACTGGTTATTAGCCGAGCTGGGAACAGACTCCTGGTCTGAATTTGTCCACAGGCCATACTGTTTCATTCCTCCCAGCCTGGGGCAGACCTGTCTCTTAATTCACTTTTCTTTGCACTGTGTACCTCAAATAATAAAAAGGCCCTTGAAGTTAAAGTGCTAAAAGCAAGTCTACCAAAGGGGAGAGTGAATATGAGAACAGATCAGTATGTGGGAACTGTCCCTGGGTTTCATTTTCCTAGGATCCTACCGAGAGCTAGCTCTGTCCAGAAACTAGTATTTTGTTCAGCTCCAGTTCTTTCCACCATTACAGCATCCTCTCCTCTCCTGACCCCAGAATTCCCCAGTGTGTCCTTCCAGCTCTGGAACCTGACCTCCTGCTGACTAGTTCTTCTCTGCAGCCTCTTCTGAGGGCTGCACTCTGCTCAGTGGAGTTGACAGTCCATATCTTCTGCTGTCCCTGCCCCCCTACCCCCCACCTTAGAGCATCTCAACTCCCTGGATATCACTTCCTTTATCATGGATGTGTACCATCTTTATTTTCCTATTTATGTGGTAATTTGGAGATCTTTATTTCTATAACTGTCTCTCTGTATCACTGTCTCTGCCTTTGTCTCTCTCTTTTCATTATTTTTCAAATATTGTCTCTTTTAATAGACGGTTTAAATAGCTTCTGAGTACATTTATGTATCACTTGTTTATACATTTATTGCTGTGTATCAAGTTTGCAAGTAGGAATTTTTATATTTTGTGAATCAAAGTGGGACATTTTCATTCTTATTTTTTGATTCGGAATGGGTAACATGATATTGGAATAGGTGTTACTTTAGAAAGTAAAGTATGTCATTAAAAAAATTGTTGGAATCAAGAAATAGAGCAAAATAAAGTAAAAGATTGTCACTTCCTGTCTTCCTTATCTTTAGTCTGTTGTACAGTAAAAATTAAATGATACATACCTGCATTTGTTTAGCTTAGCTAAGAATTTAGGAGAAATTAAATCTTAATAAATTAGATACTATGCTCCTGGGCTCATTTATTCCCTTAACACCAACTGGGCATCTGCTCTTTGGAATACACTGTGTTATTTCTGGGTGCTAGGATCTGTGCATCTAACAGCCGTCATCTTATAATGAAGATGATAAGATATTATGGTAAACCAGAGGGCAATTAAAAAGTGAGTGAGGGAGTTGAGGTCTAGATAAATGCAATGAAGTGGAAGCTAAGTTTAAATGCTCCAAGCTACGTCCACTTGGGAAATTGCAAGCTCTTCAGACGAAAGTTGAAGTTTAGTTATGTCCTGGGGAGTTTAGTGGGAGTGAGGAACAAAGGCCAGCTCTTTGCAAGATGTATCTCAGAATGGAGAGACTTAAGCTTGGCGCACACTGACACCTTTATCATTATGTAATTCCCTTCTTAATCCCTGATACCTTTCTATGCTCTGAACTCTGCTCTGTCTGCAATTAGTACAGCCACTCCCACTTCATTTTGATTAATGTTACCAAGGTATATCCTTCTCTGTTCCTTTACTTTAATCTGTGCGTCTTTGTATTTAAAGTGGGTTTCTTTCTTTAAACAACATATCGTTGGGGTTTGGTTTTTGGTCCACACTGATAATCTCTGCCTTTTAATTGGTGATTTTAGACTGTTGATATGCAAAGTAATTATTGATGTGATTGGGTTAATATCTACCATATTTGTTACTGTTTTGTATTTGTGGCCTTTTTTTCCCTCTTCTTTTTGTTTTATACTCTTTTTGCTCTGTTTGTGGTTTTTAGGCTAATTAGATTGATTGGGGGAATCATTTCACAATGTACATATATATCAATATCACATTTCATACCTTAAATATATGTAATGTTTATTGGTCATTCATATTAATACCTCAGTAAAACTGGAAAAAATTAGTTGAGCTTTTATGGGATTCCAATTTCTATACTTTAGCATACCAATTACTTTTAAAAATTTATTTTCAGTGGTGGCCCTAATGTTTGTAATACACATTTACACCTAATTCAAGTTCACTTTGCAATAACCCTCTATTATTTTACGTAGAGTGCAAGTAGCTCATAATCACAGAGTAGTCCTAATTATACCCTCCTGTCCCTTGATTATTTCTCTTATTCATTTTGCTTATACATAGGCCATAATTGGACTTCCCAGGTAGCACTAGTGGTAAAGAACCCACCTGCCAATGCAGGTTAGATGTAAGATGCAGGTTCGATCCCTGGGTCGGGAAGATCCCCTGGAGAAGGGCACAGCAATCCACTCCAGTATTCTTGACTGGAGAATCTCATGGACAGAGGAGCCTGGCAGGCTACAGTCTATAGGGTCCAACAGAGTTGGACATGAGTGAAGCAACTTAGCACACATGCAGGACATGATCATGTAAAACATTGTTGCAATTATTGTTTTGAACAAACTGTTACCTGTTAGATCAATTATGAATGAGAAAAATATGTTTTCTTTCACTTCCATTTATTCTACCTCTAATTCTCTTCTCTTTAGAAGGATTCAATATCATTTTCCTTCTTTTTGAAGAATTTCCTTTATTTCTTACAAGGTCAATCTACTAGTAACAAGTCTCTTCAATTTTTGTTTGTCTGGAAAAGTCTCTATTTGTTCTTCCCTTTTGAGGGATAATTTTGCAGGATAGAGAATTCCTATATTTTTTCCTCTCAACACTTAAATGTTGAGAGGAAAAAATACTCCCCTTTTTTTCTGGTGTGTATGGTTTCTGAGGAATAGTCAAACATAACTCTTATCTTTGCTCTTCTACAGATAGGCTGTTTTTCCTCTGGCTTCTTTTAAAATTTATCTTTATCTTTGATTTTCTGCAGTTTGATGTGTGGGTTTTTTGTTTGTTTGTTTGTTTTTGCTTTTTTGACACCATCAAGTGGTTCTCTAATTCTCAGCAGACAGTGACTGGGTGTCCTACAAATATAACTCAACTCTGACACTGTCTACCTGGAGAATGCATCACAGCCCCCAGGTTAAAGGTTCAGTCCTACAAGACTGAGTCTACTTCAAGTGCCAGTCACAGGTCCCAAGTGGCTACTTGTCCTTCTGACCTACTGGCTACAAAGTTCACAAACGATTCACAGTCCTACACCCCTCTTAAACTGGACCGGATGGCTATGTGGAATTGGAATTATTTCCCTTGTCCCATATAGAAGGATAGAGAAGGCTAGAGCTGGGTATTTTATTTCTCCCAAGCCAGTTTGGCTTTGATAAAACTTCAGTAGATTAGGCTCTGATAATATAATTTCTCCTGAGGGCAGGTTTTGTTAAGGACAGAGTGTTCTGGCATATGTCAGCTGATTACTTTTTCCTCTACCTGCAGGAAGCCCAAAGGGATTTTTTTTAGTCTTAACTGTGAGAATCTGGTAACACTCCTGGATGTAAAATTCACAAAATGTAAAGAATTTTTAACTCTCAGACTTTTTCACAATGAGCTGCCTAGAAATTTCTCAATTATAGTTTAGATTTTCCTACCCTGGCACTGGTTCCCATTGAGGTTTCTGTTTGTTAGGTTCTGATTCTCTGTATTGACCTGACAGCCCTTCCAATTAGAGGGGCAGCAGTTTTCTCCGTGGTCTCACCTCTCTGGCTGATGTAACAAGATTTATTGATTTTTTTCAGCTTTTTATTTGTTGTCAGGATGGAATGACAACTTCTCAGTGCCTCACATGCCAGAGAGGAAACTGTAACTTTATTATTTCAATTATTCTTTCTGCCCCTTTCTCTACTCTGAGACTCTTATTTTACGTATGATTTCATAACTGATGATGTTCCACAAGTCTCTTAGGCACTGCTCATTTTCCTTATTTATTTTACTTTCTGTTCCTCAGATTATATAATCTCAATTGACCTGTCTTCTGGTGAGTCTTTCTTTGGCCTGCCCGAATCCCCTACTGAATCCCTCTAATGTATTTTTTATTTCTGTTACTGTACTTTTCAACTCCAGAATTTCTATTTTGTTCATTTTAATAATTTTTAAATCTTGGTTGCTGGTCTTTATTTGGGGAAACACAATTCTTAGTTTCCTTTAGTTCTTTGTACATGGTTTCCCTTACCTCTTTGGTAATATTTCAATGGCTGACTTAAGGTCTTTGTTTAGTAAGTCCAATATCTGGTCTTCCTCCTGTACAGTTTCTCTTAATCTCCTTTTTCTCTACTTTTTTTCATTGCATACCTCATGATTTTTTCTTGAAAACTATACATTTTGAATATTATAATGTGTTAACTTTGAAATCAAATTCTTTCCCCATTCACGGCTTATTTTTGCTTCTTCTTATGGTTTCTGTTTGTTTGCTTCATTCATTTTCTGAACTCACTTTTTAAGATGTGTGTTCTTTGTAATGAGTGGTCACTGACTCTGTTCAGTTAGTTGATTGATCAGCTAGTGACTTGACAGAAATTTCTTAATGCCTGAAATAAAAAATATAAATCACCTCCATTCTTTGCAGGTGGGCAATATGTGTTTGTGTTGGAGCATGCCTTCTACAATCAGTTGGGCAGTCTGCAACTTTGCTTATACTTTTGCTTGCGCAGAGTCTAACTGTGAGCCTTAGGTAAGAGACTAGGGCCTTCCAGGTATATTTTTTTAGCATTAGCTAGTTCTGGGCATTCATATGATACTCCAGATTCTCAGAAATATATAGTAGCTTTAGAAAGCTCCTTTCCCCCAAAGCATCTCATTCTTTTTTTTTTTTTTTTTGATGTTTGACTGTGGACAGCTTTTATTTTATTTATTTATTTTTTTTAAATTTTATTTTATTTTTAAAACTTTACATAATTGTATTAGTTTTGCCAAATATCAAAACGAATCCGCCACAGGTATACATGTGTTCCCCACCCTGAACCCTCCTCCCTCCTCCCTCCCCATACCATCCCTCTGGGTCGTCCCAGTGCTACCTTTCTTCCCATGCCTTTTGGTTTGTCTATGATTTGTTCCAACTGTTATCTTTCAGGCCTCAGTGGCTTATACCCTTAGCTCTAAATATTTCTGATAAACATTTTGCAGTAAAATGCCTCTTCCCTGGGAGAGTTTAGAAAAATAAAGGAGTCCTTTGAACGCATCCTTCGAAGCCATTGGATAGGCCAAAACAACCACAATTCCCTCCGAACAGGCCACTTTGCCCTCTCTAAAATAAGGAACCCATATCTGGAAAATTGGCTCCCTTCCTTAAGGCCAGTACTCATTGGAGGAGCCAGGTAAGAGGTAGGTGAAAATTCCATGAAGTTTGCTTATCAAGATTCAGGCTCCCCCTTTTTCTTCTAATCAATGATTTTATCTTTCTTTTTTAAATTGAAGTATAGTTGATCTACAATATTGCTCAATGTTGTGGTTTCTGCTGTATAGCAAAATGATGCAATTATACATACATATATATATATATATACACACACACACATTTTTTTTCCATTATGGTTTATTATAGGATATTGGATATAGTTCACTGTGCTACAATGGTAGGACATTGTTGTTTATCTATTTTATATATAGTAGTGTGTATCTGCTAACCCCCAAATACTAATTTATCCCTCACCTACCCCTATCCCATTTGGTAACCATAAGTTTGTTTTCTGTGTCTGTGAGTTTGTTTTCATTTTGTAAATAACCTCATTTGTGTCATATTTCGCCCTTCCTGACCTTCAACATGGGATAGCTCCTCTAAGCCTTCCTGCGCCCGCGCAGCCACTGCTCCCTGGACGTGGGGTTGGTCCTCAGAAAACGAAAATCATGGCATCTGGTCCCATCACTTCATGGGAAATAGATGGGGAAACAGTGGAAACAGTGTCAGACTGTATTTTTTGGGGCTCCAAAATCACTGCAGATGGTGACTGCAGCCATGAAATTAAAAGATGCTTACTCCTTGGAAGGAAAGTTATGTCCAACCTAGATAGCATATGCAAAAGCAGAGACATTACTTTGCCAACAAAGATCCGTCTAGTCAAGGCTATGGTTTTTCCTGTGGTCATGTATGGATGTGAGAGTTGGACTGTGAAGAAGGCTGAGTGCTGAAGAATTGATGCTTTTGAACTGTGGTGTTGGAGAAAACTCTTGAGTGTCCCTTGGACTGCAAGGAGATCTACCTAGTTCATTTTGAAGGAGATCAGCCCTGGGATTTCTTTGGAAGGAATGATGCTAAAGCTGAAACTCCAGTACTTTGGCCACCTCATGCAAAGAGTTGACTCATTGGAAAAGACTCTGGTGCTGAGAGGGATTGGGGGCAGGAGGAGAAGGGGACGACAGAGGATGAGATGGCTGGATGGCATCACTGACTCGATGGACGTGAGTCTGGGTGAACTGTGGGAGTTGGTGATGGACAGGGAGGCCTGGCGTGCTGCGATTCATGGGGTCGCAAAGAGTCGGACATGACTGAGTGACTGAATTGAACTATGACATATTTTAGATTCCATATGTAAGTGATATTATATGGTGATTGTCTCTCTTTCTAACTTATTTCATTAAGTATGATAATCTCTAGGACATCCATGTTGCTACAAATGGCATTATTCATTCTTTTTTTAAAGATTATGTAATTCTCTTCTTAATATTATAAATTGGATCCACAGTTGCATAGCCTAAAGAATGATGAAATCATTAATTTTCCTTGGAAGGCTTTGGATACACTGACAGTGTGACCACAGACAGGTTATGTAAGTAAAGTAACACATCCACAATGTCACATGCATAATTATTAGAAAATAAATATGTTAAAATAATAATTTCAAAAAAATGGAAATATATCAACTATTTTGGCATGCTGGGCTTATGCATGCAGGTCAGAAAATAAAATAGTAATACTCATTCTTACAAAGATGCATACAGTGAATACTGACAGGAGATCCCTGAGAATTAATATGTACAATTGCTTCCACTGCATGAAAAGAAATTGTAAAAATTGAAATTTAACCCATAATGCTAAAATACTGCATGGGTACAAGGCACCTGCTATCCATGAATACTGATCTTAAGGCAATATTTGGAAATTTAGAAGTTCGGCATATAAGTATTATAGAGATAATGTACATTACAGCAACTTAAAAAAAAAAAACTTTAATGTGACTATTTCATGATATGGTCCAACTGTGTATAAAATTTCTTCTAGAGAACCAAAGAAGGTTTTGGAACAATGTGTAAAACAGAAGCTAAAATTTCCTCCTTTGCTTGCCAGTCATGTGACTATACTTATTAAATAGTCTTTCAAACTCTCCAAATACTTTAGTTTTTACAAATGGAGTTATTCATTTTGCAAAGAAGAGATACTCATTTCTTGATTTTCTGTTTGTCTAGCATAAAGTATAGGTCATGAGGGGAGGGGGATTCTTAAACTGCAGCACACTAAGTAAATTTCTTAACAAAATCTTTAAAATAAAATGCCACACTATTCTTTGCAAGATAAAAGTACTGTATTATATAACTTATTTTTGTTAAACCATACCAAACACAGAGCACAAATTTATGTAGATTAAAATGATTATACTTACCTATAACACAGGGACAATTTTAATCCTAGTACCACCTCATACCAGTCAGAATGGCTATCATTAAAATGACTACAAATAGCAAATGCTGGAAAGAGTGTGGAGAAAAGGGAACCAACCCTCCTACACTGTTGGTAGCAATATAAGTTGGTACAGTCACTATGGAAAACAGTATGGAGTTTCCTCAGAAAACTAAAGATAGAATTACCATATAATCCAGCAGTCTCACTCCTGGGAATATACCAGGACAAAACTATAATTCTAAGAGATATATACACCCCTATGTTTGTAGCAGCACTATTCACAATAGCTAAAACATGGAAACAACTTAAATGCCCATCAACAAGGGAATAGATAAAGAAAAAGTGGTACACAAATGCAATGGAATACTACTCAGTCATAAAAAATAAAAGTAAAAAAAATTAAAATAAAGTAAAAAAAGCCAAAAAATAAAAGTAACTGGAAAACTCACAGTAAAGGGGTTGGGGAGGGTCCAGAGGGGTTCCTGAATCTAATTAAGGGGAATCTTTCAGATCCATGCCCTCTCCTGGCTAATATCCAGAGCCTCCTCAATGTACTCCTAACAAGGAAGAAAAAGCCATGGTCTTTTCAAAAACCCGAGATGAAGCAGAGAAAGAGAACAGAACAGAAACAATGCACATGGTGATGTTTTCAGACGGGGAATCAAGGGCTCCCAGATAATGGACCCAATTGGGACCACCGAGCCAGAGGAGAAGGGAGTGGAAGACAGAGGCTGACCCGTTATATAATTATGATCCTAAACAGAATCCAGGAAGCAGAAAAGAAACCCAGCAAGTGGAATAAGATAAAGGAAATTGATCAGAGCCAACAGAAAACCCTTTGGCATTCCTAGAGCCTCAGGGGATGCCTCTGAATCTATGCTATTGATGATTGAGTCCTTGGAAGGAAAGGCAATCCTGAGGTGCTATTTCTCATTTCTCAAAGTGCTTCAGCATTAGGCATAAATTTCAGAAAGTGGAAATAGAACCAGATAGCCCTACTTTTCACCTGGTCAAGGTTGCCTACCAGGTATTTAATAAACAAGATATAGAGGAGGAAGTGGAGAAAGAAATGGGAACCCACTCCAGTATTCTTGCCTGGAGAATCCCGGGGACAGAGGAGCCTGGTGGGCTGCCATCTATGGGGTCGCACAGAGTCAGACACGACTGAAGCGACTTAGCAGCAGCAGCAGCAGAGGAGAAAAAGTCAGAGGATAAAAAGGCCCAGAGACCCACCTACTGGCTATTGCTCTCTGATGTCAGTCAGCGTGAGAATTTGGACTAACTGCCCATGGAGACTCTCTTCTCTGGTGAGTAACCCCAGGCCCCATGGAAAGATACAGAGCCAAGGAAACTGGGACCCAATAAGTGCACCATAGTTAAACAGGAGGGGCATTGGAAGAGAGACTGCCTGAAGGGGGATAGAAATTGCATATCCCAGTCACTACCCTGGAAGGCAGACTGTCCAAGTAGAAAAAGGATGACAGGGCCTAAGCTGGCACTCCAGCTGACCCTGAGGAGCCCCAAGTGACTTCAGATAGAGTGGGGAAGGCTGCTGAATTCTTAGTCAACACCAGTGCCACTTACTCAGTTCTGAACACCAGATCATGCAAACTCAATTCACAAGAGTTGTAAAATTATGAGAGTATCAGGGAAGGCCCAAGAATGGATAGTCACAGAATCATTTGAATATCAATTGGGTGAACACACACTTATCCATTCCTTTCTGTGTATCCCTGAATGCTCTATACCCTACTAGGAAGAGAGATCTTATATAGATTGGGGGGGCTACTATCCACTTAAAGGCAGACAATTGGAGTCTGGGATCTCTTAGAAAAAGGGCATAAGATCACAGTGTTAATGGCTGAGAATATACCTCCCCGGACAGAGCAAGTTGATCTTTCCAGAGTTATCCTGAGGTATGGGCCCAGGGATGGGTGGAACAACTGTAGGAGCCAGTGCCATGATAGTCCATCTAAAACCTAGACATACATGTCCCAGTAGAAAACAGTATCCTCTTCTTCAGGAGGCCTTGTTGGGCATAGCCCCTGTTATACGGGGCCTAAGTGACCAGGGCCATATTAGACCATGACAATCAGCCTGTAATACCTCCATTCACCCTATATTTACAAGTGACAAGTGTTAGTCGCTCAGTTGTGTCTGACTCTTTGTCGCCCCATGGACTTTAGCCCACCAGGCTCCTCTGTCCATGAGATTCTCCAGGCAAGAATATTGGAGTGGGTTGCCATTCCCTTTTCCAGGGGATCTTCCTGACCCAGGGATCAAACCCAGGTCTCCTCCATCACACGCAGATCTGTTACCATCTGAGCCACCAGGGAAGCCTCCATTCTCCCTATAAAGAAATCCAATAAGGAATACTGGATGGTACAGGGCCTCAGGGAAGTCAGTGAAACCACTGAGGATGTACATCCAGTAGTCCCTAATACCTATACCTTGGTGGCTACTCTATTGTCCACCTGGACTTAGTATTCTGTACTGGATTTAAAAGATGACTTCTTTTGTATTCCACCAGCTCTCAAGTCACAAGAAATTTCTTCTCTTGAGTGGCAGGATCTAAAAGCACCACAAAAACATACTAGAGACTGAGAATGGATCAAGTTGGCAGAGTAGAATATGGAACTCACCTTCCCCCACAAACACATCAAAAATACATCTACATGTGGAACAATTCTCACATAAAACTAATCAGAAACTGGCAGAAGAACTTCTATACAACCAAAGATTATAGGCAAGAAATATTTCCACATAACCAGGTAGGACAGAAAAAAAGTATAGGGTCAGGACGTCCCTCCCTGGAAGGATCTGAAAGGAAAAGAAGAGGACCCTCAACACGGGAGGCAAGTGTGCCAAGCCACAGACTGGACATCCTATGCAGAGGAGACAAGCCCCTTTGATGGCTGGGAAATTTACTGGGATAGGTAGAAAGTCGGGAGAAGCCTAGATTTTTCTCACAAGGAGTCTACACATGCTAGCTTGCTAACAATCGGCAGAGAGCAAATAGGACCTAATTAAACTTCAAAGATTTGCACAGCAGAGGCAACCATCAACAGAATGTAAAGACAGCATACAGAAAGGGAGAAAAATATTAGGTTGGCCAAAAGTTCATTCAGGGCTTCCTTCCCATGTTATGAAACATCCAAACAAACTTTTTGTTCAACTCAATATTTGCAAATGAAGCAACTGACAAAGGCTTAATTTTCAAAATATACAAAGAGCTCATACAAATCAACATCAATAAAACAGCCCAATCAAAAAATGGGAGAAGGCCTAAACAGACATTTCTCCAAAGAAGACATACAGATGGCCAACAGGCACAGGAAAAGATGTTCAACATTGTTAATTATTAGAGAAATGCAAATAAAAAAATGAGATTTCACCTTGTAGCATTCAGAATGGCTATAATAAAAAAAAATCTACAAATAATAAATGCTGCAGATGGTGTGGAGAAAAGGGAACCCTCCTACACTGTGGGTAAGAATATAAATTGGTGCAGCCACTATGGAAAACTGTATGCAGATTCCTTTAAAACCTGAAAATAAAACTACCATACAATCCAGCAATTCCATTCCCACGTATATATCTGGAAAAACAAACATTTTAATTTGAAAAGATGCATGCACCCTAATGTTCATATCAGTTCATTTCAGTTCAGTCGCTCAGTCGTGTCCGACTCTTTGCGACCCCATCAATCGCATCACCCCAGGCCTCCCTGTCCATCACCAACTCCCAGAGTTCACTCAAACTCATGTCCATTGAGTTGGTGATGCCATCCAGTCATCTCATCCTCTGTTGTCCCATTCTCCTCCGCCAGCAATCCCTCCCAGCATCAGGGTCTTTTCCAATGCGTCAACTCTTCACATGAGGTGGCCAAAGTATTGGAGTTTCAGCTTTAACATCATTCCTTCCAATGAAATCCCAGGGCTGATCTCCTGTAGGATGGACTGGTCGGACCTCCTTGCAGTCCAAGGGACTCTCAAGAGTCTTCTCCAACATCACAGTTCAAAGGCATCAATTCTTCAGCGCTCAGCTTTCTTCACGGTCCAACTCTCACATCCATACATGACCACTGGAAAAACCATAGCCTTGACTAGACGGACCTTTGTTGGCAAAGTAATGTCTCTGTTTTTCAATATGCTATCTAGGTTGGTCATAGCTTTTCTTCCAAGGAGCAAGTGTCTTTTAATTTCATGGCTGCAGTCACCATCTGCAGTGATTTTGGAGCCCTGAAAAATAAAGTCTGACACTGTTTCCACTGTTTCCCTATCTATTTCCCATGAAGTGATGGGACCAGATGCCATGATCTTCGTTTTCTGAATGTTGAGCTTTAAGCCAAATTTTTCACTCTCCTCTTTCACTTTCATCAAAAGGCTTTTTAGTTCCTCTTCACTTTCTGCCATAAGGGAGGTGTCATCTGCATATCTGAGGTTACTGATATTTCTCCCGGCAATCTTGATTCCAGCTTGTACCTCAGCACTATTTCAATAGCCAAGATATGGAAACAATCCAAATGTCCCTCAACAGATGATTGAATTAAGAAGATACACACACACACACACACACAATGGAATATAACTCAGCTATAAAAAAATAAAATATTGTCATTTGCAGCAAAATAAATGGATCTAGGGAATATCTTGCTCAGGCAATAAGTCAGAGAAAAACAAATACTATATGATATCACTTATATGTGGACTCTAAAAAATTAATATAAATGAATGTATGTACAAAATAGCTGTCGACTTATTGAAAACAAATTTAAGGTCACCAAACGGGTCGGGGGAGGAACAAATAAGGAATATGGCATCTATAGATACAAATTACTAGACATAAAACAGATGAACAATAACGAGTTATATATACATTAATAACACAAGGAATATTACCTAATATCTTATAATCCTCTATAATGGAACATAATCTGCAAAGAAAGCCCTGAGTCACTTTGCTGTACAACTGAAACCAACACAATATTGTAAATCAACTCCATTTCAATTAACAACAACAACAACAAATCCCCCAAAAGGGAATTCTCTGGTGATCCAGTGGTTAGGACTCCATGCTGTCACAGCCGAGGGCCTGGGTTCAATCCTTGATTGGGGAACTAAGATCCCATAAGGCACATGGCAAAGCCAAAATGAACAAACAAACAAAAAACAATACTGCTGGATGGTCCTGCTCCCAATCTCCAAAGGGGAAGAAAAAAAACTGCCCCACCATTTTTGGGGAAACTTTAGCTGAAGACCTTAAAGAAATCTCCTCTGGTATGTAGAGGATATTCTAACCACGAGCCCTACGATGGGCATCCGGTCCCATCACTTCATATAAATTGATGGGGAAACAGTGGCTGGCTTTATTTTTCTGGGCTCCAAAATCACTGCAGATGGTGATTGCAGCCATGAGATTGAAAGATGCTTACTCCTTGGAAGGAAAGTTATGACCAACTTAGACAGCATATTGAAAAGCAGAGACATTACTTTGCCAACAAAGGTCTGTCAAGTCAAGGCTATGGTTTTTCCAGTGGTCAGGTATGGATGTGAGAGTTGGACTATAAAGAAAGCTGAGTGCCGAAGAATTGATGCCTTTGAACTGTGGTGTTGGAGAAGACTCTTGAGAGTCCCTTGGACTGCAAGGAGATCCAACCAGTCTATCCTAAAGGAGATCAGTCCTGGGTGTTCATTGGAAGGACTGATGTTGAAGCTGAAACTCCAATTCTCTGGCCAACTGATGTGAAGAGCTGACTCATTGGAAAAAGACCCTGATGCTGGGAAAGATTGAGGGCAGGCGGAGAAGGGGATGATAGAGGCTAAGATGGTTGGATGGCATCACCCTCTCAATGGACATGTGTTTGGGTGGACTCTGGGCGTTAGTGATGGACAGGGAGGCCTGGCGTGCTGCGGTTCATGGGGTCGCAGAGAGTCAGACAAGACTGAGAGACTGAACTGAACAGAGCCCTACGAAGGGGTCCTCTGACAAAAAAACACTGTAGCCACCCTAAACCACCTAGCTGATAAAGGATATAGCTGTCCAAGAAAATGATCAAGTATCACAAACTAGGATGAACTACCTAGGCTTCATCCTCACAGGTCAGAGAAGCCCACCCCAGGAAAGGAAAGAAGCCATCTGCAGCCTCACTCCTCCTAAAGCTAGAAAACAGCTAAGGGGTTTCCTGAGGATGGCCACGTTTTCCCACAACTGGATCCCTAACTGTGGTCTAATAGCTAGTCCTCAATATGAAGAATTGAGAGGAAAGGAGGATGATCCTTTTGAATGTGATTCAGAATGCAATTCAGAATGTGAAGGGGCCTTTTAAGAAGTGAAAAAGCAATTACTTTAGGCCACTTCCCTGGCTCTCCCAGATTTAGCTAAACCCTTCACCTTTACATTTATAAGAGAAGGGTAATTGCCATTGAGGTATTTTAGCTTATAAACTGGGACACCTTGTTAAGGTGGTTGCTTATTTCTCTGAACAATTAGATCAAACCATGAAGGGATGGCCTCCTAGTCTGCTAGCAACAGCTACAGCCCTGCTAAAGGAAGCGAAAAGTTAAAGTTTGGTCAGCCAATCACTATACGGACTCCACACCAGGTTCAGGCTTTCATAAGTTCTAAGGAAATAGAATGGCTATGTCCCAGAAGGTCTATTCAAGTTCAGGCTCTGCTTTTAGACACAACCCAGTGGCTACCATAAAAACCTGTCACATTCTACATTCTGCCACCCCGCTACCCACAGAAATGGGGCCCTTAGAGCATGATTATAGAGAAATCATAGACATGATCTATTTCAGTCACCCAAACTTAGGAAGTGAGCCTCTCCCAAATGCCAAAGAGGAATGGTTCACAGACAGGAGGGATTTTATGAGAGAGAGGAAAAAGGCTGGTAAGATATGCAGTCACCTCCCCGACCCAAGTCACAGAGGCACAAAACCTACTGCTACAGACTTCTGCCCTAAAAGTGGAGCTGATAGAGAGCCTTAGAGCTTGGAACAGGGAAGATCTTAAATGTTTACACAGATTCCCAGTATTTGCATGCTATCCTTCACACACACAGGACTATTTGGAAGGAAAGAGATATGTTTACTGCAGAGAACAGACTGATGAAACACGGCTTAAGCATACTGAAGCTCTTAGAAGCAGTACAGCTTCCCCAAAATGTGGCAGTGATTCACTGTAGGGGTCACCAAAAGGGGGTGCAGAGTTAATAAAGGGAAACAATAAGGCCAAGGCAGATGCAGCTGCAAGAAGTACACCCCTGAACTAGTAACTTGGCAATTCTCTTCTTATGTAAGAGGCCAGGTCCATTCAGTTACTACCCAGTCTATACAAAGGAAGAATTAGACAAAGCCCCAAAACAGAACTTCATTATAGATCTAGGAACCCATGGGTGGCTAGTTAATAAACATGGGCAATAGTCCTTTTTCCAAACTGCATGTGTCATGCCATCAGGGAGGCTCATCAAGGAATTCACTATGGGAAGGAAGCCTTCCTTATACAATTGATCAGTTGAAGTCATGGTAACTCCTGGCATGAAAAGTATTAATATACTCAGTTGGAGAGCTGAGACATGCCTCATCTGCACAATAAACAACTCCAACACCAGTCTCCCCAGAAGCTCCCAGATAAGGTCCATGGAAACCAGGGGGACATATCCTGGAGAACCCTGGAAGTTTGATTTCACTGGCATGCCGAGTCCCGAGCAATTTCAGGTATCTCCTGGTGCTAGTAGACACGTTTTCTGGGTAGATAGAAGCATTCCCTGCTAGAACTGAAATGGCAGCTGAAGTGCCTAATGCATTCCTACAAGAAATAATCCTTAGATTTTTGCTCCCAGGATCCCTACAAAGTGATAATGGTTCAGAATTTGTGTCTCAAATGACAAAGGGCCTTGATCATAAAATGGACCTTGCACTCAGCCTCAAGACCCCAATCACTGGGGAAAGCAGAGAGGTCCAATCAGACCTTGAAATGGGCTGTAGCCAAGTTATGTCAGGAAACTCAAGAAAATTGGATTAAGTTGCTTCCAATGACCCTTCTCCCAGTGCCATTATTTGTTCAAGGGATAAGTTACAGTTAAGTGTATTTGAACTCATGTATAGGGGGCTTCCCCTGTGGCACAGCTGGTAAAGAACTTGCCTGCCACGTGGGAGACCTGGGTTCGATCCCTGGGTTGGGAAGATCCCCTGGAGAAGGGAAAGGCTACTCACTCCAGCATTCTGGACTGGAGAATTCCATAGATTGTATAGTCCCTGGGGTCGCAAAGAGTCGCACACAACCGAGCGACTTTCACTCACTCATAGTAGAGCCATTCCCCAAGCCCAAGGGAAGGAATGGACTTGAAATGGAACAACCCAAGTATGCCCGCCAGGTGGGAGAAACCATGAAAGCTCTCATGGAATATAGTAACCAGATGATGACCGCATCCACCAACCCGGGCCTCCATCCTGTCCAGCCAGGAGACTGGGTGAACGTAAACACTGGGAAAACCTGCAGCCGCAAACCAACTCACTCTTAAGAAGAACAGACACTACTTGGTGATCCTAACCACCCATTACACCCTGAAGTTGCAGGGCCACTCTGTGGGGAGTTTGCACTCACTTGAGGGAAGAGGCCCCTCAGCCCCAACCTGGGGCAACAACACCCCCCGACTACTCGTGTGACCCACTCTCTGACCTGAAGCTTCTCTGCAGAAAACCCACAAAAGCATGAGCAGGGAGATTCAGGCCACAGTGGTGAACCTCGACACCAAGGCACAGTTTTGCCTTCGGGCAAAAGAACTGGAGACCTTCATTTTTAGGAAAACTTGGCCATGTGCCCATTGTTCTCTTGCTAAAATTTGGGCCGTGTATCTTAAATTGGGCATCGCTCAGAGCTATGAACAATTGGGGCTGAGCTGACAGAACTGAAGCGGCAGACGTTCTGTTCCTCCACCTGCAGTCAGGACGATGGCCACACGCAGCAGGGAGCAGTGACACAGGACAGACTTGACTGGCGCCCTTCAGTGCCCTTCGAGCACCACGAGCAGGATGAAAGGCAGTTTCACCTGCACAGCCCATTAACAAAGCCCAGGAAATAAAAATAAATCTGAGTAACAAAGTCTAACCTTTTCCTTTGCTTTTGTGCTTAGTCTAGTTCTGCTTGCTCACAGGGGGCCATGTGCAGAGCCCTTCCACCTGGCTCCTCAGACCTGCGTGGCCAGGGAGAAAGGGCTGCTCCAACATCTCAGCTCTGCAGGCCTCATGCAGGCCCGACACTGTCATTCAACATGGCCACGGCCGTCGTGCAGAAACGATGCATCCAGCACTGAGATCTGAAGTGCACCTGTGGCTGTTCCTGCCTCACGAGAACTCCTCTCTCCACCCCACTCAACGGAGGAGATCCCTATGAAGCAGCCCTGCCCCATCTCAGGTGGCCTCAGCCTGTAGCGGCTTAAAACTGGGCATCAGTTCCAGATCAGAAATTGAGGCAGAATCTAGGCGGTGAGGGCACTGAATCCTAGCCGCTAGACCAGCGGTCAGGGACAAGGCTTTGGCCCTTGACCTTTGCGGAAAAGAATTCCCACATAAGATGGGAAGTGTAGGGTAAGGGAGTTAGTTAGGGTAAGGGAGTTAGTTAGAGAAGGCGAGGTTCAGAAAAAGAAGACCAGGAGACCATGCTTTACAGGAACAGATCACCTTTAATGAGGTGAGAAGGGGCATCAGTCAGATTAGTAAGCTGCTGCACTAACCCAAGAAAAGAGTAAGTATATATAGGCATATATATGTGGAAATCTACTGTCTTAAGGGGGCCTGTTCTTCTCCCAGGTTGTTCGGAGTAGTTATCTTTTAAACGGCTGGGGGAAGGAATTCTGGAGATCAGCCAGAGGCTGTGACCAGCTGGGAGCTGGGCGTTATCAACCTTAATGTCCATTTTTTCCTTCGGGTGAGAGAGTTCTTTGTTTTGCATAGAATGGTGGGGAGGACCTGGAGGGGAGTTTTAACTCTAGGCTATTTTGAGCCGTGTAAGTTTCTTTCAGGAAGTATTGAGACATGTGTTTATTAGGAAAAAAAAAGAGTGCAGTACAGTGTGGATAGACGCACAGGCGGACTCAGAGAGAGTCTCGCCTCCGTGGTAATTTGAATCAGCTTTATGGGGCATTTCTTCTGGGTTTCCTTTGGCCAAGCATTTTTATTTGTCTGGTTCTGAGTCCATATTTGGTATATCTCAGGATCCTCCCAGGTGTACATGCACATCGCTTAGCCAAATGAATTCCCCTGAAGAGGCCTGTGGGTAGGTAGACTTATCATCATTTACCTTTTGATCTCTAAGGAGCTTTCTCAACAGGAGGGTTTCCTTGACTTTGAGAATGAGACATATGTGATTTTTTTCTCTCTGAGCAGGGCTCAGCCTCCTCTCTTGATTGTCCTGCTATTCTTGTCTTGGGATATGGGACCACTGGGAAAGAATCTCCAATTGCTTTACCCTGGGCGGGGGATGGGGAGGTCTTGCTTCATGCCCACCACCTGTCCAGGAGAGCATGGATGAACTCTAGAGCATGAACTCACCCGTCTCCATTCTTTATTCAAAAATAAAACTTTCTTTGCTTTAGAACCAAACAGTCTTGTTCTACCCGAGTGACACTGGGCAGGAGGACTCTTGTTGGGCACTGACTTGGGCTTGTCCATAACAGTATCTGCAAAGAATGTGGGCAAGGTGTGCTGGGAGAAACTCTAGGCATCACCTAGAGATCAGAGCCCATTCTGTGTTCCATGGTTTCTGCCTGGCCCAGCAAATACTTGTGTACCAATCATTTGCTTTTCCATCTCCATTTCAGTGCCTGCCTTCCTTTTCAAATCTCAAACTACTACCCTCAACTTCCTCTCTGTCTTTAGCTGTAGATGGTATTGAAGGTGAGGATTTTGGCCAATTTGGTGAGTTATTCAGGTCTCCTCAGTCTCTCATGTATGCATGTTATTAAACTTTTGTTTGATTTTCTCCCATTTATCTGATTCATGTCAATTTTATTCTTAGATTAGCCAGAAGAGGAGAAGGCAATGGCACCCCACTCCAGTACTCCTGCCTGGAAAATCCCATGGATGGAGGAGCCTGGTAGGCTGCAGTCCATGGGGTCGCTAAGAGTCGGACACGACTGAGCGACTTCACTTTCACTTTTCACTTGCATGCATTGGAGGAGAAAATGGCAACCCACTCCAGTGTTCTTGCCTGGAGAATCCCAGGGACGGCGGGGCCTGGTGGGCTGCCTTCTATGGGGTCGCATAGAGTCAGACACGACTGAAGCGACTTAGCAGCAGCAGCAGCAGCAGCAGCAGCCAGAAGAACCTAGATGGGTGGAGGACAACTTCTTCTTCCCTACCACCTTCATTATAATGTTTGTTATTTTTGTTGCATATCACTAAAGTCTGTATCCAAAAATAACTACCAGTAATAGATCATATTCAAAGGTCATATAAAATTCATCTTGAACACTTTCAAATATTCAATAAGAATAATCTTGATGTCTTTCTTTAAATATTTTCCAAAAAGTGTTCCTTTTGATTCTGATTTGTACGATTTCATTAATCTATAAATATACGGGCCCAAGTACACTTGTGATTAATCTTTTTACTTTTCATTCTGTGCCCTTCTATGGTTTGCAGTCTCAAGTCTATTCATAAAATATTTTTCTTCACAACATACACCATGTATTTTGGCTTTACTCCCAAGCAAAGTCTTCCCATCCAAGTGTCTCTTACCTTGTCACTGTCAGCCAGTTGTAGTCTCTGTAGACTCGGTTTTGTTTGACACAGTTCTACTTTTAGTTTAGGTTACTTTCTGAATCAGAAGTGTGAAGAGTACCTTCTGTTCTGTTACATTCTCCCTAATATAAATATTAAAGTTATTATATTCAAAATAAAAGGACAAAATCTGCTCTTTACCAATAAATACATAAAGTTGACAGATGATTTTTATCAGCATCTTAAATCTTCTGGGTTTGACGAATTATTTGAAGCATAAACATCAATTATGTTTCTTGTCATAAAACTACTCTCACCAGCATTGATCAATGAATATTAGATTCTCAGAGGCCTCTGATTTCATGATCAGCACCTGTTTTGGGTTCTATAAGGAATCCCAATCAAATAACAATTTCCAAATGAAAATAGTCATGTTATATATATATAATATATATATTATATATATATGTATATGTATATATATATGTATATATTTTAAGCAGAAAGTGTCAAAAAATTGGAATTAATCTGATAATAATTTTAATGTTCTTATTGTATATCAGAGGTCCCATTAAGTTAGATCATATTTTTTGATGCTGTTGTTCTTTAGTCACTCAATCATGTCTGACTCTTAGATCATATTTACTGATCAAGAAAATGCCTAATTTTCATAGATCGCAAACATTAAAATAATTACGTAAATTCACTATTGTTCATAGAAAATAACTTTCATGTTTGATACTATATTTCACTCTAGATAGATATTTTCCATAATTACTTTAAAAATTACCCTGTTTCCTCTGCTGTATTGTAATTAAAAATGTGCATGTAGTTATGCTACATTCAAATTAAAACTATTTGATTATTAATTTATAGATAAAATGGGACAGAATTAAATGAACATATACTTGAAAAGAGAATGGAGAAAAAATAAAATAATTCAGAGGACAAAACCACGATAGTAAAAACTCACTAGGAGTTGTGAATAGCAGTGTTGGCAAAGGAGGAATTTCCCTCTAGGTTCTTCTGGTTGGTCTAAGAGTTAAATTGACATGAGACAGATTAACAGGAGAAAATCAAACACAAGTTTAATAGCATGTATATATGTGAGAGACCCAGAAGAACTAACTTGCCAAATTGGCCAAAACCCTCACCTTGAACATGATCTTTAGCTAAAGACAAAAGAGGATGTTGCAGGTTGTGGTTTGGGACTTCAGAGGGGAGGAAGGCAATTGACATGGAGATGGAAAAGCAAGTGTTTAGTAAACCAGTGTTTGCTGGGCCAAGCAGAGACCATGGAACACAGAGTGGACTCTGATCCCAGGCTCACCCTAGAGTTTCCCCCACCACATCTTGCACGTATTATTTGCAGAGATCTCTGATGATAGCTCTATTCTGGAAACAGATCCACAATCCAAACGATTTCAGGCAGTTTGGAGGAAGGTCAAAGTCTCTTCCTTAGTCTTTTGTCCCTTGATGGTTTTCGGCTAAAAATAATCTGCATGTTAAAGAGACATTTTGTTCAAGCCAAAGTTGAGGATTATAACCCAGCAAGAGCATCCCAGAAAGCTCTGAGAACTGTGCCACTCATTAGAAGTCAAGGCACAGTTATACTGTATACATTTTTTTGAGACAGAGGACTCTACATTAAATGATGTATTATTGACAATTTACACAATGTAGATCTAAGTGTCATTGTGGCCATTACAAGATCAAGAAGGAATATTATCTTTTAAGGAATTGTCTTCTTAATGCTCGGAGAATGTTGCTGTTTATGGTCACATAGATATTTCTGCCTATTGTGGAGGTTCAGTCAACCCATAATGCAGGTACACAACGCATAACGGTGAGAAGTTGTTTAGTTGCTAAATTGTGTCCCACTCTTGAGACCCCATGGACTGTAGCCTGCCAAGCTCCTCTGTCCATGGGATTTCCCATGTGAGAATACTGGAATGGGTTGCCATTTATTTCTCCAGGGAGTCCTCCCAACCCAGAGACTGAACCCATGTCTCCTGTATTGGCAGGTGGATTCTTTACCACAGAGCCACCAGGGAAGCCCAAAAATGGTGAGAGAGGAGGCCAAAGGGCAGAGAAATTTTTTTTATGTTTAAATTTTTCTTGTTTTTCCATAAAAAAAAAAAAGAATTTTATTTTACACTACAAATTCCCAGTGCCCTTGAAGGGGGAAAAAAAATAATAGAAGAACTGGAGCAAAGGTAAATACATAGCATGGAGCAACCTAAATGCCCATCAATGGATGATAGGATAAGCAAAATGTGAGAGATATATATTATTTAGCCATAAAAAAGAAGGACATCTTGCCATTTGTGACAACGTGGATGAAACTTACAAGCATTATGCTAAGTGAAGTAAGCCATACAGGGGAAGACAAATAGTATAGGATGGCACTTGTAGGTAGAATCTAAAAAATAAACCCAAACTGATAGATTCAGAGAACAGGTTGGTGGTTGCCAGAGGTAGGGGTTAGGGGGTAGGGAAAATGAGTGAAGGTGGTCAAAAGGTGCAAGCTTCCTGTTATAAAATAAGTCATGGGTATGTGATAGTATACAGAAAAGTGACTACAGTTAATAATGCTGTGCTTAATGGCTCAGTCATGTCTGACTCTTTGTGACCCCATGGACTGTAGCCCACCAGGCTCCTCTGTCCATGGGGATTCTTCAAGCAAGAATACCGGAGTCAGTTGCCATGCTCTCCTGCAGGGGATCTTCCCAACCCAGGGATCAAACCCAGGTTTCCTGCATTGCAAGCAGATTCTTAACCATTTGAGCCACCAGCGAAGCCCAGAGTTAATAATACTGTATTCTATACTTGAAAGTTGCAAAGAGAGTACGTTTTAAAAATCCTTAGCACAAGAAAAGAAAAATCATGTAATGATGGATGTTAACTATACTTATTGTGATAGTCATTTCACCATATATACAAATATTGAATCATTATGTTATGGAATTAAAACTAATGTTCTATGCTAATTATATCACTTTTTAAAACAGATACAATCTGATATAGCCAATTAAATATTTGAAATAAAGATGGAAGGAATTCCCTGGTGGTCCAGTGGTTAGGACTCCACACTTTCACTGTCAAGGGCCTGGGTTCAATCCTTGGTCAGGGAACTAAGATTTCACAGGCTGTTTGGCATGGCCAAAAAAGAAAAAAATAATAATAACATTTATAAACAACCAGGTCCTACTGTATAGCACAGGGAACTATATCCAATCTCCTGGGATAAACCATAATAGACAAGAATATTTAAAAAAGAAAATATAGATGTGTTAAAAAAGAAAAGAAAGAAAGATGGAGGGAAATACTCCATGCACCAATCTAAAAAAATGACTTAGAAAAAAATGCAACTTTTCTTTTTTTTTTACAAAGTAATGATACCTTGCTAGAATGTACACATTGAATCTAGAAGAAAATGGGAAAAACTTTATACCTAACCCATTTGACAATGATTAGCACTCAATTAAGACTTTCTACCATTCTGTAATGATAATAGGATGGCATGAAAAAACATTATGTAGGTTAAGTTTGCTAAAGTCACAAAACCTGTGACAGAGCCAGAAGTCGAACCAAAGATTCTATGTGCTTTCCTCTTACCAACTCTACCTTAGTATCTTCTTTTTCAGGCTATATAATAATGTAGGAAAATATCTCTACAAATATATATTCAGGTCCATATGTATATAAAAGCGGCATATATGTACATGTGTGCGTGCTCATGCTCAGTCACTTCAGTCATGTCCAGCTCTTTGCAACCCCATGGACTGTAGCCTGCCAGGCTCCTCTGTCCATGGGATTTTTCAGGCAAGAATACTGGAGTGGGTTGCCATTTCCTACTCCAGGGGCTCTACCCGACCTAGGGATTGAAGCTGCATCTCTTGCGTCTTCTGCATTGGCAGGCAGATTCTTTACCACTGTGCTACCTAGGTAAGCCCAACAAACAAATGAACATTCCTAAATAGTCAATTTTGCTCTGAATATCAGAAATCTTAGATTTTGTCCTGATTTGACACTAACTCAAATTGGGCAAGTTACTAAAAAATCCAAATAAAAAGCTTCATATTTGAGAATCATTAACTGAGAATCTGTTAACCACTCCTCTGTCAACAATATTATGCCTTAGATATTGGTTTAATTATGCACAGAATGAAGTGTGCATCCTGGCTGATACATGAAATGCCTTCTAAGTGATAATATACTCTGAATACTAATGCTGAAAACTGAATCATCTGAAACTGTGAACTGGCATAAGATTACTTTCTAATGTCCACTTTCTTAATAATAAAATGTTGGCCACTGCTGTGAAAAAATGGAGAAACAAACATTTTAAAAGCTTAGTAATATTGAGAAGAGACTGTGAAGAAGAAATAATGTCATACTTTGCTGATTGGAGAGTAAAGTTTCTGAAACTGCTTTGGAGAGCAATTACTAGAATATTTTAAAATAACAAAGTACTTAGTTTATGAGTGTTTACACTAGAGATTTGTCCCATAGGAGGTGAGTACAAAAATGTTTTATTTGCTTATTTGCATTGATATTTGTAGTAATTACAAATGGGATAAAAGCTAAATGTCTTATCAAGTGGCTATTGGCAAAAACCACAGCATACCAAGAAATATTCTTCAATAATTATATAAGTTTGTGATTAACATAGGTGTATGGGTTTGTCAATATAACCAAGGTAGATTGTTAAGTAATAAAAAAAAATGCAAAATGGTACACATAAGTTATATTTTAAAACACCATGTGATTTATGGTAAAGACAAAACTCAATCCATGGCAGAGATCTGGCTGATTTATAGCTATCTGAGGGAGGGACGGGGCTTTGTAGTGATGTTCAAGGAAGATTTTATCTATAATGCTGACTTTTTTTTTTTTTTGGCTGCACCACAAGACACGTGGGATCTCAGTTCCCTGACTAGGGATCAAACTCGTGTTCCCTCTATTGGAAGCACCAAGCCTTAACCACTGGACCCCCAAGGAAGCCCTTAATGCTGTTTTTAGTGCGTATGTATTTATAATTATTGGAATTTGATTAAATTTAACTAAAATAATGGGGATTTTTTTTCCCATTTATGTAGTGCTGTGGTCTGAATGCTTGTGTTTCTCCCGATTTTGTGTTGCAATCCTAATACCCAATGGACTGCTATTAGGAGGTGGGGTCTTTAGGAGGTGATGAGGTCATAAGGGCTCTGAATGAGATTGAGGTCCTCATAAAAGAGAGCCAAGCCAGGTACCTTGCCCCTTCTATGTCATGAGGACATAACAGGAAGTCTGTAATCTAGAAAAGGGCCCTCACCCAACTGTGCTGGCACCCAGATCTCAGACTTCATAGCCTTTGTCAGCCAGCTAGTGCATGCTCAGCCAGGTCGAACTCTATGCAATCCCATGGACTGTAGGCCGCCAGGCTCCTCTGTCCATGGAATTTTCCAAGCAAGAATATTGGAGTGGGTTGCCATTCCCTACTCCAGGGGGTCCTCCCGACCAAGGGATCAAACCCGAGTATCTTGCGTCTCCTGCACTGGCAGGTGGATTCTTTACCAACTGTGCCAAATTCATAGCCTCTAGAATGGTGAAAAATAAATTTGCTGTTTATAAGCCACCCAGTCTGTGGTATTTCTTAATAGCAGCCTGAATGGACTAAGATATATAGCCACTGAATTTCATATAACACAATTCTAAGTATGCTTTAAATATAATATGATGGCCTGTATTAAGAAAGGTATGAAGCTTATAGTGAGGATCGTGCAACAATACACAAAAAAAGGAAGAGATGAACTCTTTTTTTGAAATTTCAATTTTAAATTATTTATATGATTTCACTTATTCTCAAATTAAAATTAATTTCCTATTCTGGTTTGGAGTGATGAAAATTAACATCTCAATAAGAGATGGGATTTCCTTCAAGAAATAAACAGGTGAAATACTAAAGTATATTCAGTAAAAGAAGAATGAATGGTGGCTTATTCTGCCATATTTCAAAACAAAAAAGTAAGTACTTGAATATAACGAAAGAAAAACTCTAGATATATGCCTGAATTAATAGGGATGTGGACCATTTTAAAAATGGACTTTTAAATGAATTGGGAGGGATCATTTTAAAATGGTTATAAAGGAAGTAAATACACATTTGAGGAAAAAAATAAGTTTAGGACAGCATCTCACACCTTACAAAAAAGTGCACTTCAGTGTATAGCTTAAACTTTTAAAAATAAAACATAAAAACCTTAAAGAAAGACTAGAACTTAGTGTAAGTGAATATTTATCTACTCCTTGGGTTAAGAGTATGTTTCTAAAATTTTAAAATAGATATAAAAACATAAAGAGAAAATTAATAAATTTGTCTAGTTAATGAATAACAGCTTCATATTCAAAAATATATGTAAAAGATGAGTGAGCTCCAGAAATGTATCTAGCATATTTGGTAGTCAAAGAATGAAATCTTTAATATATTTAAAGAATTTTCAAAGAGGAAATGCACAAGAAAATGCCATATTTTAAAAAATAGATAAACGATAATTCAGAGGAACACTCTTAGACCCTGAAAATCTGGCAGCAGAATTATTATGCATGGATACCTGGTAACAGACCAACCTTGCTGCTTCTCTTTGCTGATGATATACTCCTCTGAGTAACATTTAAGAAAAAAGAATGCATTCATTTTTTGTTTGCATTCATTTGAACAGAAGTGTATTGAGCATTGGTTAGTTGCTTCTGGTACGGTGATGTAAGCTTCTAGTATAGAAGAGCAGTAGTAGAGAAGTTATTCAGCTGTTTGCTTAAAAAGAACATATCAGTATGAAACGTGTCCCTGGCAGATGTGTATCTTACTAGGAAACACAGGGGCCAAGGAAATTCAACCAACATGCTCGCCATTTAACCTTAACCCTGCTCTAGTAGTCATCTCACTTCTTTAAGTTTCACTTTCTTAGCTGAATAACTGCTGAACTTATAGAGGGTGCCTTGTTTCCTCTGGCCAGTGTGCAAACCGTCTGAAATTCTGTAATTCAAGGCATGGTTTTTTTTTTTTTTAGCCTGGGTGCTGCAGTATTTAGATTTTAGAGGGGAGTGTCCAGAACTGAAGAAGGAAACAGGAAGCTTTGTGTGGGCAAGGGAGAAAGTTGTTGTTCACTTGCTCGGTCGTGTCCAACTCTTTGTGACCCCATGGACTGCAGCACACCAGGCTTCCCTGTTCTTCACCATCTCCCAGAGTTTGCACGAACTCATGTCCATTGAGTCGATGATGTTATCCAAACATCTTATCCTCTGTTGCCCCTTCTCCTCCCGCCTTCCATCTTTTCCAGCATCAGGGTCTTTTCTAATGAGTTGGCTCTTCACATCAGGTGGCCAAAGTATTGGAGTTTCAGCTTCAGCATCAGTCCTTCCAATGAATATTCAAGGTTGATTTCCATTAGGATGGACTGGTTTGATCTCCTTGCAGTCCAAGGGACTCTCAAGAGTCTTCTCGAGCACCACAGTTTGAAGGCATCTGTTCTTCGGCACTCAACCTTTTTATGTCCAGCTCTCACATCTGTACATGACTGTTGGAAAAGCCATAGCTTTGACTATATGAACCTTTGTTGGCAAAGTAATGTCTGCTTTTTTATACGTTGTCTAGATTGGTCATAGCTTTTCTTCCAAGGGGTAAGCATCTCTTAATTTCATGGCTGCAGTCACCACCCACAGTGATTTTGGAGCCCAAGAAAATAAAGTCTGTCACTGTTTCTATTGTTTCTCTGTTTGCCATGAAGTGATGGGACTGGATGCCATGATCTTCATTTTTGAACACTGAGTTTTAAGCCAGCTTTTTCACTCTCCTCTTTCACCAACAAGAGGCTCTTCAGTTCCTCTTTGCTTTCTGCTATTAGGGTGGTGTCATCTGCATATCTGAGGCTTTTGATATTTCTCCCAATAATCTTGATTCCAGTTTGTGCTTCATCCAGCCTGGCATTTCCCATGATGTCCTCTGCATTTAAGTTAAATAAGCAGGGTGACAATGTACAGCTTAGATGTACTCCTTTCCCAATTTGGAAAGTAGGGCTCCAAACTCAAGATGATTAGGTTGATAAAGGAGGTTTATTTGGTAAGGACATTGTGTCAGTACGTTTGTCTTCCCCTATATATAACTGGTTAGGCCTTGTGGACAATTATGGACAACTTGAGGCAAAGTCAAGGGGGTCCAGGACGCAGTTTCTAGATTCCTCCTACACTGCTGTTAGCCAAAGCTGTGTGGATGATACAACAGCTGCCAAACTTTAGCAAGCACAGAATCACCTGGAAGGTTTGTTAGAACACGGAGGCCAGGAATTTGCATTTATACCAAGTTTTCAAGTGTAATTAGTGCTGCTGGTACTAAAACTACCAAAGGGATCTAGAATCCCCCAAAAGGGATTTGAAACTGCCAAGGTTCAGATTACATCTCAGATATACCTAACGGCTACATGTTATCACTGTGTGAGTATGCTAAGTCGCTTCAGCTGTGTCCCACCCTTTGTGACCCTATGGACTGGACTGTAGCCCACAGGCTCCTCTGTCCATGGGATTCTCCAGGCAAGACTACTGGAGTGGGTTGCCATAACCTCCTCCAGGGGATCTTTCCAACGCAGGGATCAAACCCACATCTCTTACATCTGCTTCATTGGCGGGCAGGTTCTTTACCACTAATGCCACCTGGGAAGCCCATCTTACCAGCTGGATAATGCTAGACTGATAGTCAATACATTTTGTGAGAGAGAAACAAAACTTTTCTGTACCCAGTTCTTCTGGCTGGTCTAGAATTAAATTGATATGAGACAGATTAATAGAAGAAAATCAAACAAAATTTAATAACATGGATACATGGGAGAGACCCAGGAGAACTGAGTAACTCACCAAATTAGCCAAAACCCACACCTTAAACATCATCTTCAGTTAACAACAAAAGAGGATGTTTCAGGTAGTGGATTGGGACTTCAAAGGGGAGGAAGGCAATTGACATGGAGGTGGAAAAGCAAGTATTTTGTACACAAATGTTTGCTGGGATGGAAAGACGATGGGACACAGAGTAGACTCTTATCTCTAGGTGCTGCCTAAAATCTCCCCCACCACACCTTTCCCATATTCTTTGCAGATATCTCTGGTGATAGCTCTATTTCAGGAATAGGCTCTCTATCTAAATTGTTTTAGGAGATTGGAGGAATGTAGAAAGAAAGACTTCCTTGGAGAAGGCAATGGCACCCCACTCCAGTACTCTTGCCTGGAAAATCCCATGGACAGAGGAGCCTGGTAGGCTGCAGTCCATGAGGTCGCTAAGAGTCGGACACGACTGAGCGACTTCACTTTGACTTCTCACTTTCATGCATGGGAGAAGGAAATGGCAACCCACTCCAGTGTTCTTGCCTGGGGAATCCCAGGGACGGGGGAGCCTGGTGGGCTGCCGTCTATGGGGTCGCACAGAGTCGGACACGACTGAAGCGACTTAGCAGCAGCAGCAGCAGCAGAAAGAAAGACTTCTAAGACTTTTGAGTCTTCAAAATTGAATAATCCTCATGACAGAGAGACACATTCTGGGGTGGCAATTTTTTCCCCTACACTTTCTAGGTAGATAAGTGTTGAGGTTTTGAAACCCAGCAAGGCCTTGTGGGGCTCCTGGGCATGGAAGCCTTTCTTTCCCGTTTTCTTGCTTGTATGAAAGACTCCAGCCTCTATGACCTACCCTGAGTTCCAAAGGGTGGATTCAAGCTGTTGTTAATCAAGGGAGGAGCAGCCATGAAACCACCCAAGGGAAGATTAAAGGGACTAGAGAAACTCATCAAGGTTACCTGAGACCAGATTACAGGAGTACAAGCCCTGCACACACCTGAATCTTCTGAAACTCCATCCTTAAACTATTGCTATAAAACTTCCCATCACATCCTCCTGGGTTGGAACTCATACTTGTTGAGGGCAGGAGCCAGCTGTGGCCCCCTTTACCTGGCAAAGCAATAAAGCTATTCATTTCTACTTCCTTTCTACCAACATGCTACTGAAGATCAGTGGAGAAATAACTTCAGAAAGAATGAAGAGACGGAGCCAAAGCAAAAACAACACCCATTTGTGGAAGTGACTGGTGATGGAGGCAAGGTCTGATGCTATAAAGAGCAATATAGTATAGGAACCTGGAATGTTAGGTCCATGAATCAAGGCAAATTGGAAGTGGTCAAACAGGAGATGCCAAGAGTGAACATTGACATTTTAGGAATTAGCGAACTAAAATGGACTGGAATAGGTGAATGTAACTCAGATGACCATTATATCCACCACTGTGGGCAAGAATCCCTTAGAAGAAATGGAGTAACCATCATAGTCAACAAAAGAGTTTGAAATGTGATACTTGGATGCAATCTCAAAAGCGACAGAATGATCTGTTTGTTTCCAAAGCAAACCATTCCATATCATAGTAATCCAAGTCTATGCCCCAACCAGTAATGGGGAAGAAGCTGAAGCTGAATGGTTCTATGAAGACCAACAAGACCTTCTAGTACTAACACCCAAAAAGATGTCCTTTTCATTACAGGGGACTAGGCTGCAAAAGTAGGAAGTCAAGAAACACCTGGAGTAACAGGCAAATTTGGCTTTGGAGTATAGAATGAAGCAGGGCAAAGGCTACTAGAGTTTTGCCAAGAGAATGCACTGGTCATAGCAAACACCCTCTTCAAACAACACAAGAGAAGACTCTACACATGGGCATCACCAGATGGTCAATACCGAAATCAGATTGATTGTATTCTTTGCAGCCAAAGGTGAAAAACCTCTATACCATCAGCAAAAAGAAGACTGGGAGCTGACTGTGGCTCACATCATGAACTCCTTATTGCCAAATTCAGATGTAAATTGAAGTAAGTAGGGAAAAACACTAGGCCATTCAGGTATGACCTAAATAAAATCCCTGACAATTATACAGTGGAAGTGAGAAATAGATTTAAGGGAGTAGATCTGATAGACAGAGTGCCTGATGAACTATGAACGGAGGTTCATGACATTGTATAGGAGACAGGGATAAAGAACATCCCCAGAAAAAGAAATGCAAAAAAGCAAAATGGCTCTCTTAGGAGCCCTTACCAATAGCTGGGAAAAGAAGAGAAGCGGAAGGCAAAGGAGAAAAGGAAAGATATACCCATTTGAATGCAGAGTTCCAAAGAATAGCAAGGAGAGATAAGAAAGCCTTCCTCAGTAATCAGTGCAAAGAAATAGAGGGAAACAAGAGATCTCTTCAAGAAAATCAGAGATACCAAGGGAACATTTACATGCAAAGATGGGCTCAATAAAGGATGGAAATTGTATGGACCTAACAGAAGCAGAAGATACTAAGAAGAGGTGGCAAGAATACACAGAAGAACTGTACAAAAAAGATCTTCACGACCCAGATGATCACGATGGTGTGATCACACACCTAGAGCCAGACATCCTGGAGTGTGAAGTCAAGTGGGCCTTAGGAAGCATCACTATGAACAAAGCTAGTGGAGGTGAAGGAATTCCAGTTGAGCTCTTTCAAATCCTAAAAGATGATGCTGTGAAAGTGTTGTACTCAATAAGCCAGCAAATTTGGAAAACTCAGCAGCAGCCACAGGACTGGAAAAGGTCAGTTTTCATTCCAGTCCCTAAGAAAGGCAATGTCAAAGAATGTTCAAACTACCACACAATTGCACTCATCTCACGGAAATGGCAACCCACTCCAGTGTTCTTGCCTGGAGAATCCCAGGGACGGCAGGGCCTGGTGGGCTGCCGTCTATGGGGTCTCACAGAGTCGGACACGACTGAAGCGACTTAGCAGCAGCAGCAGCAGCAGCACACGCTAGTAAAGTAATGCTCAAAATTCTCCAAGCCAGGCTTCAGCAATACAAGAACCATGATTTTCCAGATGTTCAAGCTGGTTTTAGAAAAGGCAGAGGAACCAGAGGTCAAATTGCCAACATCCGCTGGATCATCAAAAAAGCAAAAGATTTCCCCCAAAACATCTATTTCTGCTTTATTGACTATGCCAAAGCCTTTTGTGGATCACAATAAACTGTGGAGAATTCTGAAAGAGATCAGAATATAAGCCCACCTGACCCGCCTCTTGAGAAATCTGTATTTAGGTCAGGAAGCAACAGTTAGAACTGGACATGGAACTACAGACTGGTTCCAAATAGGGAAAGGAGTACGTCAAGGCTGTATATTTCCACCCTGCTTATTTAACTTTTATGCAGAGTACATCATGAGAAATGCTGTGCTGGAGGAAGCACAAGCTGGAATCAAGATTGTTGGGAGAAATATCACTAACCTCAGATATGCAGGTGACACCACCCTTATGCCAGAAAGTGAAGAAGAACTAAAGAGCCTCTTGATGAAAGTGAAAGAGGAGAGTGAATAATTTGGCTTAAAGATCAACATTCAGAAAACTAAGATCATGGCATCCGGTCCCATCACTTCATGGCAAATAGATGGGGAAACGGTGGAAACAGTGGCAGACTTTATTTTTGGGTGCTCAAATATCACCACAGATAGTAACTGCAGCCATGAATTTAAAAGACGCTTACTTCTTGGCAGGAAAGTTATGACCAACCTAGACAGCATATTAAAAAGCAGAGACATTACTTTGCCAACAAAGGTCTGTCTAGTCATGGCTATGGTTTTTTTCCAGTAGTCATGTATGGATGTGAGAGTTGGACTATCAAGAAAGCTGAGCACCGAAGAATTGATGCTTTTGAACTGTGGTGTTGGAGAAGACTCTTGAGCGTCCCTTGGTCTGCAAGGAGATCCAACCAGTCCATCCTAAAGGAAATCAGTCCTGAATGTTCACTGGAAGGACTGATGTTGAAGCTGAAACGCTAATACTTTAGCCATCTGATGCGAAGAGCTGACTCATTTGAAAAGACCCTGATGTTGGGAAAGATTGAAGGTGGAGAAGGGGATGACAGAGGATGAGATGGTTGGATGGTATCACTGACTGAGTTTGTGTAGACTCCAGGAGTTGGTGATGGACAGGGGGGACTGGCGCACTGAAGTCCATGGGGTTGTAAAGAGTCAGATATGACTGAGCGACTGAACTGAACTTTCTACCTCACCCAAAACCTGTCTCCAAGATTCGATTCGGCACCAGTGCACAGAGGCTGTATTTTGACATCAGTTTCAGGGACAAAGAGGCGAGCCTAGAGCTGAGATATGTTTTTACTCTTACTGACTCCATTTCCTTCAAACAAACAAACAAACAACTAGTTGGAAGTGAGGAGGAAAACCTCAGCAAAGCAAAAAACAAGTTTATCACTTTAACTATGAGCAATTTTATTTTAATTTGGAGATCACTTTTTGATTTTCCTGCTTTTCCGTTTTCAATAGTTTTGATTCTGCAGCTAATGGGAGCAATTCATCTGTTTTAGGAACAAATAAATGGCAGTTAGAGGGCTGGAATTCAGCCATAATTGTCTTTTGAAGTTCAGGTGTCTTCAAAATAGAAAATTAAAATGCTATCTTAGGCAAGAGTATAAAAAATGTACTTATATACATTTGCAAAATGTATGTAAGTTTGTATATGCATTTATAAAAATGTACTTATATAACCTTGGGACAAGTACATTAAAAACTTTTTCTTTGAAATCTCTCTTTGTTGCTGAGTCCCAGTCCAAACTTGCTCTGCTCACCACACGACAGGCCAATGAATCCGAGTGACGAGGTGTTGAGGCAAGGAAAACAACTTTATTCGGAATGCAGCTGACCAAGAAGATGGCAGTCTGGTACCTCAAAATATCCATCTTGTCCAGGTCTGGATGCCAAGTTCTTTTGTAGAGTCACAGGAAAAGCAATGAGGAGCTCAAGTTAAAAGGGAGAATAGAGAGGGAGAGGCAGTGTGGAAGTAAAATGAAAGGCTCTTCATTCTTGCAAAACATCTGCAAAAGACAGGGTGTACTAATCTCTTCTGTTCACAGGTGGATAGGGACCTATGAGCTGAAGAAAGGCACTTTAGTTTACAGTCAAGCAGAGGGGCAGGGTCCTGTGATGCAAGCTATTAAGTATGATTATAACAACAAAAGCAAAAAGGAAAGGCAAGTCAAAGGGACAGTATCCAACATGGAGTCAGAATTGGCTTCCTTCTTGCAATATTTCTGTTCTGAGATCTTGGGATAGGGTTAAATTCATTAGCCAAATAATACTGGCTTACCAAGTTCATATGGAAGAGTCAAAAAGCTTTATTTCTGACATAATTTTTACGTAAAGAAGACCTGTTTAGTTAGAGCCAACAAATGTCGGAAGAGGGGTGTAGTGAAGTCAAGTATGTAGTCAACATACTTGACTTCACTGAAGCTGGTGAAAGGGAGCAGAATAGCACCCACAAATATGTCTCTTTGGCATAAGGATTATTTTGCACTGATTTGTTTTAAGCAGCTCCAGACAGGAAAAGCTCTGAAAATGACAGTAGGAGTAACCCTTTTGTAAGAGACATTTACATCAATTAGGGAAATCTCCATTTGTAAAGGTATCTGTCTTACTGCTCCAGGAAGAGAAGGATGACTCTAAATCCCTAGAAACTCTTACCAATGGAGAAAAGGATAACTTAAATCTGCATAACAACCATACCCCTATTTTCTGGGCTTTGCCTGAAAACTGTGCACAACTGGCCAACATCTTTCTTTTGCTTTTAACTGTAGATGGTATTTAAAGTGGCAGCTTGGGTCATATCTGGGAGTTATTGTGTCCCTGGGTCTCTTCCATGTGTACAGGAGGTATACATGTTATCAAACTTGTTTGTTTTTCTCCCATTAATCCATTTTTTTTTTATTACAGCAGGGGCCTCAGCCAGGAGCCTAGAAGAGTAGAAGGAAAATTATGTTTCCTCCCTGACACTGGGAACCTTGGGATTGTTTTGTCTTTCCCTTGGGATATTTCAAAGTCTCAACTTGAGGAAATGGCTTCTGAACAGAAAAAGAATGTCAGAGTTTCTCTACAATGTCAGAGTTTCTCTCCCTCTGTGCTTTCTTATTGTAAAGGTTAGGGAAATGCTGTAGAGGATAAAGGGGAGCTGGGGTAAATCTAAAAATAATAAATGGACAGTACTCAGTAGGGGGTGCTTTCCAGATGGCTCAGCAGTAAAGAATCCACCTGCCAATGCAGGAAATGCTGGAGACATGGGTTCGACCCTGGGTGAGTAAGATGCCCTGGAGGAGGAAATGGCAACCCACTCCAGTATTCTTGCCTGGAAAATTCCACGGACAGAGGAGCTTGGCAGGCTACAGTTCATGAGGTTGCAAAGAGTCAGACATGACTGAGCATGGACACACACACAAGTAGAGGGTAAATCTATTGTATTGGAGAGCATATGAAGGAACCCCAAAGAAAGAAGGAAGTTGTTTAAGAAGCCAGTGGAGCATGAAGAAAAGGTCAGATTTGTGGCCAGGTCATTCTCCCTCACCCGTGTGAATGGCTAGCTGTCACTGGGGAGGCTGGAATTCCTTTTTCTCTTTAGATGAATAGCGGTTGACTAATGATGAAAGAATTGACTGGATAGGTGTGCTTTGAAGCCAGTTCCAGGATGTTAGGTGCAAGAGTCAACAACAAAATAAAATGAAAACTACTGGAATTGCAAGCAATAGAATAGATTAAACACATGCTTTTCTATGATAATGTATAATAGGGCACCTCAAAGTGAGTAGATGAAGGTCAGGAATTAGATTTAATCAACTCACCTGTTAGAACAAGGCAAAAAGGTAGAAATGACAGAGAAGGGGGATGCTCATGTGAACTGATGACCTCTTGAGAAAAATGTAATTTTTCTGATCCAGCAAAGTGATTACAATATATTCAAAAGGCACAGGAGAAGAAGACCTAATGGATAACCATGGAGGGTTAAAAATTAACTTTGGTGACCCAAGGACAAAAAAGCAGGTAAAACCAAGGAGGGTCTTGGAATGCAGGAAAGGGAAAACCAGGCCCTTGTCATCCTTCCCTCCCCTATGTTGTAACTATTAACGAATTTCAGGTCCTCCTGAGCAGTATAACCTGTCTCCCCTCCTACTCCATAGGGAGAAGGTATTTGCCTTACTCTTCCCTCCCCCTAGTATATGCGCCTCATCCAATCAGCAAATGACCACAAGACCCCTATCACACTCCTTGTACCCTGGGTATAAAAGTGGACTAAGGACCCCCGTTCAACGTCGGTTCTCCTTTGAGCTGGCCCACTGTTATAACAGCATCTCCCACTCTAATAAACTTTATTCTTCTCTCAATCTGCCTCATGTCTGGAAATTCTTTTGAGTGTGTTTGAGTGTCTCCTGTGCAGGTACGGGTCAGCAGTGGCCTGCCACAGGGTCAGGGACTCTGGGTGCAGCAGACCTGGGTATGGCGTAAGCCCTCTTAGAGGAGGTCATCACTAACCCCACTATCGAGCCACCAGGTCTTACACAGGACTGGGGAAACAGACTCCTGGAGGGCACAAACAAAATCTTATGCACACCGGGATCCAGAAGACCCAGGAGACCTGCACCCAGACCATGACATTAACCAACTAGTGATCTTTCTTGTCAAAAATCAATTTCATTGGACAAGTTAAACAGGCAAGGAAGATCTTACCCAATGCCATGGAAACTGGGTCAAGACTAGCACAATACGGGAGATAGATTGAATTCAATTGCCCTGAAACAAAAGGCAGGAGATTTTTAAGTGCTGGAGTGAGCTATTAGTTTAGTACTGGAGGACATTAGGGAGAGGTTGTTCAACATGATTACTCCACCTATGAAGTTAGGTTCTTACCCTCCCAACAGAGATTATTTCTAAGAGATGACTCCCATGTCCTTGAGAAAGATATTGTGAGTTGGAAAACTGGAAAGAAGAGATATCTCTAAAGGAGAAGAGAAAGAATTTATAATTGCAAATTTTCTAAAGTTAATGCCCTAAGAACAGAAAAATCAGGGGCCTATAGGTATGAAGAAGCCTGTCTAAAGTTAGTTAAGCTGAGGGGAAAATTAAGGCAATATTGGTCACTCTAAAAAGAATTCAGCACATATTCTTTACAGAGTTGTAATCCTCTACAAATAAGATTAATTTCAATGCTTTATAATATGTAACATATAAAGACAGTATGTTACAAAAAGGTAACATAATAATTCAAATGCTAACTCCTAATCTTAACACAAAAAAGATTATAAAAATAGAAAGTGAAAGCATAACAACTAAACTTAAAACTATTGCCCAAAACAACTCAAACCGGTCATAGACAATTTATTCTAGGATGGCAAAATTAGTTTTGAAAAGAGAAAATTGTGAAGTAATATAAAATTGAATAATAAAAGAAAAGAAAAAAAAATAAAAGAAAATAAATAACTGTGGAGACACATAGCAGTAAAAATAAAAAGATAATACTACCAATACTCATATATTTGTCAAGCTATATTATTTATGAAAAAATATATGCACAATGCCAAAACTATTCAAAGAAAGCAATTTAATAGGCTAATAAATATGATATAAAGTTTTTTTGCCACACCATACCCACAATATGTGGTATCCTAGTTCCCTGACCAGGGATTGAACCTGTGCCCCCTGAAGTGGAAGTTCAGAGTTCTAGTCACTGGACTGCAAGGGAAGTACCTAAATATTGCACAATTTTTAAACTTTTGGTTGAAATATATAGTATAATACATAGGCATACAAAAACCTTAAGTGGATAGTCAATTTTTACAAAGGAAGAACCACGTAGATCAAGAAATACATGTTATCAGCATCCCAGATACCTCCATCATGGCCCTTCCCACTGAAAAACACCCATCTTCTGAAGAAATTACTCTCCTGACTGATCACTATAGATTACTTCTGACTATTTTTGACTTAATATAGAAAATAAACCATATTTTATATTTATACTATGGCTTTTTCATACTGTTCATGGGGTTCTCAAGAATACTGAAGTGGTTTGCCATTCCCTTCTCCCGTGGACCACGTTTTCTCAGAACCCTCCACGATGACCCATCAGTCTTGGGTATCCTTACACGTCATGGCTCATAGTTTTTCATTGAGTTAGACAAGGCTGTGGTCCATGTGATCAGTTTGATTAGTTTTCTGTGTTTGTAGTTTTCATTCTGTCTGCCCTCTGATGGCTAAGAGCCTTATGGAAGCTTCCTGATGGGAGAGATTGACTAAGGGGGAAACTGGGTCTTGTTCTGATAGGCAGGGCCATGCTCAGTCAATTTTTAATCCAATTCTCTGAAGGGGCTGTGTTCCCTCCCTGTTGTTTGACCTGAGGCCAAACTATGGTGGCAGTAATGAAGATAATGGCAACTTCAAAACACCACCACCAACCAAAGCCTCTGCCAGAGACTCCTGGGCACTCGTGGGCAAGTCTAGGTCAGTCTCTTGTGATATCACTGCTCCTTTCTCCTGGGTCCTGGTATGCATAAGATTCTGTTTGTGCCCTCCAAGAGTCTGTTTCCTCAGTCCTGTGCAACTTCTGGTGGCTCTATAGTGGGGCTAATGGTGACCTCCTCTAAGAGGGCTTATGCCATACCCAAGTCTGCTGCACCCAGAGTCCGTGACCCTGTGGCAGGCCACTGCTGACCTGTTCCTCCGCAGGAGACAAACACTCAAAGGCAGATTGGGCTCAGTCTCCGGGGTGCACACAATGTTTTATTTGAGCCATCCGAGTGTCTCTCGCAGGTATTCGGTTTGATTCTAACAAGATTTTGCCCCTCCTGCCATCTTGTTGGGGCTTCTTCTTTGCTCTTGGACGTGGGGTATCTTTTTTTGGTGGGATCAAACATTCTCCTGTTGATGGTTGTTCAGCAGCTAGTAATAATTTTGGAGTTCTTGCAGGAGAAGATGAGCGTACGTCCTTCTACTCCACCATCTTTCATCTGGTAGCTGTAAGTGTCCAGGAGTCTCCAGTAGAGGCGTGGGTCAGCAGTATCACTATGAACAAAGCTAGTGGAAGTGATGGAATTACAGTTGAGCTATTTCAAGACCTAAAAGATGATGTCAAGGCTGGATATTGTCACTGTGCTTATTTAACTTATATGCAAAGAACATCATGTGAAATGCCAGGCTGGGTGAAGCACAAGCTGGAGTCAAGATTACTGGGAGAAATATCAGTAACCTCAGATATGCAGATGACACCAACCTTATGGCAGAAAGTGAAGAAGAACTTAAGAGCCTCTTGATATCAGAAAGTGAAAGAGGAAAGAGAAAAAATGGGCCTAAAACTCATCATTCAGAAAACTAAGATCATGACATCTGGTCCCATCACTTCATGGCAAATAGATGGGGAAACAATAGAAACAGTGAGAGACTTTATATTTTTGGGCTCCAAAATCACTGCAGATGTTGACTGCAGCCATGAAATTAAAAGATACTTGCTCCTTGGAAGGAAAGCTATGACCAACCCAGACAGCATGTTAAAAAGCAGAGACATTACTTTGCCAGCAAAGGTCCATCTAGTCAAAGCTCTGGTTTTTCCAATGGTCATGTATGGATGTGAGAGTTGGACTATAAAGAAAGCTGAGTGCCAATGAATTGATTCTTTTGAACTGTGGTGTTGGAGAAGACTCTTGAGAGTCCCTTGGACAACAAGGAGATCCAACCAATCCATTTTAAAGGAAATGAGTCCTGAATAGTCATTGGAAGGACTGATGTTGAAGCTGAAACTCCAATATTTTGGCCACCTGATGTGAAGAACTGACTCATTGGAAAAGACCCTGATGCTGGGAAAGATTGAGGGCAGGAGGAGAAGGGGATGACAGGATGAGATGGTTGGATGGCATCACTGATTGGATAGACATGAATTTGAGTAAGCGCCAGGAGCTGGTGATGGACAGGGAAACCTGGCATGCTGTAGTCCATGGGGTTGCAAAGTGTCGGACATGAATGAGTGACTGAACTGAACTGAACATGGCTTTCCCCATTCAATATTATATTTTTGGCATTCATTCAAGTTACAGAAGCAGTCCACTGGAGAGGAGAATAGCAAACCACTTCAGTATCCTTGCCTTGAGAACCCCACGAACAGTATGAAAAGACAAAAATATATGATACCAGGAGATAAGCCCCCCAGGTCAGTAGGTGTCTAATATGCTATTGGGGAAGAGCCCAGAAATAGCTCCAGAAAGAATGAAGAGACTGGGCCAAAGTCAAAACGATGCTCGGTTGTGGATGTGTCTGGTGGTAAAAGTAAAGTCCGATGCTGTAAAGAACAGTACTACATAGGAACCTTGAATGTTAGGTCTATGAATCAATGGAAATTGGTCAAGCGGGAGATGGCAAGAGTGATCATCAATATTTTAGAAATCAGACAACTAACATGGATGGGAATGGCCAAATTTAATTGAGATTATCATTCTATTTGTGAGCAAAAATCTATTAGAAGAAATCAAGTAGCCTCGTAGTCAAAAAAAAAAAAAAGTATGAACTGCAGTACTTGGGTGCAGTGTTAACAAGGACAGAATATCTTGGTTCATTTCCAAGGTGAAACATTCAGCATTAGAGTAATCCAAGTCTATGCGCCAACCACTGATGCCAAAGAAGCTAAAGTCCAATGGTGCTATGAAGATGTACATCACCTTCTAGAACTAACATTCCCCCAAAATATCTTTTCCATATAGGGGACTGGAATGGAAAAGTAGGAAGTAAAGGAATAACTTGCAGCTGAAGATGGAGAAGCTCTATACAGTCTGCAAAAACAAGACCTGCTGGAGCTTACTCTGGCTCAGATCATAAGCTCCTTACTACAAAATACAGACTTAAATTGAAGAAAGTAGAGAAAATCACTAGGCCATTCAGATATGACCTTAATCAAGTTCCTTATGATTATACAGTGGAGGTGAGGAATAGCTTCAAGGGATATGATCTGGTAGAAAGACTGCCTGAAACACTAAAGATGGAGGTTCAGAACAAGGTACAGGAGGTGGTAACCAAAACCATCCACAAGAAAAAGAAATGAAAAAGGATAAATGGTTGTCTGAGGAGGCCTTACAAATACCTGAGATAGAAGGGAAGCAAAAGGCAAAGAAAAAAATGAAAGACATACCAATCTGAATGCAGATTTCCAAAGAACAGCAAGGAGAAATAAAAAAGCATTCTTCAGTGAACAATGCAAAGAAATAGAGGGAAAAAATAGAATGGGAAAGACTAGAGTTCTCTTCAAGAAAATTAGAGATACCAAGGGAACATTTCATGGAAAGATGGGCACAGTAAAGGACAGAAACTATAGGGACAGAAGAGAAGCAAAGGATTTTAAGAAAGGTCTTAATGGTTCAACAAAGGTCTTAATGACCCAGATAACAGTGGTGTTATGATCACTGCCTTAGAACCAGACACCCAGGAGTGCAAAGTGAAGGGGTCCTTAGGAAGCATTCCTAGGAACAAAGCTAGTGGAGGTGATGGAATTCCAGCTGAGCTATTTCAAACCCTAAATGATGATGCTGTTAAAGTACTTCATTCAATATGCCAGCAAATTTGGACCACTCAGCAGAGGACACAGGACTGAAAAAGGTCAGTTTTCATTCCATCCCAAAGAAGTACAATGCCAAAGAATATTCAAACTATCATACAATTTCCTGGGAAAATTTGACCCTGGGAAGGAGACTCATAGACTCAGCTCAGCACAGTGTTGTCACAGGATCTGCTAAGATTCAAGGAAAGGTCCACATGCCAATCCTGCAGAAGCTCCCATGGAACACTGCCCACCCTGGCACTGCCTCTGCTGTCTGCCTGGAACACAGAAGCTCATAACAGGAATTGAGTGCCTCCTATACACACTGCTGGTGAGATGCCATCTTCAAGAGCTGCTGTGATCTTTGAGAACTGCAATGTAGGGTGCCCAGAGGGAGGAGACCCAGGTCTCACCAGATGTCAAACTGTGAGGTGATGTGAGTTACAAGAGCGAGGACAGAAGTCTGGCACGACCAAGCCCTTTCCCTCTGAAGAGGGGGCCTGACAACCCCCGGCCACCCTACCACTGCTCTCCCCTGGAAGATCCAGGCCTGCATCTTAAGCCCTATGTCCATCCGCTTCACTCAGGCAGTCTCCGAGAGGAAGGCTTCAGTTCGGGGCTGGTAGACTCCAGTTCTTCTCAGTAGAGGGAAAGCCCCGGACTCTGTGCAGTGGTGGATGGAACCTCGGGGGGACTGAGGGTCTCCACACCCCAGAAAGGCAGCCACGCCTAACTCCCACCCACTGCGACTTGGCTGGGGAACATGTAGGTAGCATCCGGACAACTCTAAAGCCTGAGGGGTTCCCTCACTGCATTCTTGGATGCTGGACACTCAGGGAAGAGGGGACCTCTGTCCGAGGGGTTGGTAGCTCGTCAGTACAGGGAGGATGTCAGGGCTCAGGAGGAGCCAGGGTGAGGACCATCCTCCCCGACACACGGGCAAATCAGGATCCTCCCCTGTGGTCAGTGCTTCCTCCCAGCCAAACACGGGGAAGAGAGGCTGCGGTCTGAGTGGGGAGGTTAGAGCTTGGTTGTGATGGTACAGCCAAGAGGCAGCAGAAGGGAGGATCCCAGACCCTTTGGTGAGGGACTTATCACTCCTTCCTCCATTCCTCTGTGGTGACAGGGAAGGTGCCAGTGTCTACTTCAGAGTAAGAGAGGGAATAGGGAAGAAATGCAAAAAAGCAATGGCTGTCTGAGGAGGCCTTACAAACAGCTGTGAAAAGATGGGAAGTGAAAAGCAAAGGAGAAAAGGAAAGATATACCCATCTGAATGCAGAATTCCAAAAATTAGCAAGGAGAGATAAGAAAGTCTTCCTCAGCTATCAATGCAAAGCAATAAAGGAAAAGAATAAATGGGCAAGACTAGAGATCACTTCAAGAAAATTAGAGATACCACGGGAATATTTCATGCAAAGATGGGCTCAATAAAGGACAGAATTGGTAGGTACCTAACAGAAGCAGAAGATATTAAGAAGAGGTGGAAAGAATACACAGAAGAACTGTACAAAAAAGATCTTCATGACCCAGATAATCACAATGGTGTGATCACTCACCTAGAGCCAGACATCCTGGAATGTGAAGTCAAGGTGGCTTTAGGAAGCATCACTAAGAACAAAGCCAGTGGAGGTGATGGAATTCCAGTTGAGCTATTTCAAATCCTCAAAGATGATGCTGTGAAAGTCCTGCACTCAATATGCCAGCAAATATGGAGAACTCAGCAGTGGCCACAGGACTGGAAAAGATCAGTTTTCCTTCCAATCCCAAAGAAAGGCAATGTCAAAGAATGCTCAAACTGCCACACAATTGCACTCATCTCATACGCTAGTAAAGTAATGCTTAAAAGTCTCTAAGCCAGGCTTCAGCAATACATGAACCGTGAACTTCCAGATGTTCAAGCTGGTTTTAGAAAAGGCAGAGGAAACAGAGATCAAATTGCCAACATCTGCTGGATCATAGAAAAAGCAAGAGAGTTCCAGAAAAACATCTATTTCTGCTTTATTGACTATGCCAAAGCCTTTGACTGTGTGGATCACAATAAACTGTGGAAGATTCTGAAAGAGATGGGAATACTAGACCACCTGACTTGCCTTTTGAGAAACCTGTATGCAGGTCAGGTCAGGAAGCAACAGTTAGAACTGGACATGGAACAACAGACTGGTTCCAAATAGGAAAAGGAATACGTCAAGGCTGTATACTGTCACCCTACTTATTTAACTTATACGCAGAGTACATCATGAGATGCTCGGCTGGAAGAAGCACAAGCTGGAATCAAATTGCCAGGAGAAATATCTCTAACCTTAGATATGCAGAGGATACCACCCTTATGGCAGAAAATGAAGACGAACTAAAGAGCCTCTTCATGAAAGTGAAAGAGGAGAGTGAAAAAGTTGGCTTAAAGCTCAACATTCAGAAAACGAAGATCATGGTATCCGGTCCCATCACTTCATGTCAGATAGATGGGGAAACAGTGGAAACAGTGGCTGACTTTATTTTTCTGGGCTCCGAAATCACTGCAGATGGTGATTGCAGCCATAAAATTAAAAGACGCTTACTCCCTGGAAGGAAAGTTATGATCAACCTAGATAGCATATTGAAAACTAGAGATATGACTTAGCTGACAAAGGTCCGTCTAGTCAAGGCTATGGTTTTTCCAGTGGTCGTGTATGGATGTATGAGTTGGACAGTGAAGAAAGCTGAGCACCGAATTGATGCTTTTGAACTGTAGTGTTGTAGAAGACTGTTGAGAGTCCCTTGGACTGCAAGGACATCCAACCAGTCCATTCTAAAGGAGATCAGTCCTGGGTGTTCTTTGGAAGGACTGATGCTAAAGTTGAAACTCCAGTACTTTGGCCACCTCATGCGAAGACTTGACTCATTGGAAAAGACTATGATGCTGGGAGGGATTGGGGGCATGAGCAGAAGAGGACGACAAAGGATGAGATGGCTGGATGGCATCACTGACTTGATGGACCTGAGTTTCAGTGAACTCCGGGAGTTGGTGATGGACAGGGAGGTCTGACGTGCTGCGATTCCTGGGGTCGCAAAGAGTCGGACACGACTGAGCGACTGAACTGAACTGATGGTTAACCTTGGTTTCCTCAAGTTATCTGGTCATATCCAAGGCTACCTGTGTCTGTCAAATATGACAGTCCAGTCAAAGTCTCGGTAGTGTAATCAATGTTTCCACTTGTGTCCTGCTATAAGAACAGATTCTCACTGAACTTTTGAAAAATAACAATTTTCCTAAGAAAATAAGAACACTGAGAGTTTCTAATGTCTGGAGTGATATGGTAGGGAGAGAAAAAATAATGTTTCAATTTTAATGACAAAGGTACAATTTATCAAATTGCTCTGTTAAAAATTTCCTTATATCTAGAAAATGAAAGATTTGTAAAAGACAGTACTCTTTCAAAAAAATCAGGAAAATTAGAATCATATGTTTAATTCATTAAGCCCCATGTTCCTAATTCTTATATTGCCAGAGTCCAGTTTTTGTATTGTTTCTGTCAATCCTCCCTGAAGTTTGTGGCTCAAAGGCACAATGAAAATTTCAAGAAGCCTGCAAGGTTTTGGTTAAAGCTCATATAATTTTCCCAGGGAAATCTGTGCCTGGATCACATTTGATAAACCAAGCAGAGAACACATTTTCTCACACTTTCTTTGCCACCATAAGGGAATCAGCCTTGCAGCAACGGAAGGCTTCAACTCATCCAGAAAATATAGGAATGACAGGAATATTTTGACGACTCATCTGTTCTGTTCAGTCTCTCGGTCGTGTCTGACTCTTTGCAACCCCATGGACTGCAGCACGCCAGGCTTCCATGTCCATCACCTATTCCCAGAGCTTGCTCAAACTCATGTCCATTGAGTAGGCGATGCCATCCAACCATTTCATCCTCTGCCGTCCCCTTCTCTTCTTGCCTTCAATCTTTCCCAGCATTGGTGTCTTTTCCAATGAGTCAGTTCTTCACATCATATCGTCAAAGTATTGGAGCTTCAGCTTCTGCATCAGTCCTTCCAATGCATATTCAGGAGTGATATGCTTTAGAATTGACTGGTTAGATCTCCTTGCAGTCCAAGGGACTCTCACGAATCTTGCCCAGGAGGAACAAGATGGCAAGAGGAGTTGCTGGACGTGGAATACATCTCTCTCCACGGATACATCAGGAATACACCTTCAGACACAGAAGTGCATGCAGAATACCAGCTGAGAGTGGACAGGAGTACATGACCAGCAAAAAAGAATGTATAGATGCACACAAAACTCAAGGTCAAGCCCTGAGCCTTTAGAGTGGGTGCACTGACTCCAAGATCCTAGACTACCAGAGAACTAACCCTAGGATATCAAATAGTGAGAACTGACACAAAGGAAACCACTGGAATACAAGACCCCGCATCACCAAACCACTGATAGCACCCTGTGCAGGACGCCTCATCTAAACCACAAAGAACACAAAAATACAAACCCGATCATCTGCAGACAGAATTACTACCTTACTCAGCCTTGACCATCAAAGGAAAAAACAAACAAACAAAAACTCTGCACAAATCTCACCCTATAAGAAGCTTACACAAATCACTGGACCAACCTTACAGGGCAGAAACAAAAAGGAAGAAAGAATTCAACCTTGAAGCCTGGGAAAAAGAGACCTCAAACACAATAACTAAAATAATAATAATAATAATGGAAAAGGCAGAGAAATACTACAGAAATGAAGGAACAAACCAGAAACACAGAAGTCCAAATCAATGAAGAGGAAACAGGCAAACTACTGGAAATGAATTCATTGCTAAAGGGAAGGCAGTGATACTGATACTTTGGAAACTGTCTGGCAAATTCTTTTAAGCTAAATATAGTCTTATCATATGAACTAGCAAATGAACGTTAAGGTATTTACTCAAAAGAGCCAAAACCTTAAGCCCATCCAAAAACCTTCAACCAAATTTTAAGAGCAGAATAAATCATAGCTGCCAAAAACCAAAATCACCAAAGATGACCTTCAGGAGATGAGCAGGTAAACAAAATATTGGTAAGCTACATGGAATGCTATTCAATCCTGGAAGAAAACATTTCACACCATAAAAAGATACAGAGAAAATTCAATGTATATTGATTAACAGAAGGAGCCAGTATAAAAAGCCTACATACTGTATAATTCCATCAACATTACATTCTGGAAAATGCAAATCTTTAGAAAGAGTAAAATGTCCAGTAGTCGTCAGGGGTTCCAAGTGAGGTTTTGAGGGATGAACAGATAGCGCATGGGAGATCCGTAGGGCATTCACACTCCTCTGTACGACACCGTGTTGGCTGAGTTGATACTACCATGCATCTGTCAAACACTAAAGAACTGTAAAACACAAAAAGTAAAATGTATTGTAAACAATGGATAATAGTTAATAATAACATATTGACATTAGTTGATCAACTGTAAAAAACGAACCTGTATCCGTTGAACCAATACAAGATGATAATAATAGAAGATACCAAGTGGAGGAAGAGAGTGGCTGTATGGATCCTGTCCATACTATCTGCTGAATTTTCTCCAATCCTAAATCTGTTCTCTTAAAAAAGAAATACAGAGGGTCAGCAAACACATAACACATGAAAAGAGGAGCTACATCGCTCATCATGAAAGAAATGCACATCAAAATTACAATGAGAAAAAAAAAAAGAAAAAAAATTACAATGAGGTGTCGTCTTATACAGGTCAGAATGGTCATCATCAAAATTTGTATAAGCATTAAATGCTGGGGATAGTTCAGAGAAACGGTGGGAATGGAAATTGATATAGCCAATATGGAGAACACTAGGTAGAATCCTTTAAAACTAGGATTAAAACTACCATATGACCCAGCAATAGAAATACTGGGCATATACACTGAGAAAAGAATAATTGAAAAGACACCTGTATCCAGTGTTCATTGCAGCACTGCTTACAATAGACAAGACGTGGGAGCAAAGCAGACTTCAACTGACTGATGACTGGATAACGAAGTTGTGGTAGCCACATACAATGGAATATCACGTACAACTCATTTAAAAAATATATATATCATTTTTCCTTTATCCATAGGAGAAATATCTATTGAAAGTTGTTTTATATTAGATTAAGGAGATGAGGGAGGAGTTTAGTATTTTCAAATGTTAATTACTTTTCATAAGGTTTATTGGTCTTCAGAACACAAATGTATTAATCATATAAATCACATTGTTTGCTGTTGTAAAGTTTTGAAAGCCACAGGTTGGGTATATGTAAAACACATTGAACATATTGAATATTTTGTTTACCATCTAAACAAGGTAAGATGACACTGGAACAGAATTTTCTCAAAGAGTAGTCAAGCTGCTAGATAGTGCAGGTTAGTAGGGGTCAAGCAAACCAAGTTTAGATCTCTATTTCTTCCTGATTTAAACTAGTAAGTTCTTCATATTATCTATTTCATTTTTATTGAATATTTTTACTTCTAACAGATTCCTTTTCTTCAGAATACTCATTTGGTTATCATATTCCAGTTTTATTTATTGCTGTTTTAGGATTTTTAAAGTTCCAGTTTTGGTAGATGTAAAAGAAATTCATGAACCATCTGTATTGTCTTTATGATCTGGAAGTAGGTAATATGTCGATGAAAGAGAGATTTTCATGGTAATGTGAAATGCGACCACAGAAAATATTGAGATACCAAAAAATAAGCAAATGTAAAGGAAAAAGCTTTCAATTTGTAGTTTCCCTTATTTCCTCTAACCATTTTTTCTTGGTAAAATTAAATATACTTTGCCATAATTTAGCTCATTTAAGAATATTTATTTCATTGTCCCAATGCACTGTATAGTCTCTGCTATCTACTGGATAAAAATAACCTCAGATAGGAAGGTGGTATTTTGGAGGTATCATAATAATCATGACTTCCATTAAATTAAAGACCAGTGTTTCTTAATCAGTATGACTCTGCTTTATATGTAGTACATGCATTCCAGCATTCATGCAGGATAGGATTTAGCAGACTCCATTTATAGATGGATAACTTGCAATTGTTTCAAGTTCACAAGACTGATAAAGTGACCATCAGACAAGTCCCCTGATGTGCACTAGTCCAGAGTCCTTCCCTTTCTTTGCAAGGGCAAGCACTAAGGAAATCTCTCTTCACCAGTGACATATTTGGTACCGTGACTAGGACTGCTTTCATGGTGAACTCCAGTGGTCTTGCCCAAACTGCTGGCTGGAGACCCCTGACTTTCACCCTATCTCTCCCATGAAAACTTGCTTGCTGTCACTCTCTGCTTTGTTCTCTTTCCATGACCCACAGGGCAAGTTCTGGGTCAGCTCACTGTGTCATGGCTCCCCTCAATTAAGAGCTGCAAGGAGGACGCCCAGGCTCCACATACCCAAAGAACACTTGGGTGGCATTTGACACTGTCCTTGGGCCTGGTAGACAGAATTCCCAATGGTGAAGTTGCCCACTGAGGCCAAGACTTTTCTCCTCTCAGTCTTTGTCATTTCCTCTATGGTTCTATCCATTTTGAGGTGAGAAGTTTAACTGAGAAGACTGCATGATGTTCAAATTAAGACCAAACAAATAATCAGGGACTTGATTGAGTGAGTTTCTTCTCTGTAAGTCCTTGAGCCCAATTCCCTCCCTACACGTTCTTAATCCCAGTGTGGTTCTGGGACCAGAACTGCATCAGGGGCCAAAACTGGGGGACTCTGCATCCTTCTCTAGATTTTTGACATACCTCACCCCACCCCGACCTTACACTGTGGGTGATCCCCTCCCTTCTGGGGGTCTGAAGCAGACTTTACCTATAAAAAGGGCAATGTGTCATGGAACTGCAAGCTGAGCCTAGGAACAGAGAACTGCAAAAACTATTCGCATGAACAACTCTGTCCAAATATCTGCATTAGGAACCTTGACTGACCTCTAGCATGGTTTCTAGCAGCAACCTAAGGCCACATTCTAGGACAACTCGGCCAGCCTTGAGTTCCTGTTTAGAAAATTTCAAGGCTACCAAAGGAATCTGCTCCAGCCAACATCTGACATAAGCCCCTCATCTTCCTTTCCTGAGAGTGTCTATTTAAAATAAAGACCAAACAAAAACAAAAACAAAAACCCCTCACGATTACAAGAAAAGTGTGACGGAAATAAACTAGAAATTGATAACAAAAAGACAGCAGGAAAGTTAAAGATTATTTGCAGACTAAACAATAAACATCTAAATAACACATGGGTCAAAGAGGAAATCTAATGAGAAATTTTAAAATATTTTTACAAAATGAAAACAAAATTACAACTTATCAGAAGGTGTGTGATAGAGCAAAATCAGTAAAGAGGTATACATAGCATTGAGTGCCTATAACAAAAAAAAGTACAATTAATAACTTAAGCTTCTATATTAGTAAACTTGTGAAAGAAAAGAAAAAGCAGAGGAAGAATAAATCAAAGTGGAAACCAATGACACTGAAAAAAGGAAGGTAATGCAGAAAAAACAAAACCCAAAGAAGTTTCTTTCAAGATACAAAATAAAAAGAAGATAAAATTCTCCCCAGTTTAAACAAGAAAAAAGAGAGAAAACACAAATTAAATTACAAATAGTAGAAATGAAGGAGGGGCCATTACTATTGATTCCATGGACATTAGAAGGATAATGCTGCTGCTGCTGCTGCTGCTTATGCTGCTGCTAAGTCGCTTCAGTCGTGTCCGACTCTGTGAGACCCCATAGACCGCAGCCCACCAGGATTCGCCGTCCCTGGGATTCTCCAGGCAAGAACACTGGAGTGGGTTGCCATTTCCTTCTCCAATGCATGAAAGTGAAAAGTGAAAGTGAAGTCGCTCAGTCATGTCCTACCCTCAGCGACCCCATGGACTGCAGCCTACCAGGCTCCTCCGTCCATGGGATTTTCCAGGCAGGAGTACTGGAGTGGGGTGCCATCGCCTTCTCCAAAAGGATAATGAGTGAATATTATAAACAATTCTTTGCCTATAAAACAGAAAGGTTCAATTGAGAAATTGCTTGAAGGTATAACTTAGCACCACTTTCACAAAGAAAATATATACTCTGAATAGGTCTGTATCTATTAAAGAAATTTAATCTATAACTAATAAGCTTCCAATAAAGACAGTAAGAGACCCAGATGTTTCCACTGATGAATTCTAACAAAAATTTACGGAAGAAATGATAACAACTCTCTACAATCTCTCCCAGAAAATAGAAGCAAAAGGACCACCTCCTAATTCCTTTTATGTGAGGTGAGTATTACACTTGAATATCAAAATCAGATGAAGAAATGAAGAGAAAAAAATTGAACACAAATATTTCTCATGAACATAGAAGAAAAATCCCTAACAAAATATAAGAAAAGAAACCTTACAATCCATAGAAGGAATTATAGACTATAACTAAGTAGGATGCATTTCAGATGTGCAACATTTGAAAATCAGTAATCACAAATCATAATAACAATAGTGTAAGGAAGATAATCACAAGATGAGATCAACAGATGAAGGAAAAAATTATCTTATAAAATCCAGCACCCATTCATCATAAAAATTCTCAGCAAACTAGATACAGACAGGCATTTCCTCAGCTTCATATACAACATCTGAAAAGAAATAGAGGTAAAACATCATACTTTATAGTGAGAAGACAGATGCTGTCACACTAAGGTGAGGAACAAGGCGAGGATATCCCTTCTCACCATGCCTATTCATGATGAAAGTTACTGAAAGTCCCAGCCAATGCAATGAGATAAGAAAAGGAAGCAAAAGATACAGATATTTGGAAGGAAAAATTGGAAGTATAAACACCAACAACAAGAAAACTCCTGGCAATAATAAGCCAGGAGTGTATGTTAATAAGGTTAATATATTATCAATATATAACTATTATATAATTAATATATTAATAAGGTTAATACATAATAGTCAATTCTTTTCCAATAAAGAGATGGAACTTGCAATTAAAAACTTAACACCATTTACATTAGCACCAAAATATATTAGAAATAATTCTTCAAAAAATATGTATAAGGTTTGCATGAGAAAAACTCATAAACTGCACTGAAAAAAATTAAAGAAGATCTAAATAAATAGACATGCCATGTTCATAGATAGGGAGATGCTATATTGTTGAGATGTCACTTATTTCAGACTTAACCTAGATACTTAATGCAATTCTGTTCAAAATTCCAGCAAATTAGCTTGTAGATAGCAGCAAACAATTTAAATTTTATGTCAAAAATGAAATGATCCATAATACCCACTGAAGTCAATATTAAAGATCAAAGTTAGAGAACTGATATTACAGGATTTCAAAACTTACTTTAAAGCTACATTACTCAAGACTGTATGCTATTAACAGAATAATAGACAGATCAATGGCACAGAACAGAAAATCTAGAAACAGACACCCCAAACACTCAACCGACCTTTAACAAAGGCACAAAGGTGATTCAATGGAAAAGGACAGTCTTTTAAACTTACAGTCCTGGGATAACTAGACATCCACATCTAAGAAAAATGAATCCACATACAAACTCTAAACCTTTCAAAATAATTAACTCAAAGGGAATCACAGACCTAAATGAAAAACTCACAATTTAAAAAAAATTGCAGGGACATCCCTGGCAGTCCAGTGTTTAAGAATGAACACTTCCACTGCTGGGGGAAGAGGTTTGATCGCTGGGCAGGGACTAGGGTTCCACATGCCATATGGAATAGGCAAGAAAATCTAGACGATAACAAGGGGCCAAAACTTGAGTTTGGTAATGAGATTTTAGGCCCACACCAAAAGCACAGTCCATGAAAGAAAATAATAAGCTGAACCTTGTTAATATTAAAAACTTCTATCTGCAAAATATACTAATAAGAGAATGAAAAAGAAAGGTCACGAAAGGGTAGTTATAAATCTATTTGCAGGGAAAGAATGGAGACACAGACGTAGAGAACGGGCATGTGGACACATCAGGGGAAACAGACAGTGAGACAAATTGAGAGAGTGGCGTGGACAAATATGCACTACCATGTGGACAACAGGCATGAGGGGGAAGTTGCTGGGTGACACAGGGAATCAGCTCTGTGACGATCTAGAGGGGTGAGGTCGGGGGTGGGAGGGAGGTTCATGAGGGAGGGGATATATGTATACTTACAGCTGCTTCATACAAGAGAACTTGACACACCATTTACTTTTCTTCTACTTAAAAATAATTGTTAAAAAATCTATGAATTTAAAAACTAGAAAAAAAATCTGGAGAAGTACATATAGCCACTAGAATTATATACAATGCCAAATGAATGAAAGTCAGAAGTAATGAAAAGCAAAAGATGACAGTAACAATTTGATTCTCAAATTAAAAATCTTAGAAAACAGGACAGAAAATATTCAAACATGTAAGAGACTTCAAAAATCTGGAATAAAAAAAGATCACGACAGTAAAATCATCCAGTTGGTCTGGAAGAATCAACAATTACTTACACCAAGTAACAGAAAATACACCATAAACAGAAGCAACCATAGAAAAAATTTACCTACAAAGAAACTTTAGAAAAATGTATATAGTCTTCATGGAGGCAACAAGAAGAAATTTTCTGAGAGTCTTAGGAAAAAGAAGGGTCAAACAGAATAGTATGTTATGTACAGTCATGAAGGACAGACATTGTAAGACTGTCAATTTTCTGTAACTCCTTTACAGATTTAGTACCACATTCAGAATAGCTGAGACCACAGTGAAACACGGTCTGCTGCTTTTTGTACCCAGAAGTAACCACGGAAATCTTATGGAAGGAATAAAGAAAACTATTAACAAAAGTGAAAACATAAAATTAAATAATCCCTGATGGACAGTTAGTCTCCACTGGACTTGACCCTATGTGTAAAATTAAATAATCCCTGATGGACAGTAAGTCTCCACTGATCTTGACCCTATGTATGCTCAGGTGGGGGAGTACTTAAGAGACTGGCACAGATGTCCAGGCTGCAAGGGAAGCAGACAACAGGATGAGCTGCAAAAGGCTTTAAACTTGAGCCCTGCATTCTTCCACTCTGCCCTGAGATGATGACTCTCCACTGCTTCACTGAAGGAATCTGAGGCAGCATCTCCAAGGCCCCATGCCAGGACCATGGGGCACCAAAGTTTGGCTTGGATGTGGCAGTATGGCCCAGATCATGAAATAAGCAGCACAAAGTTTGTTGTGTGTGTGCTTAGTTCCTCAGTTGTGTCTGACTCTTTGTGACCCCATGGACTGTAGCCCACCAGGCTCCTCTGTCCAAGGGAAACTCCAGGCAAGAATACTAGAGTGGGTTGCCATGCCCTCCTTCAGGGGGTCTTCCCAACCCACAGATTGAACCCAGGTTCAATCCCACACCACAGGCAGATTCTGTAGTGTCTGAGCCACAACGGAATGCCAGTGGATGAGAACTGACCCTTTTAAATGATCACCTTAATAGATTATCACCCAGAGACTAAAAGAGAAAAGTTAGTATCACAGTAATTGTACAAAAGGACAGAACATCATCTCAGAACTTTTGAGCAATGACCCTGCAGTCAACTGAGAGCCCACAGTGAGAACTGTCAGGCTATGGAGCCCCTTCACTTGCTCTTCTGGAATTGTATGAGCATGGTTGGGGACCAGGGTGGACTTATAACAGAAAGGGAAGGATTTCCAGGCCTTGTCAGCAGTCAATATGAATGAAGTTTCTGAGTGAGATGTGAGGGGTTCCACACCACAGAAGACAGTCTCCCATCCTTCCCTCTCAGATCATCTTACCAGTAGCAGCCATTTCCAGAAGCCTTGTGTAGAAACGGCGAGATGAGACGTATGTGCACTTCATACCAGGAGACTCAGGGGTTCACATCTTCGATATGAAGCCTTGGCCTCAGGTCAGCAGATGGGACGTAGCCCAGCATCTACAGGGGTTAAGGGAAGGCATGGAGAACGACAGAGCACTGCTTACTACAGAAGAGGGAGCCCAAGAGAGCCTTCGGTGTTGGTCTCATGGGCTCCAGGAAGGCTGTTAGGCTTGGGCTCCCCAATTCTTCCCGCTGGGGGTGCTGACACAAGTGAGATGCATGGAGTGAGCCAGCTGACAGTTCAGGACAGGGACGTCCCAGGACCCCTTAAGAGTCAAGGGAAGTCCATTTGTCAATCCTGTGAGAAGCTCCCACGGAACCCCGCCTGTCCAGGTCCCGCCCCTGCTCTCCTCCTGGAGCCCAGATGCACATGATAGGAAGTGACGTCCTCCTAAGCACGCTGGGGGAGCAACGCCATCCTTGACAGTGCTGTTATCTCTGAGAAGTGCTGTTGCTGGTGGCCAGAGGGAACAGTCCCAAGTGTCATCGGGTGTCGAGATCGGAGGAGACATGAGTTACGAGTGCAGAGATAAGTCTCTGCACCCCGAGTTCCTTTTCCCTCTAAAAAGAGGGGGCCTCACAGCCTCCGGTGACCTTACCCCTGCACTCAGACCAGAGGATCCAGCCTAGCTTAGGCCCAAGACCATCGACTAACCCCTAGGGGGTCTCGGGAAAGAATGCCTCGGTCAGGCTCTGCTGGACCCCAGCTCCGCTCAGTAGATGGAGAGCCATGAGCCCCGTGGAGTGAAGGAGGGACCCTAGAGGGGACTGAGGGTCCATACACCAGAATGGCAACCATGTCTAACCCCTGACTCACCGCAATTTGGCTGTGGATCATCTGGGCAGCCGCTGGGCAGCTCAGCATTTAATGCTGAGGGGCTCCCTCACTGTGACCTCGGACGCGGGACACTCAGAGAAGAGGGAACTTTGGCCTGAGGGGCTGGCAGCTGGTCAGTAAAGGGAGGATGTCAGGGTTCGTGAAGAGTCAGGATGAGCACCATCCTCCCCGACAAACGGGTGACTCAAGACCCTCCCTTGTGCTCAGCGCTTCCTCCCAGCCAAATATCGGGAAGGGGGCAGCGGTGTGAGAGGGGAGATTGAAGCCTGGTTGTGAAGGTGCAGCCACGAGACAGCAGAAGTGAAGGTCCTGGGACCCTTCAGTGGGGGGCTGAGTATGCCCTCCTCTCTTCGTCTGGGGTGACAGGGAAGGTGGCAGCGTCAATTTCAGACAGGAGAGGGAATGGGCTGGGTGTGGGAGAGGGGGCATCTCGCACCAATTTTCATCCTGACTCTGAATGTCAGCTGAGAGGACCTGCCTCCCCTGCCAGTCCCCACTGCCGCCCCCCACCCCTTCTAATGCCCAGGCAGAACTGTCTGCTGTGCCCCAGGGCTCACTCTCCCTTGCTACTCAGCGGTTTCAGGGGACTGGCTGACCAGGAGAACGGGAGCCCTGTGGGTCCTAGAGCACTGGCCTCGAGGACCCTCAGAGGCGGCTTCCATTCAAGCCAGGGAGGATTCTCCTCGCTGAAGGTTCTCACAGCATGTCCTTGTCCCCCCCTCCAGGTGCCTTCCTGCCTGCTTTCCTGCCCACACTCCCACCTGCAGTCCCTGACCTGCTGTCACCATGCCTCGGAGGCACAAGAGCAAGTCCCATGCCTGAGGGAAAAGCCACCAGGTCCAGGGGGACACTCAGGAGGCCCAGGCCAGTGCTGCTGAAGCCCCAAAGGAGTAGTGCCCCTCCTCCCCCTCTTCTGCCTCTCAGGGTTCTCCCACGAGCTCCCCTGCTGCTGGTGATCACCAGGATCTTCAGGGAGCCATTGCCCCTAGCTCTCCTGATGCAGGGCCTTCATGTGCAGGATCTGGTGAAGGTGCCCAGGGCCCCGAGGAGGAAAGTGCAGGTGCCTCCCAGGAAGCCCCTGCCACTCAGAGCACTCACAAAGATCCTCTGGCCAGGAAGGCCAGGATACTGGTGGAGTTCCTGCTGGAGAAGTACACCAAGAAGGAGCCCATCATGTACAGCGCCCTAATGAAAATCGTTAGCAGGAAGTACAGGCAGCACTTCCCTGAAGTCCTCAATACAGCCTGTGAGCACGTGCAGCTGGTCTTTGGCCTGGAGATGAAGGAAGTCCACCATAGAGGGAACATCTACACCCTCATCAGGAAGCTCAACCTCGGGGGAAACGATTGTCTGCCTGATGAGGGAGCACTGCCCAAGTCCGGGCTCCTCATGGTGCTCCTGGGGGTCATCTTCATGAATGGTAACCGCGCCACCGAGGAGGAGATCTGGGAATTCCTTAGTATGTTGGGGATCTATGCTGGGAGGAGGCACTGCATCTTTGGAGAGCCCAGAAGGCTCATCACCAAAGATCTGGTGCAGAAGGAGTACCTGAACTACCGCAAGGTACCCAAAAGTGATCCTCCACACTATGAGTTGCTGTGGGGCCCGAGAGCTTGTGCTGAGACCAGTAAGATGAAAGTACTGGAGGTTCTAGCCAAGTTCCACGGTAGGGTCCCTAGTTCCTTCCCAGACCTCTATGATGAGGCTCTGAGAGATCAGGAGGAGAGAGCAGGGCGGAGAGTTGCGGCCAGGGCTCCCACCATGGCTGAGGCCAGTGCCCCTTCCAGGGCCAAGTCCTGCAGCTCCTCACACGTCTGGGGAGAGGGGCAGGGCACTTTGTTCCGTTTGTGTTGGAAGAGAGCAGTTAAGCTGCTAAATAGTGCACAGTAGTAGGGGTGGAGGGAACAAAACCCATATCTTCTTGCAGTTTTAAATGGTAAGCGAGTTTAGGCCTATTTTATTTTAACAAAATATACATCTCTTTTCTTGTATCCATATGAGAAATATCTAATGAACAATGATTTAAAGTAGAAAGGTAAAGAGGTGAAGGAGCTGTTTTGTATTTTCAAATGTTCTTACTTTTGATAAGGTTTATTGTGCTTCAGAATTCAAATGTATGAATCATATAAATCATAGTTTCCAGCTGTTTTAATGTTTTAAAAGTTTGGGTATTTGTAAAACACACTCAAAGTACTGAATATATTGTTCACAATGCAAACAAGATAACATGACATTAGAAGAAAATTTTTCTTGAAGAGTAGTCAAGCTTCTAAAGAGTGCATGGTAGAGGGGGTTAAATCACATTTCTTTCGATCACATTTCTCTTTCTGTTTCACTCGAGTAACTTCTACATATTTTTTGTTTCGTGTTTTTTTTTTTCAAATATTTTTACTTCTAAGAGGTTGTTTGTCCTCAGAATATTAATTTGGTAATGATATTGCTGTTATGTTCATTGCTGTTTTAAAAGTTTTAAAGGTATACAGTTTTGGTAGATATAAAAGAAATTCAGGAGCCATCTAAGTTGTCTTTATGATCTGAAAGTAGGTAACATAGCACTTCAAGAGTGATTTTCATCCTAATGTGAAAGAAGACCACAGAAACTATTGAGAAACAAAAAGAAAATGGGGAAAAGAATAGAGTAAAAAGGCTTTATGTTGTGGTTTACCTTATTTCTTTGAAACTTTCTTTTAGTAAAAATAAAAAAAATACTTTGACTTATTTAGCTCATTTAAGAATATTTGTTTCTTTTGTCCTAATTCACTGCATATTCTCTGCTCTCTCCTGGATTAAAAGTAAACTCAGATGGGAAGGTGGTATTTGAGGGGTTCATAGTAATCATAACTTCCATTTATTACAAACCAATACTTCTTACTCAGTATGCCACTGCTTTATATGTAGTACATGCATTCCAGCATTCATGCAGGATCGGATTTAGCAGAGTCCATTTATGGATGGATAACTTGCAAATTTCTCAAGTTCACAAACTGATGAAGTGACCTTCCTAGGACTAGTCCTCTGAGCTGGATTAGTGCAGAGCCCACAATGTGCCACTTCTCCCAGCCTAAGCCAGACATTATGTCTTTTCATTCATTTTTCCTCTAAACACTCCAAAAAATGTGTCTCATTGGATACATGGGGCCCTCTCCCAAAGAATTGTTTTGGGATAAAGTTTAAAAAATGCTGATAAATGAATGGTATGAAAGAAGACAAAACTACTCAGGGACAATGTGGTCATGAGCACATGCAATGTCAGATACTCTGAAAAGATAAATATGCCCTCATTTATCTTTCCTGATTCTCAGGGACATAAAGCCTTAGCTTAAGTGCCGTGTCCTCAGGTCAATGGATGGAAGAGTCCCAGCCTCTGACAGTTATCAAGGGGAAGATTTTAGAACACTAGGGGTCCCACAAACTATATCCTGCTTCTTGCCTTGTGTGGCCATGGGGAGAGCAGTCTGTCTGAGTTGTGCCTTCCTTTCCTGCAGGGCAAAGGTGGAGGGGTTCTCAGGGTGTTGATTGCCTTGGACTTGTGGCAGCAGCTCCAATTCTGCCAAGTAGGAGATCTTAATAGGCCTTCTTAGCATTTATAGTGAGGACACTGGGTGCTGATGAGTGGACCCCCCCATAGCAAGGGGGACGTCACAGAGGAACAAGCAGGGGTAGCTAGGGAGTAGCTCTCTCACCTCCCCTTCTGTTGTCTCAAGAAGGCGAAAGCCTTGGCCACAGGCCAGCTGATTCAGCCAGTAGAGAGGGTGGATTCTCATATGCTACCGCTAGTCAAGGTAAGAAACCTGATCTAAGACTGGGGGGCCACTGACTCCAGAAGAGAGTGGAGCCTTAGAATATTTTCCTCCTCAGAGGGCCCCAGTAGCTTTGCACACATCTGGTTCATCCTGTCTTCCAATCCAGAACTTCCAAGAAAGTAATGGCTTTGTTCTGAGGAGCACAGCCTCAGGTGAGTGGAGGCTGCAGTCTGGGTCTTGTCAGGAGTGAGGATGAGGTCCCTGAATGGGGGGCAAGAGGACCACTCAGCCCAGAACAGGGGAGACTGTAGAGGCCCACCCCTGATGTCAGCCCTATGAGACCCAGGAGAAAGCTTTCTTGCTGAAGTGCTTCTCTTTCCGCTGGAGTAGTTTCAGGGAGGTGAGAGCCTTGGTCTACTGGGAGAAGCCTCACTTCAGTACAGAGTGGAAAACTAGTGACTCCACATGAGGATAAAGGAACTGTACCTAGAACACAGCCCTGCCCCTCTACACCTCGCACTGGCAAATTTGGGAATGTGGGCATGATGCACCCATCACATTTCTTTTTAGAGCATCTCAGGAGGTTAGGCCCTGGGGTTCAGGGGTCAACCTCAGGAGGAAATCCAGGTCATGCCAAGAGTCATGTAGAGGACCATAAGGACTAAAGGAACCTTTCACACTATACCACTTGTATAGAATGCCTCCCCTAGGGTCAGCCATGAGTGACCACAGGTTGGCAGCCCTCACATCCTCTGAGGAGGTCTCAGGGAATTTAAGGGTGTAGCATGAGGGGACAGGTCTTGTTAGGAGATGGGAAGTCAGTGTGAGGACCTGGAGAGAGGACAGTAATAGTGAATAGAGAGGAAATACAGGACTACCTAGGAGTCTGACTGAGGACAGGTGCAGCCAGCCATCAGTAGGCCTCAATTACCAGTCACAGCTTTCTGTCCTAGGAGACCACAGGTAAATGTGGTAAGTTAGGCAACCTCTGCTTTCTTCTATTGGGTCTCAGAGAGTTGTGAGCCTTACTCTGAGCACATGTCCTCAGGTAAAGAGACAGGAGCTGCAAGACCTCCCAGCAGTTCCCAGAGGACACCTGGTCATTTCTCTAGAGGATCTTCAGGTAACCCTTGATGTGGCAGGGAAGACAGTTCTTTCATACGTGCATCAGCTACTCTGTGCAGACTGATTTCCCTGGGCTTTTGTCCTTCAAATCCTCCATGATAATGGGAATTGAAGGAAGGCCCCAAACCAAGTGGCATGCCCCTCCTCTCAAGTTCTTGCTAGGAAAGTTTACTTTTGATGTTTCTGCACATGCACGACTGCCCCTTCCACTTGTTGGGAAGAAAATTGCTCACTAAATTCTAGGCAATAGTCCAAGCTGGAGACCTTCATTAGAAGGCTCCCACCAAGAGAAATGACAGCTCTTGGCTGGGGGAGCCTTCCTCCGTATGACAGGGATAGAATAGCATAGGATACAGGTAGCTTTCCACGGTGACTCTGTGGAAAAGCATCCACCTGCAATGCAGGAGATGAAGGTTTGATGCCTGTTCTGGAACATCTCCTGGAAGAGGAAGTGGCTACCCATTCCAGTATTCCTGCCTGGAGAATCATATGGACAGAGAACCTGGAGTGCTACAGTTCATGGGGTTGCAAAGAGTCAGAAATAAATGAGGGCTTGAGCACAGACAGACAGACAGGTAGATCTAGAAGTCTAGGAGGGGAATCAGTACAGTTCAGTTTAGTTCAGTTGCTCAGTCGTGTTCAACTCTTTGCGACCCCATGAACTGCACCACGCCAGGTCTCCCCGTCCATCACCAACTTAGAGAAACCTAGGAACCATTGGTAGACTGTTGTAAGTTAACACTGTTCAAGAAAGGCATCAGAATGTTGTGGAAGAAGGCAGGTTTGTTTAAATATAAAGCCATAATTCGTACATGAGATGTCACCCAGGCCTTTAGGAAAAAGAAGAATGACACCAGCCTTCTATTGATTTGAAGAAGTTGTACAGTAATCCAAGTTTGACCTCATAAGGTCAGACACTCTCCTGCTCCAAATGAATTGGGAGGGAGTGATGTAAGCCTGACCTCTATTCAAAGAGGGCAGTCTTTCCTACTCCTCCACTTTCCATTGACTATAAAATGTATTCCACTTAATCTTCCAGGCAGAGTTCCATCACCTGCCTTCTTGTATCTTTTACAAGCATTCTATATAAATAAATCTATTTCTTGCCTAACACTTTGCCTGTTGCTGAATTCCTTCTGTGCTGAGACACAAACAATGTGAGCCACAGTACATCCAGTAAGTGATTCTAAATAAAAGACCATGGTTCAAGACTCAAACTGGATTTTGGGGAGGGGGGGAGGTTGGAGTCCTGGCCATGTGGATTTTAGTCCAAACCTGATGTGATAGGTTTCAGGTGGAGATCATCTCCATGCCACCACATTGGAAATTTTATACTATGGTCTGTTATACTGGTTCATAGGGCTAGAATTAAAGTCATGTTCTTCTGCACCTAGACTCCCAATATCTTTGCCTTTGGGTGTCCAAATCCAGACACTGTATGCCATGAATGCCTCCACTTTGTGTTTGTAAAATTCAAGCTGAGTGTGTCTACAGGATAGGTAGAGAATGGACAAAGAAAAAAAAAAATTGAGCTAAAAATTTTCTGGCTGCCTTCCGAAATATGGCTGTCCTGGTGCCTCAGAGGGTAAAGAATCTACCTGAAATGGCAGGAGACTGGGGTTTGATCCCTGGATTGGGAAGTTCCCCTGGAGAAGGGAATAGCAACCCACTCCAGTATTCCTGCCCAGAGAATACCATGGACAGGGATCCTGGAGGGCTACAATCCATGGGGCCACAATGAGTCAGACATGACTTAGAGACTGAACAATAACAGCAATCTCCTAACACTTCTTCTACTTTACCACTTCTTGCTGCAACTAGTGAAGCCCATGTGTCCTAGAGCCTGTGCTCTGCAGTAAGAGAAGCCACCACAATGAGAAGCCAGTGCACCCCAATGAAGGGTAGCCCCTGCTCCTCGAAACTAGAGAACACACACACAGCAGAAAGAGCCAGCCCAACCAAAATGAAATACATAATGTCTTAAAAAAAAATAATCAGGGAAGCCACAACAGCCCCTGGGGCGAGAACTGAACCATATTCTGCCCAGCAAGATCACAGGTGAGGGATGCCACAGCCATGTAAAGGCCATAAGGGAATTCAGTGACACCGGAAGGCCCTTATGAGCATTAGTCATTTCCTTTTCAGATGGGTAACTGTCCATTGCTGAAGACTTGCCCTTAGGATTCCAGCGAGGTCCCTTATGTCCAAGTCTTCCTTGCCTTTAGGAAAAACTCTGAACTTTGAAAGGCTTGCCAGGTAGACTCTGCTGGCTTCGCAATGCTTAATTTGTCTACAAAAGCCCTTCCCCTTCTCCTGATGATACTAACCATCAGCCAGCCCCTGAGCCCTGTTCACAGGAACTCTTTCTGGGCAAAAGAAGGAGCCTCTTGGACCACAGACCTCTCTTCATTATACTCAGCATTGAACACCACTGCTCCCACTCCCCATCACCAATGCTTTGCCCTCTAACCTGGGCTTCCAGAACTCCTTAAACACTACCCGCCTCAGGAAGTCATAGGGCCCACCAGACTTCCATAAGAATCCAAGTTCCCTACTCCATGCAGGATCTCAGTTGGATAAAACAAGATTAAGGAAAATTCTCAGATGACCCAAAAAATATCTAGACAAGTTTAGACATCTATGACTTTTGAGTTAACCCAGAAGGACATTTATATCATCCTTGCTCAGACACTCTCTCAGGCAGAAAGGACAACTATATACAGATTCTGCACTCAGCTAGGAGACAGCTATCACATGACAAACTCCCAACCATTTCCCATGGGAAAAATGGCTGTTGCCTGTTCAGAATCTAATTGGGAGTGTAATACTTGAGCCAGGTTAGCAGCCAGGGATGCTTTGTCTTCCTTTTCCCCACCTGAACACTGGTGGTCAGAGCACACCCAGAGAGGCTCCCTGTTCTGGCCAACGACCACCACTAGGTTTCCAGCCACGTCAGGACCAAGCAAGACAAAGTGCCAGCATGGGGTGGCATAGGTGACTAGACCTAAACGGTGACTACTGTAACCCAGGGTTCATGATGCCATATTTATAAACAATAGCACTGTGGTTTCTGTCTTCCCTCCCACTCCATGGATTTTGCTTGGGTACTTATGGGTAACTGCCTGCACACTAGGAGAAAAGTTATATAACCTAAAACTGTCCATCAATTTGTCACTCAAATGACACAGGACACACATGACCCTACCACATGGCAGGACCGCTTCTGGTTTCCAGACAGCCTGCTCTCATCCTTCTCAGGAGTATAATTTTCCTCTGCCTCATAAAACTGCTACTTAAAACTTCTCTGTTTCTCTAATGAATTCTTTCTTTTTGCTAGGACAAAAACAGGAAATCAGAATTCCACTGGTGAAAATATGGATCACATATTTATTACTGTTTTACAGGTTCCAGTTAACATTTTTATATTTTATAATGCAAATTTAGAAACTTTTGATTGCTGTGTGAACTAGAACAAGAAAACACAGCAAAGGAAGAGGGATTTTCATGCAAATTTGAAGAGAATCTGTGCTAAAAACAACTTCAGTTCAGTTCAGTCACTCAGTCGTGTCCGATTCTTTGTGACCCCATAAATTGCAGCATGCCAGGCCTCCCTGTCCATCACCAACTTCGGAAGTTCACTCAAATTCACGTCCATTGAGTCGGTGATGCCATCCAGCCATCTCATCCTCTGTCATCCCCTTGTCCTCCTGCCTCCAATCCCTCCCAGCATCAGAGTCTTTTCCAATGAGTCAGCTCTTCGCATGAGGTGGCCAAAGTAATGGAGTTTCAAATAACTTAGGTCAAGTAAAAAAGAAAATAAAAAGTAAAGTTTGGTAAGTTTTTGGTTTTGTTAAATTGTTTTCATATTCCTTTTTAGTAAAAGTATTTCCTTAGAATATTCAAGATTGTGGTAGAAATTAAATAGTAATAAAGTAGACAACTTTATCATTGTCACTCGTATTCCCAACCACTAATTGAGCATCTACTCCTTGGAATACTCCATGGCAGAACTGGGGATGGTAATAAAAAGAAGCCTGAGCCACTGTCCATAGTACTTTAGTGTCTAGGAGTTGCTGCCATATCAAGCAGATGGTGAGATACCCTTCGAGGCCTAAACAAGTGACAAGTTGAAACAAGGGATGAGAACGAGAGGAGGTTTCAGATTAGAGCTGCTGCTGCTGCTAAGTCACTTCAGTCGTGTCCGACTCTGTGTGACCCCATAGATGGCAGCCCACCAGGCTCCACCATGCTTGGGATTCTCCAGGCAAGAACACTGGAGTGGGTTGCCATTTCCTTCTCCAATGCATGAAAGTTAAAAGTGAAAGTGAAGTCGCTCAGTCGTGTCCGACTTTCAGCGACCCCATGAACTGTAGCCCACCAGGCTCCTCCAGCCATGGGATTCTCAAGGCAAGAGTAGTGGAGTGGGGTGCCATTGCCTTCTCCACAGATTACAGCAGTCAAAAGTAAATGCTTTGAGGCAAGGAATGTGGGCGCTTTGGAACACTGCAGTTCCCTTGAGGATGTAATATGAAGTTAGGTGGGTTGGTAGGCTAAATGAGGCTGAGTGAATTGAGGGCTGGGGGTGACCCTGAAAAGGCGGGGGGGGGGGGTTTAAATTGAGAAGCTGAAGAATGGAATGGAAGATTACCCTTGATTTTTACTTTGAGACTGTGGGTAAAACAGAGAGACTGTCCACCTGGGATAGGAATAAAATCGTTCTGTGCTCCTGCCCCAGTATAGGGAAACACAGTGCACAAACTGGGGATTTAACCCCACTGCCTCCAGGGTGTTTGCCGGAAAGAAGGATGGTATTTCCTTGAACTGAGATATCTAATACCCACTGTCACAGCACTCTCCACACTGGGGTCAGAGGCCACTACGTTAAAGAAGTGCCCTACTGCCTATTTCAAGCACAATTTGGGAAACTACAAATGAAGGCTACACTTTTGGTGTTGATGAAATTAATGAAAATAGGGGGTGGCGGTATGGATGAAAAGGCAGCTGGGAGGGAAGACCTTTGTCCTTGACACAAATTCTAGAGGTTCTGAGTAGCATCCAAGCAGGGGAGATTCCTCTACATTCAAATGACATATATACAAATGGGGAAATTTTATATAGTTTTAGTGTCTAAGCAGAACTTTAGTCATTCCAAAATTCCCACATATTTCTGATATCTCACACAAGTAAAAAAAAAAAAAAAGAACAAAACAATTCACAAACAGTTGATACTATGGTCTGTGGTCATAATTATCAGAGAAATAAACCTCATTCTTTGAAATCCATTATTGCAAGAGCTTCATAAATATCACATATATTACAATAGTCCTACAAAATAGGGTTTAGAAGACTCACTTTGCAAATTATTAATTTGGTAATATTCTCAAGTTCACAAGACTTGTGATAGAGCTGGAAATAGACCTTTGGTCTGCATCTATATAGAGGCCACACTGTTCCACTCCTCCCAGCCTGAGGCAGACCTAGTGTCCTCCAGTTCTCCTGTTATCTCACTACTCCAAACTGTATTTCAGAGGCTTCTGTTTCAAGACGGTGGTGTAGGAGGATGTCTGTTCATCTCCTCCTGCACCATAACTGCAACTAGCTATTGAACAACTATCAACAGGAGGACGCTGGAACACACCAAAAATGATACCCCACGTTCAAAGAAAAAGTGGAAGTCGCAACAACATAATAGGAGGGGTACAATCACAATGAATTCAAATCCCATACCCTCTGAGTAGGTAACTGGAGAACAAAAATACCAAAGAAGATCTCCCACGATTGTGAAAGCTCTGCACCTCACATCAAACAACCCAGCCTGCGGTTCTGACAAAGGGACTTGGAATTCCCTGGTCATCTGACCTTGAAGGGCAGTGAGATTTGATCATAGGACTGCCAGACAAGTAAGGGAAACTGACACACCACTCTTGGAGGGCACAAACAAAGTCTCACATGCACCAAGACACAGAGAAAAGGAGCATTACTCCACAGGAGTAATGTAATCCTACCTCCAAGTGTTCAACAGTCTCCTGTGGAGGCATGGGTCAGCTGGGGCTCACCACAGGGATGGGGGCACTGGCAGAAGCAGTCCTAGAGGTCCTCCTTGGTGTAAGCCTTCTTACAGGTCGGCATTAACTCTGCCATAGAGACCACAGATCCATAATTCAAAAAGACACAAGCACTCTAGTGTTCACTGCAGGACTGTTTACAACAACCAGCACATGGAAGAGACGTAGATGCACATCGACAGATGCAAATATAAAGAAGCTGTGGAAGGCACATGCGATGGAATATTGTTTTTGTTATTTTGTCGCTAAGTTGTATGTGATTCTTCTCAGACCCCAAGGACTGTAGCTCACTAGAATCCTCTGTCCTTGGGATTTCCCGGGTAAAAATACTGGGGTGTGTTGCCACTTACTTCTTCAGGGTATCTTCGTGACCCAGAGATTGAATCCACGGCTTCTCCAACGGCAGGCAGATTTTTTACCATTGACCCACCAGGGTAGCCCAGTGGAATATTACTCAGCCATGAAAACGAACAAAATTGTGTCACTGTTAGAGAGCTGGATGGACCTAGAGAGGGTCATACAGAGAAGGGAGTCAGAAAGAGAAAAACAAAGGTTGAATATGCATTTATATATGTGGCATGGAGAAGAATGGCACAGGTGACCCTATTTCAAAGCAGAAATGAAAACAGTGATATAGAGAACTAATGTATGGTACCAAGGGGGAAAGAGTTAGGGTGGGAGGAATTAGAATATTGGGATTGACACATACACACTAATGATACTATGTATAAAATAGACAACTGTTGGGAATATACTGTATAGCACAGGGAAGTCTCCTTAATTCACTGGGATATCCTCAATGCGAGGGAAATCCAATGTGAGGATATATGTATATGTATGTCTGATTATTTTAAGTGTGGAACAGAAGCTAACACAACATTGTAAAGCAACATACTGCAAGAAATATTTGCTGCCATTGACTCGAAATAGTGACTGTAAATGTACTTTTATTTAAACATTCCATGGTTTTCCAAAGAACAATGCAAAGTAAATCAGATTTTTCCTCCATAGGCTGTTATTTCACACAGTGTTTTTATATGTTAACATGTATCTTTCAAAATGTACATGCCATACAAAGGAAACTAGGATTAATAACTTTTTAAATTTCTCTTCTTTACTGTAATTGTTTTTACTTTCCTAGTTAGTATGGGGGAGCAAAATATGCCATCTCAAAATGTCTCTTTTGATACACAGATTATTCTAACTGAAAACAATCAAGGCCAAAAGACTCAGAAAGGAACTTGACCTCTGGCCTAACTGCCTGAAAGAACTTAGGCAAAGGTCCTGTTCCCTGAAGAGAACTATGACCAGAGATAGCTGCAAAGATTATGGGCAAGGTGTGGTGGCGAAATCTTGGCAGGGCCTAGAGATGAGAGTCCACTCTGTGGCCCGGGGTCTCTGCCCGGCACAGAAAACATATGTTTACCAACATTCCCTTTCCCATTTCCATGTGAACTGCCTTCCTATCCTTTCAAGTCCCAAAGAACTACCATTAAAATTTTCTTTTCTCTTTGGGTCTGGGCTTTGGCCATGTTGATGAGTTATTCAGTTTTCCTGGGTCTCTCTCACAGCTATGTGTTATTATACTTATATTTTATCCTATTAATCTCTCTCACATCAATTTAATTCTTCGACAACCCACAAAAACCTAGAAGGGCAGAGGGAAGTTTCATCTTCCTCCATATTAGCTACATCTCACATATTTCTCTCTGTGTTCAAAATCCTTAATGAGGTATTCAATAACAATCTAATGGCTACAAATGTCATTAATGATTTTACTCATATTGATACAATTACATATTTCTTTAGGCTTTTCTAATTTTTATTTATTTACTGACCATTACCCTGCCCAATAGAGCAAGAGCCAGGTTTCCTCATAGCCTGTCCCTCCCATCAGCAAGCTTCCAGAAGCCACTTAAACTCATTCTTCAGAAGGCAGCCTGAAGAACTACAATGCCCTATCCTCTAGAGCTAAAACCACAATCACACTAAGCTAACCTAAATGATCACGTGCATCACACCTTTGGGTAACTCAAAAGCTACAGGCCAGGCTTTGCAGGGCCACCCAAGGTGGACGGGTCATGGTGGAGAATTCTAACAAAATGCGGTCCACTGGAGAGAAGAATAGCAAACCACATCAGTAGCCTTGCCTCGAGAACCCCGTGAACATCATGAAAAGGCAAAAAGATATGATACCAGGAGATCATACCAGGGGGAGATACCTGAGTCCCCCAGGTCAGTAGGTGTCTAATATGCTATTGGGGAAGAGCCCAGAAATAGCTCCAGAAAGAATGAAGAGACTGGGCCAAAGTCAAAATGATGCTTCGTTGTGGACGTGTCTGGTGGTAAACGTAAAGTCCGATGCTGTAAAGAACAGTAATACATAGGAACCTTGAATGTTAGGTCCATGAATCAATGGAAATTGGTCAAGCAGGAGATGGCAAGAGGGACCGTCAACATTTTAGAAATCAGACAACTAACATGGACAGGAATGGGTGAATTTAATTGAGATTACCATTGTATCTGTGGGCAAAAATCCATTAGAAGAAATGGACCAGTCTCATAGTCAAAAAGACTGCGAACTGCAGGTACTGGGTGCAGTGTGCACAAGGACAGAATGATCTTGGTTCATTTCCAAGGCAAAGCATTCAGCATCACAGTAATTCAAATCTGTGCTCCAACCACTGATGCCAAAGAAGCTAGAGTCCAGTGGTGCTATGAAGATGTACATCACAGCCTAGAACTACCATCCCCCCCAAATCTCCTCTTCATAATAGGGGACTGGAATGGAAAAGTAGGAAGTAAAGGAAGAGCTTGCAGCTGAAGATGGAGAAGCTCTAGATAGTCTGCATAAACATGACCCGGAGCTCACTCTGCCTCAGATCATATGCTCCTTACTGCAAAATACAGACTTAAGTTGGAGAAAGTAGAGAAAACCACTAGGCCATTCTGATATGACCTAAATCAAGTTCCTTATGGTTATACAGTGGAGGTGAGGAATAGTTTCAAGGGATATGATCTGGTAAGAAGACTGCCTGAAAAACTAAAGATGAAGGTTCAGAACAAGGTATAGGAGGTAGTAACCAAAACCATCCACATGAAAAAGAAATGAAAAAGGCTAAATAGTTGTCTGTGGAGGCCTTACAAATACCAGAGAATGAAGGGAAGCAAAAGGCAAAGGAAAGATATAGCAATCTGAATGCAGATTTCCAAAGAACAGCAAGGAGTAACAAGAAAGAATTTTCAAGTGAGCAATGCAAAGAAATAGAGGGAAAAAATAGAATGGGAAAGACTACAGTTCTCTTCATGAAAATTAGAGATACCAAGGGAACATTTCATGCAAAGATGGGCACAATAAAAGACAGAAACTATAGGGACAGAACAGAAGCAAAAGATTTTAAGAAGAGGTGGCAAGGATATACAGAAGAACTGTTCAACAAAGGTCTTTATGACCCAGATAATAGCGAGGTTGTGATCACTCACTTAGAGCCAGACATCCAGCAGTGTGAAGTCAAGTGGGCCTTAGGAAGCATTCCCAAGAACAAAGCTAGTGGAGGTGATGGAATTTCAGCTGAGCTATTTCAAACCCTAAATGATGATGTGGTTAAAGTACTGCACTCAATATGCCAGCAAATTTGGACCACTCAGCAGAGGACACAGGACTGGAAAAGGTAAACTTTCATTCCAATCCCAAAGAAGTGCAATGCCAACGAATGTTCAAACTATCATATAATTGCGCTCATTTCACATGCAAGCAAGGGATGCTCAGAATCCTTCAAGCTATGCTGCAAAAGTATCTGAAAAGAGAACTTCAATACGTACAAGCTGGATTCAAAAAAGGCAGAGGACTCAGGTATCAAATTGGTAATCTCCACTGGGTCATAGACAAAGCAAGAAAACTCCAGGAAAACTTCTACTTGTTTGACTATGCAAAAGCCTTTGCCTGTGTGTATCACAGGAAACTGCAAAATTCTTAAATGATGGGAATACCAGAACACCTTACCTGCCTTCTGAGAAACCGGTATACAGGTCAAGAAGCAACAGTTGAAGTGGACAAGGAACAACAGACAGGTTCAAAATTGGGACACGGGTACATTAAGGCTGCATATTCTCACCCTGATTATTTAAGCTATATGCACAGTACATCATGAAAATTCCCAGATGGATGAACACAAGCTGGAATCAAATTGCCGGGAGAAATATCAATACCTTCAGATATGCTATGATACCACCCTTATGGCAGAAAGTGAAGTGGAACTAAAGAGACTCTTGATGAGAGTGAAAGAAGAAAATGAAAGAGCTGGCTTAAAACTCAACATTCAAGAAACTAAGACATGGCATCTGGTCCCAACACTTCATGGCAAACAGATGAGGAAAAAGTAGAAACAATGGAAGATTTAATTTTCTTCTCCAAAATCACTGTGGATGGTGGAAGCAGCCATGACGGTGGTGGTGGTGGTTTAGTGACTAAGTCGTGTCCGACTCTTGTGACCCCATGGGCTGTAGCCTCCCAGGCTTCTCTGTCCATAAGATTCTCTAGGCATGAATACTGAAGTGGGTTGCCATTTCCTTCTCCAGGGGATCTACCTGACCCAGGAATTGACGCCACATCTCCTGCACTGCAGGCAGATTCTTTACCAACTGAGCTATGAGGGAAGCCCCAAATTAAACGATGCCATGAAATTAAAAGACGCTGTTTCCTTGCAAGAAAAGCTATGACAAACCTAGAACACATAATAAAAAGCAGAGACATCACATTGCCAAAAGAGGTGTGTCTAGTCAAAGCCATGTTTTCCCCAGGGGTCCTGTGTGGATGGGAGCACAGGACCATAAAGAATGCTGAGTGCTGAAAAACTGATGCTGTTTAACTGTGGTGCTGGAGAAGACTCTTGAGAGTCCCCTGGACAGAAAGGAGATCAAACCAGTCATTCCTGAAGGGAATCAACGCTGAATATTCATGGGAATATCTGATGCTGAAGTTGAAGCTCCAAACTTTTGGCCACCTGTTGGAAAGAGCTGACTCATTGGTAAAGACCCTGATGTTGGGAAAGACTGAAGGGAAAAAGAAAAGGAGGCAGCAGAGGATGAGATGGTTGGATGGCATCACTGATTGGATGGACATGAGTCTGAGCCAACTCCAAGAGTTTGTGAAGAATAGGGAGCCTGGCGTGCTACGGATCACGGGGTCACAGTCAGAGATGACTGAGCAACTGAACAAAAGCAACAACACGGAACTGCAAAACAACAAAAGTAAAATATATTGTAAGCAATGGACAGTAGGTAATAACACCATATTGATATCAGTTGCTCAATTTTAACAAATGAACTTGTATCAGTTGAACCAATCCAAGATGTTAATAAGAGAAGATGCTAAGTGGAGGAAGAGACTGGCTCTATAGGAACTCTGTACACTATCTGCTAATTTTTCTGTAATCCTAAATCTGTTCTTTAAAAAAATACAGAGGCTCACAAGACAAAATGTTCACCACTCATTATGAAAGAACTGCAGACCAAAGCTACAATGATGCATCACCTCACACTTGCCAGAAAAGCTATCATAAAAAAATCTAGAAACAATAAGTGATGAAGTGTCATGGAGAAAAGAGAACCCTCTTGCACTTTGAGGGGGAATGTAAATTGATATAGCCACTATGGAGAACAGTATGGAGAGTCCTTTAAAAACTAGAAATAAAACTACCCAATGACTCAGCATTCCCACTACTGGGCATACACACTGAGAAAGCCATGTGTGGAAAGATTCACGGACCACACTGTTTATTGCAGCACTATTTACAATAGCTAGGACATGGAAGCAACCACCTGAACTTCCACTGACAGATGAATAGATACAGAAGTTGTGGTAGATATATACAATGGAATATTACTCAACCATAAAAAGTAACAAATTTAAGTCAGTGGCAGTGAGGTGGATGCCCCTAGAGTCTGTTTCACAGAGTGAAGTAAGTCAGAAAGAGAACAAAAAGTATTGCATATTACGCATTTATATGGAATCTAAAAAACAGCACTGATGAATCTATCTGCAGGGTAGGAATAGAGACATATGTAGAGAAAAAAACGTGGACACAGCAAGGGATGGAGAGAGAGGGACAAACTGAGAGTGGCTATGACATATATGCACTACCATGTGTATAAGAGAGAGCTAGTGGGGAGGTGCTCTACAACAGAGGGAGCTCAGACTGCTGTTCCATGACAACCTGGAGGACTGAGATGGGGGTGGCCTGAGGGATGCTCATGGCGGGGGATATAAGTATACTTAGAGCTGCTTCATACTGTTGTACAACAGAAACTAACACACTATAAAGCAATTCTCCTCCAATTAAAATTTTTCATAAACGCTCTACTGATTTAAAATGTAGAAACAATCTGGACAAGAACACATAGCCAGTACAGAGTTATATACAACAATGCCAAATGAATAAGAGACAGGAACAATGAAGAGCAAAAGATAAGGTAAGAATTTATCCTTGAATTAAAAATCTTAGGATACACGAACAGAAAATATTCAAACATATAAATAACTTCAGCTATCTCGGATCACCATAGCAAAATCAGGAGTCTGGCCTGGAAGACTCAACAATTACTTAGACCACGTAATAGAAAATACACCATAAATAAGAGCAACCATACCAAAAAAACGTACCTACAAAGAAACCTCAGAACAATGCATACATTCCACATAGAGGCAACAAGAAGAATTTCCTGACAGCCTTAGGACAAAGAAGTCTCAAAAGAATAGCATGTTATGTGTATTCATGAGGAGCAGATATTGTAAGACTGTCCATGTTCCTTAACTCTTTACAGATCTACTCCAGTCAGACCAGCTGAGACCACAATCAAACATGGGCTGCTGTTTCCTGTACCCAGAATAAACCATGGAAAACTTACACAAGGAATAAAGACAACTATTAACAGAAGCCAAAACACAAAACTAAATAGTGCCGGAGGCAAAATAAGTCTCTAATGAAGTTGACCCTATAAGTGTCAAGGTGAGGGAGTACTCAGAGACTGACAAGGGGTGTGCAGCCTACAAGGGAAGAAGACAACACGATCAGCTGGAAAAGCCTTTAAAATGCAGCCCTTGATTCTTCCACTGTGCCCTGGGGCCATGAATCGCTACAGCCTCACTGAAGGAATCTGAGGTAGCATCTCAGAGCTCCCATGCCAAGACCATGGGGAACCAGTCTGAGTTGGATGTGGCAGCCTGGCCCAGACGTCATGAAATAACCAGCACAAACTTTGTTAGTGGATGACAACTGGCCCTTTTAAGTGATCACCTTAATAGACTATCATGCAGGGACTTAAGGAGAAAACTCAGTACCCCAAAAATTGGACCAAAGGACAGAAATTCACCTCAGAACTTTCGAGCAATGCCCCTGCAGTCGACTAAGAGCCCACAGTGAGAACTGTCAGGTTAAGGAGCCCCTTCACTTACTCTGCTGGTATGGTGTGGGGCATGGTGGGGGACAGGGGTGGATTCATACCAGAAAGGGAAGGATTTCCAGGCCCTGCCAGCAGTCAATATGAAGATCCTGAGTGAGATGTGAGGGGTTCCACACCACAGAAGGCAGTCTCCCATCCTTCCCTCTCAGCTCATCTTACCTGCGACAGCCATTTCCTGGAAGCCTCAGGCAGAAGGGTCCAGAGGAGATGTACGTGCACTTCTCACCAGGAGTCTCGGGACTTGATGTCTTCGATGGGAGGCCTTGGCCTCAGGTCAGCAGATGGGACGTAGCCCACCACCTACAGGGGTCAAGGGAAGACACGGAGAGTGGACCGAGTATCACTCAGCCCAGAAGACAGGGCCCGAAAGTGCCCTCACTGTCACTCAGGAGCTCCAGGAAGCCTGTTCGGCCAGGCCAGAAACAATTCCTGCTGGGGTGCTGATGGAAGCTAGAGCTGGGAGGGAGGCCCGTAGACTCTGCTCGGTACAGGGAAGGTCTCAGGATCCACGATGATTCAAGGAAAAGTGCACATGCCAATCGTCCGGGAAGCTCCCCCGGAACCCCGCCCCCCCTGGCCCCGCCTCTGCTGTCCGCCTGGAACACAGAACCACATGACAGGAAGTGACGACCAGGCACACACGCTGAGGCTGCGAAGCCATCTTTGAGAGCTGCTGCCATCTTTGAGAGCTGCTGCCGTCTTAGAGAACTGCCGTGTAGGGTGCCCAGACGGAGGACTCCCAGGTCTCAACAGGTGTCCAAGTGTGAGGTGACGTGAGTTACAAGTGTGGGACATACGTCCAGCACTCCCAAGCCTTTCCCTCTGAAAAGAGGGGGCCGGACAACCCCCGGCCACCCTGCCCCTGCTCTCCCCTGGAAGATTCGGGCCTGCATCTCGAGCCCCAATTCCATCCACTTCACCCAGGTGGTCTCCGAGAGGAAGGTTTCGGTCCGGGGCTGCTCGTTAGAGGGAAAGCCCTGAGCCCTGTAGCTAAAGGAGGGACCGTCGCGGAGTACCGAGGGTCTCCACACCCTAGAACGGCAGCCACGCGAATCCCCCACCCCCCTGACTTGGCCTCAGAGCATCCGGGTAGGATCTGGGCAGCTCTAACGGCTGCAGGTCACCCTCATTGCGATCTCGGATGCGGGACACTGAGGGAGGAGGGCACCTCGGTCCGAGGGGTTGGTAGCTGGTCAGTACAGGGAGGATGTCAGAGCTCAGGAGGAGCCAGGGTGAGGACCATCCTCGCGGACACACGGGCGAATCAGGACCCTCCCCTGTAGTCAGTGCTTACTCCCGGCCAAACACGGGGAAGGGAGGCTGTGGTCTGAGTGGGGAGGTTAGAGCTTGCATACAGAAGGGCGGGTCCCAGGACCCTTAGGTGGGAGGCTGAGCACTCCCTCCTCTCCTTCTCCAGAGTCACAGGGAAGGTGGCAGCATCAGCCTTCAGAGCAGAACAGGAATCGGGGCGGGTGCTAGGGGGTCATTCCCCATTTTTCATCCTAACTATGAATGTGAACTTAAAGGATATGCCTCCCCTGCCAGCCCCCACAGGCCCCCCTCTAAAGCCCAGGCAGGGATGTCTGGCTGTGCCCCAGGGCTCACTCTCACTTCTTCCTCAGGGGTCTCAGGGGACAGGCTGACTAGGAGAACAGGAGACTTGTGGGTCCTAAAGCAGTGGACTCAAGGCCACCTATGAAGCAGACTTGGTTTAAACCGGGGACGACCCTCTCTAGTGTAGGTGCTAACAACATTTCTTTTTCCTTCCTCAAGGCCACTCAAAGCCTGCCTTCGTAACTGCACGCCCGCCTGCAGTCCTTGACCTGTGTCATCATGCCTCGGAAGCACAAAACCAAGCATCATGCCCATGGGAAACGCCACGAGGTCCAGGGGGACACTCAGGAGGCCCAGGCCAGTGCTGCTGCAGCCCCAGGAGAGGAGTGCCCATCCTCACCCTCTTCTGCCCCTCAGGGTTCTCCCCCGAGCTCCCCTGCTGCTGGCGATGGCCAGGAGCTTCAGGGAGCCATGGCCCCTAGCTCTCCCGTTGCAGAGGCTTCCTGTGCAGAATCTGAGGAAGGTGCCCAGAGCACCGAGGAGGAACGTGCAGATGCCGCCCGGGCAGCCCTGCTCGCTCGGAGCATTCGCAAAGATCCTCTGAATAGGAAGGCCAGCCTGGTGATGGATTTCCTGATGAAGAGGTACATCAAGAAGGAGCCCATCACACAGAATGGCATGCTGAATGTCATCGGCAGGAAGTACAAGCAGCACTTCCCTGAGATCCTGAGCAGAGCCTCTGAGCGCGTGGAGCTGGTGTTTGGCCTGGAGCTGAAGGAAGTCGACTGCAGCAGGAACATCTACACCCTCGTCAACAAGTTCAGTCTCGGGGTTGAGGAAGGTTCAAGTGATGAGGAGGAGCTGCCCAAGTCTGGTCTCCTCATGGCGCTCCTGGGCATCATCTTTATGAAGGGTAACCGGGCCACTGAGGAGGAGATCTGGGATTTCCTTAATGTGTTGGGGATCCATGCTGGGAAGCAGCACTCCATCTTTGGGGAGCCCAGAAAGCTCATCACCAAAGATCTAGTGCAAAAGAGGTACCTAATCTACCGCCGGGTGCCCAATAGTGATCCTCCGGGCTACGAGTTCCTGTGGGGCCCGAGAGCTTATGCTGAGACCACTAAGATGAAGGTGTTGGAAGTTATGGCCAAGATCCAGGATAAGGCCCCGAGTTCCTTCCCAGAACTCTATGACGAGGCTCTGAGAGATCAGGTGGAGAGAATAGTGCTGAGAGGAGTGGCCAGGGTTCCAACAATGGCTGAAATCAGTGCCCCTACCACGGCCAAGTCCTACAGCTCCTCCCACATCTAGAGAGGGGTCAGGGCACTTTGTTCCCTTTGTGTTGGAAGACAACTGTCCACCTCTTAAATAGTATGGGGTAGTAGGGGTGGGGGGAACAAAACCCATGTTCTTCACAGTTTTAAGTATTATGGGAGTTGAGGTGCAGGTTTAACAAAATATACATGTTTTCCTTTTATCCATATGAATAATATCTAGTCAAAAGTAGACGATTTAGGTAGGGAGGTAGAGGTTTTTTGTATTTTTAAATGTCACTACTCTTCATAAGGTTTATTTTGCTTCAGAATCTAGGTTTATTAATGTCATGGATGTCATGTTTACTGATGTTAGGTTTAAGACTAAGAATTCATTATTTATAAACAAGTTGAAAAGACTTCAATATTTTCCTTATGGTCCAGAACAAGGTAACATAACATTGGAATAGAATTTTACTTGGAAATGTGTCTAAGAACCCTAGAGATAAGTATTTGGGATTACAAAGCTTTCAGAGTAAATGCTGGCTTATTCTTTGTCTTCTTATCTGTCCTCTTTCCTTGTAAAAGTTAATAACATGGACTTAGATTTGTTTAGCTTATTCACACTGTATGACACTTAAATCATAATAAAACAGAGTCTTTGCTCATTATTTCCTTTTTCTCCCAAATTAATTGACCATCTTCTGTTTAGAAGGCTTTCTTATAGTACTGGGTTGGTAAGAAAATGAAGCCCAAGCCACTGCCCATGGAATTTTGAGTCTAGCAGCAGGTACCATATAAGGAAGGTGGGGAGCTAACTCTCTAAGGAATAAACAAATGATAAATTTAAATGGGGGAGGTGTGGAAAAGGAGGTTCCAGATGAGAGCAAGCAAGTCGAAGTTACCTGATTAAGGCTACACTGGGTCTTGGGAAATGTCTAATTCCTCGGTGGGAGGTCATTTTCAGTCCAGATGCATGATGGGCTAGATGAAGCTGTGGGAGTGATGCCAGACACTCATATGATGGTTCTCAGAGGTGAGGCTGTAAACCTGGAATATAACTAAACCATATATTCACCATTATTGGGGGATATCCGAAAACCATAGGGAATGGAAGGGGCCCTGTGTACTTGAGCCAGGGCAAGTGAACACTCAAAATACACATTTTCATCAAAAGCTGTCCAGAGAGTTTCTGAGAACTAAGGGTGACACCCATTGAAGCGAGATGCCAAGACGTCACTGGACTGTCTCTCTTTTTCTGGGATGGGAGCACCAGAACTTGCTTTGTTAAACAGGCAGTTTAATTAGGTTATGTTTAGTGTAATTTGGCAAACTTTAAGGGAGGGCTCAATTTTTACTGTCAGTGGGATTAGATTAGGGGTGGTTTGGACAAAAAAAAAGCACCTGAGAGGGAAGTTGCTGGTCCTTGAGACAAATGAACTTGTCCTTGCATCCATGTGGAGAAGATAACCCCCAACACCTATTAAAACAGGTGCTCAAATAGGGAAATACTACTTAGTTTTACTTGCTTGGGAGCATTAGTCGTGATGTGGATTTGATTATTGTTTGGAGTTGCATATTCTCTAGTGTAACTTTGAAATTAAATTATGTGATGGAACTTTGTTACCATTCGGGGTCAAAATCACCTTCGTAATAACTGCCATTCATTCAAATTACCAAAGCTTGCCTCATACTCTGCCAGGTGATTTACATACATCACACATGTCTGTGGTCCTACACTATAGACTCTTTCAAACACAATTTGCAGATAAAGAAGCTGGAATAAAGAAGCTCAAACTCAACGCTCATAAATGATAGGACCTGGACTGAACCCTGGCAACTGAATTCCTCCAGAGCCCATACTGTGCCACTCCTCCAGGATGAGGCTAACCTTGGGTCACTTCCTCTTTCTGAACATTAGTGCAAAAGGTATTTCACATGTTAAATAGCAGAATTTCATACCCCAAACACGGATTTGGAATAAAAAGCCCCAGAAATAAGTAACAAAAAATGAAAATAAAAGTCAAGTACGAATAAGGAAGGAGACAGCATTCAGTGACAATTTATCTACAAAGGAAATGTCAATAAACTGCAGTAGATCAGGGATGCAGAAAATCATTTAATTCAGCCCCTTCCTTTCAGTGAGTAAATCTGTTAAGAGTGAAGGTTCTACAAGAGGCTGTGTCTGGTCGGTAAAGAGAAGGAAGAGATCAGCTTGTTTTCTCTGCTAGCACACCACCTGTGCTGGGGCCCCTCCCGGACTGCAGCTTCCCCATCACTCCTGGGACTCAGCCCATTCTCTGTGAGATTTGTTGCAGGCAGACTAAGACTTTTCAAAGATGTGGCATTTCCCAAGAAGGCTTTCATAGAAGAGACAGGAGTCAAGGTAAAGACAGATGAATGAGGAACTGAAGTCACAGAGAGACTGGCCTGTGTCTGCTCTCAGAAGGCCCAGACAGGGCTGCCAGGCTGCACATTCCCTCACTTCTTTTCAGGGCTTGCAAGGACATGGTCTTTGGTCTACATGGGTCATCTAAGGTTGAAAGAAAGAGGAAATCCAGAGTCCCCCAGGAGTCAAGGTGAGGCACCTGAGTGACGGCATACCATTACACTGAACACAGAGGGCCCCAAGAAGCCTGAATCCTGATGTCATCCCTGAAGGCACAGGTAGGAGTAGCCTCATGTGGCATTCCCAGACTTTCCCTCTCTGGCACCACAGGGAGTGAGGACCTTAGTCTGAGGAGAGCTCCCTTATGTAAACAGAGAAATGAACCCCAAATGCTCCCAGGAGTCCAGCTTTGGACTTACACAACTCCCTGACCTCAGAACTCTGAGGAAACCACACAGAACCCTGCCCTTCCTGGCATCCCTGGGATGCCTGCTCATTGTTGACATGACATGCCCATTTCCCTCTATGATGTCACAAGGGGGGTTGGGACATGGTCCAAGGGGTATAGCCTAGGGCCAGCAGTGGGATTATTTCCAGGTTTTCCAGAAACCAACTGAATACCCTGAAGACAAAGGGAACCACACAGCCCATAACCATATGATTCATCTCATCCTCTGCACCTCAGAAGACGAAGGACGGGTGAGGACGGATGAGGAGAATCTTACTTTCTCCTAGGGGTCTCACAGAGATGCTTGCCCTACTATAAGAAAGAATAGTAGTAGAAGTGGTGGTCCTAAGTGGAAGGAAGGGTAGAATTTCAGGCCACAACATAGGTCAAAGCAAGGACTGAGGGATCATCTACCAATAAAAAGAAGTGATAATGAATCCAGCCCTGTTCCTTGTAGCCCTTGAAGAACCAGGGCAGAGCTATCAAGCTGAAGTTCCACCAACATTTATTTATATCAGGTGTGTAGGAAGTGAAACCCTTAGTATGACAGTGCAAATAGTATTCCAAGAAAGGGATGGGGACACCAGGCCCTATGGGGAAGTAAAGAAAGCACTCTTAATTCATGTTGAGGACTCCTGAGGCCAGGAGAGAAAACTTCCCAATGAGCACTCAGTACTGGGTGATAACTACTAACTGGGGTGATAAGCTGAGGACATCTTCACCTCTCAGAAATCCCAGGGAAATTTGTGACGACAACTACAGAACAGCAGAGGAAATGGGTCCTATGACTGGCCACTAGTTGGGTGGTGGTCTTGAATGTGAAATAACAGATGTGACTGTGTAGGAGACTACCAGCCCCTTCTGTCACCCCAGCGTGCCTGAGGCAGGGGTAGCAGGATGAAGCCCAAAGTTCACTCTAATTTCCTTTAATATGTTTCCCAAAAGACAGCTGATTAGGAGAATAGGAACCCTGGGGGTTTTCAGAACAGTGCCCTCAAGAAAACCACAAATGTAGCCTTCCTGATAACCAAACTGGTATTTCCCTGCTGTGGCTGCACATTCAACCTTCGTCTTCCTGTGTGCCCTTATCACCTGCCCTCCTACTCACGCTTCTAATCATTGTCCCCCAGCGCAGGCATCATGCCTCGGGCTCAGAATCATAAGCTCTGCATCTGTGAGAAATGCCACCAGGCCCGATATGAGCTCCAAGGTCACAGGGGAGTTCAGCCTGCTGGAATAATGGAAGCGCTTCCCTCTACCTCTTCTCTTTTAGAAGATAATTCACAGAGCTCCTCAGCTACTGGGTCAAATAGCACTTCCCAGGGGTCTTCAGAAGCCCCATCTACTACCAGCACTTTTTCAACTACTTCTGACACAACATCTGATGAAGAAGATACCAGTCAAGATGAGGAAGATTCAGGTTCCTCCGATATCTCATCTTCTACCTACAGTGATACTCTGAACAGCATGACAAGTTTGTTGGAACAGTTCCTTCTGCATAAATATAAAATGAAGCAGCCCATCATGAAGGAAAACATGCTGAAGATTATCCACCCAAGATACCATGACCGATTTGCCGAGATTCTCAAGAGAGCCGCTGAACACATCGAGGCTGTCTCTGCAGTTGACTTGAAGGAAGCTGATTCAACCATCCACTCCTATGACCTTGTCAGCAAACTGTACTTGCCCAACAATGGGAGGGTGTGGGATGGTAGGGGCTTACCTGAGACCGGTCTCTTGATGACAGTTCTGGGTGTGATCTTCGTGAAGGGCCACTGTGCCGCTGAGGAAGACATCTGGAAATTCTTGAATATGATGCGAGTATATGCTGGGAGAAAACACTTCATCTACGGAGAGCCCAGGAAGCTCATCACCAAAGACTTTGTGACGATGAAGTACCTGGAGTACCGCCAGGTTGCCGATGGAGATCCTCCACATTACGAGTTCCTGTGGGCCCACGAGCCCATGCTGAAACCAGCAAAATGAAAGTCTTGGAATTTTTGGCAAAAGTCAATGATATGGTCCCCAGTGCCTTCTCATCACAATATGAAGAAGCTTTGCGAGATGAGGAGGAGAGAGCTCGAGCCACAGGTCCACCCAGGCCTGGCACCACTGTCACTTCCAGGCATGTTCCACGGCCACGTCCAGCAGCTTCTCCCACGCCTACTGAAGACCAAGACTTTTAAAAAATCATCCAGATAAGAAAATTTGACATCAAAATAGGGACTTTTGCCGAAATGGGAAGCAATCCCACAATAATACTGCTGGGACAATGGAATGAAAAAATAAAATGAAAAAATTTCAAAACATGATCAACCTTGATTGTTCTCCATCTTTTCTGTCTTCTGTTTTGTAAAATTAAATTATTTATACCTCGATATGCTTCTCGAAAAATGCAGGAGGTATTAAACCTTAACAAGTTAGACCTCTTACTGTCTTCTTTTATTTTTTGAGCATCTGCTCTTTGAAAGGCTCTATGCTAGTTCTGGTGAGGCTAAGATCAAGACCTAGCCTATGCCCATACAACTTTAGAAACAAGGAGCTGCAATCACATAAGCAAGATCTTGAGGTAGCCTTTAGGAATGACAGGAAAGTAAAAAGACTATCCAGGAAGAAATCTCTACCTGGGCTAATGTACTGATTTGTTAGGCTTTCCACAACAAAACCCCACAGAATGAGTGGCTGAAACAACGGAATTTTATTTTCTCAGAGTTCTAGAGGCTGCAAGTCCCAGATGAGGACTGGTTTACCCTGAGGCCTCTCCCCTTGGCTGCCAGGTGGCCACCCTCTTCATTTGGCATTCCTTTTGAGTGCATATATCCCTGGTGTCTCCTTTTGTGCCTCAATTTCTTCTTATAGTCACACGGGTTATGGCCCATCCTAATGACTTCATTTTAAGTCAACCATCGCTTTAAAGACCTTATTTCTAGCTACACTTGCATTCTGAAGTACTCTGAGATATGCTTTCAATATGCATTTGTGGAGGGGACACAATTTGGCCCCTAACAGACAGAAATCTACAGGTCTCTGCTCTTATCTCAATGCAGGACATTCCAGTGCACAGACTGGTATTCTACGCACGTTATCTCCAGGGAGTTTCTGAGATGTAAGGGTGAACTCCCTTGAGGTGTTTGGGGAAGAAGGACATTCCTCCCTTTACCCCTTTTGAATTCTTGTGGTTAGACTACTAGTAAACTTGACACAAGACAGGGTAACAGGAGAAAAAGAGACAAATTGCAATTCATGTGCACAAGAAGTGTCATAGAAATGGGACCTAAAAAGGGGGCAAAGCAGGCAGCTTCTTTATTTTGTAGACAACCAAACAATTTGTGAAGAATCGACAGGACAAATCAACTTAGGTTTTAGGTACTCAACTAGTAAGGAATCTAAACACAATCTGTACCCACGGTAGTAAATGAAAGACTTAACAAGGTTTGTGTATACAGGCTTCTCTGCTTGAACTGCCTATTTCTGGTTAGAAGGGTTTCCCTCTGCCTCCAGATGCAGGCAGTACATCCTTCATATGAGATGCACTTCCTGCTCTCAGGGAGGCAGATATCGGGGGGTGGTGGAATGTCCCTCCTCTGTTGGCTGTTTCTTAAGTAACTTGAATTCAAAATAATCAATACGCCACTGTGGTATATGTGTGGGGCAGAGTGCCCTAAGCCTTGACAGGTCCCTCCTCTGAAACTTGCCTGCAAGTCTCACATGGTAAAAGCTGATCTGGTCACTGTGGAGAGAGAGAATGGATTAGTGGAGTCCTTCATTTCATGGCAGCAGTTGCATCATTCTGAGAACAGGTCAGTTCATTGGAAGAGTGGTATCTCATTTCAATAGGTGGTGATGCAGGTGGGCTCCCAAAGCAAGGTCTAGGGTACAAGCGGTATCAGGTAGTTATTAATAAGAGGCATTTCTATGGAAACAAAAAAAAAAGTGGATGTTAATAATTGGAGCTGGTTATAAACCAGTTTCTGAGCCCAGGGGTAATCAGTCAAGGAGTTTTCTAGGTGTCAGGACCGAAGCAACTATTGCAGTTTGAAATGTCTCTATCACAGTTAGCAATATCTCTGGGTGATCAGGTTAACTTTCTGAGTGGCTCGTACAGCAACAGGCATGAAGTCTATTTGAACATAAGGTGTTGTGACAATTTCTCTGATCTTTGCATCAAGTCTTGTAGCTTCACGTTGCAGGACTTCAGGAAAATGGCAATGTTAGTTCTCAGTGATTCAAGTCAAAAGAATGGGAGAGTGACCAGATCAAGACGGCAGAGGTGTATCTTGGAGCTCACCATCTTCCCACAGACACATGAAAAGGATGGGAGAATTGGGAATTTTAGTAGGAAAGTTGCAGCTAGATATGGGTGGACACTAGAAAAATTCAGGATCCAACCCAGTTTGCAGGTAAATAATAAAACTTCAAGGAAACGTAATACCACTAGAACTAGAACCTAATACCCACACAAGTGTAGTACACTTTTTATTGAACCATTTTTTTTTTCTGTCTAGCATCTCCCTCATTTCTACTGAAGACAGGAAAGCTAAGACCTAATTTTTTGCAAAGGAAGTCTAAATTCAATAAACTTGGCCTGATTATTTATCTAAGTACAGTAAGAATAACAATTTGCAAATAGGCGCTTTCAAATCAGCTTTGCTGGAACGGTTCATAAGGAGTCTCCAGAATGAAATTTTCATAGCCTCTTGAGGCTAAGAAGCCATAGCAAAGACTTGTTGTCAATCCTAGAGATCTGGATGAATTCCACTCTTCCTGAAGTCCCCAAAACATCCTAAAGTTCCTGTGCCTGCCAGAAGTGATCTTCCTTACTCACCTGGTAAGGCTGATGGGAATTCTGTCAGCAAGGTCCCAGGCTGTTTTTCCAACGGGTTTTTATGGCTCCCTATGGTTAACCTTGGTTTCCTTAAGTAATCTGGTCATATCCAAGTCTACCTGTGTCTGTCAAATATGACAGTCCAGTCAAAGTCTCGGTAGTGTAATCACTGTTTCCACTTGTGTCCCGCTATAAGAACAGATTCTCACTGAACTTTTGAAAAATAACAATTTTCCTAAGAAAATAAGAACAGTGAGAGTTTCTGATTTCTGGAGTGATACAGTAGGGAGAGAAAAATTAATGTTTCAATTCTAATGACAAAGGTACCATTTATCAAATTGCTGTGTTAAGAAATGTCCTTATATCTAGAAAATGAAAGATTTTTAGGAGACACTAATCTTTCAAAAAAATCAGGAAAATTATCATCACATTTGTAATTCATTAAGCCCCATGTTCCTAATTCTTATATTGCCAAGGTCCAGTTTTTGTATTGTTTCTGTCAATCCTCCCTGAAGTTTGTGGCTCATAGGGACAATGATAATTTCAAGAAGCCTGCAAGGTTTTGGTTAACGCTCATATAATTTGCCCAGGGAAATCTGTGCCTGGATCACACTTGATAAACCAAACAGAGAACACATTTTCTCACACTTTCTTGGCTACCGTAAGGGAATCAGCCTTGCAGCAAGGGAAGGCTTCATCTCATCCAGAAAATATGGGAATGACAAGAATATTTTGATGACTCATCTGTTCTGTTCAGTCTCTCGGTCATGTCTGACTCTTTGCAACCCCATGAACTGCAGCACGCCAGGCTTCCCTGTGCATCACCTATTCCCAGAGCTTGCTCAAACTCATGTCCATTGAGTAGGTGAAGCCAATCATTTCATCCTCTGTTGTCCCCTGCTCTTCCTGCCTTCAATCTTTCCTAGCATTGGTGTCTTTTCCAATGAGTCAGTTCTTCACATTAGATCGCCAAAATACTGGAGCTTCAGCCTCAGCATCAGTCCTTCCAATGAATATTCAGGTGTGATATGCTTTAGAATTGACTGGTTAGATCTCCTTGCAGTCCAAGGGACTCTCACGAATCTTGCCCAGGAGGAACAAGATGGCAAGAGGAGTTGGTGGATGTGGAATACATCTCTCTCCAGGGATACATCAGGAATACACTTTCAGACACAGAAGTGCATGCAGAATACCAGCTGAGAGTGGACAGGAGTACATGACCAGCAGAAAAGAATGTATAGATGCACACAAAAGTCAAGGTCAAGCCCTGAGCCTTTAGAGTGGGTCCACTGGCTCCAAGATCCTAGACTACCAGAGAACTAACCCTAGGATATCAAATAGTGAGAACTGACACAAAGGAAACCACAGGAATACAAGACCCGCATCACCAAACCACTGATAGCACCCTGTGCAGGACGCCTCATTTAAACCACAAAGGAAACAAAAATACAAACCGGATCATCTGCAGACAGGATGACCACCTTACTCAGCCTCGTCCATCAGAGGAAAAAGCAAACAAACAAACATAAAACTCAGCACAAATCTCACCCTATAAGAAGCTTACACAAACCACTGGACCAACCATTAGAGGGCAGAATCAAAAAGGAAGAACGAACCTTGAAGCCTGGGAAAAGGAGACCTCAAACATGATAATTAAAATAATAATCATAATAATAATGAAAAAGGAAAAGAAATATGACACAAATGAAGGAACAAACCAGAAACTAGAAGTCAAATCAA